>NW_022900931.1:19587661-19625867 GCF_012274545.1 Fukomys damarensis
AGGGAGAGAGGGATATGACAGAGAAACAGAGACAGAAACACAAGCTGAAATAGAGATACAGAAAGTTAACCTGAAGCACTGTCTCTCTTCTAGGCAGCAATTTCCCCAGATGAAGAGGTCACCACTGTTTAACAGTGCACTGCCATGTTAATTTAGTACGACAAGATAAAGCAGTAGTCGCAGCTCCTGGGGCTGTGGACCGCCTGCTACCCAGGGACATGCTCAAGTCGATTTGCACTGCACATCACTTTATACAACTGCCATGACAAAGCCCCCTGAATTCTCACACGTAAATCTCTCTAGGCTTCTCTTCCTTTAGCCCCCCTTTTATCTTTCACTCCCTTATAGTTTCTTTCTCTTTGCCTCATGTCCAGGTAGAAATATCCACTCAGCACTAATCTCTGAAAACTTAATACTCTGTACATGACAAGGGACACACAATACACACTCCACTCACAACCACTCTGCCAAGTCCCCCAATTTAAGAGAAGATGTTCTGGGACTTAGATAATCCATTGATCCCACTTGCATCGGCTTTTATATTTCAATCTGTCGTGTTAAGTTGTCAAGAGCAGTGATTAAACTGATGTTTCACGATTCGAGATTTACTTTCCTAGGAATGATAGTTTTCAAAGCTCATCTTAGGAAGTTCTGCTTAAAGATTATCCCTACCAAAGCTGATGTATCTTTACTAGTGTAAGTCTAGCAATAAAACAATAAAGTGTTTTAGGTAAGGACATTTTAGATAGATCTGGGGTTATAAACATAAGAATGTAAAACTGAATAAAATTTGGATTTTAAAAGAATGTCATCTGTGTAGTTCTTTCTGCATGAAGCAAAAACACCATATGTAAAAAAGGGGGAAGAACATGTTTCTATCTATGTAAAACAAAAATAATTATAGAGTCACTGAAGAGGACATAAGCGAACAGTAAAGAGTGCATTTGACAGTAAATAAAAAAGGTCACATGAAGCACAGTGGACAAATGACAAGGCAAAGTTTTATTCAGTAAAACAAAGGCACAAATATATGTTTCATCATCAAGAATTAGCAGTTGGAGATATAGATATTTTGGTTGGGTATGTCAGTTTTAGATGCAATATGTCAGATTTCTGACAGGCGAGCTGTTATAGTATAAAAATCCACTTGTATTATGCCTTTTCCTCATATCATATCCTTTTTACATCATCTCAAGCTGTTCTTGTGGGTAAATTAGAGAATAGAGTTCAAAGGACTCTAAAGCAATAAACACAATACCAATGAAGGAAGGCCTGAACCCCCTAGAGAACCTCAAAAATTTCCAAGTGAATGGGAACTTTAAAATGGAATGAAAGAGAAAAACAAAACAAAAACACAAAAAGAGGACATGCTGATTGATAAAACCAAAGTACTAAACACAGTCCGCCATAATCGTGGTAGAAGGAGTAGTGTTTTTGTTTTCTGTTAGTGCATTCAGGAAAATGAAGTCATTTTAAAATACATTCACATCTAACTTGTTCTCTGCTGCGGTGGTGATATTGTTATTTTACCCTGGTAAACTGTTACACGTGCATACAGGGAGCTACAAAAGAATGCTGTGGACTTCTGTCAGTGAGGAGGAAGGGGACTGCACTGCAAGGCTTACCAGAGTGACAGAAAGAGAATGCACACTGCCAGCACACTTACTAGCTGACAAGCACTGCACAAAGTCGTTGTCCCACTTAATAGTTCTATCATCCCTTCAGTATTTAGGTGATATTATACTGAGTATCTTTGTGAGCATAGCCATACATTCAAAACACTGAAACATTCATATATTCAATCATAGTTGTGTGTTGCTACTTACATTCTGAGAAATAACAAAGTGTGCTGATGCATACCTAGATGGTATACTACACACCAGGCCATGTCACTGTCATATATGTCATACATGCTGCCTGTCATTGACTGTCAAGGGGTCACGACTGTACTGTGAAATACTTGCTGTGTGTCAACCACCATACCAGCCTCTATAGAAACAGTAACAAGTGAGACAAAACCTTACCCCCGAGAACAGAGACATTTCTCCTTTAAGAAAACTTGTATCTCACGTTCATTGTGAATCACATAAGAAGATACTGACAGAATTTAATAACAAGACTACTGAGCCACTTAATGTGGGAAGTAAGTGTGAGTGATGTACTTTTGAGTTACTAAAAGCAAAATGTGACTATTGAGAGTCAAAGAAAAGTCTTTTGTTCTGGTAAACAACAGCAATTAGTCAACACAGTGTAAACTAGAACTATGGTATCTATTAAATGCTGGCTAGACGATAAACTCAAAGCCATGTATGCAATTTTTATTATTTAATCCTTACAATAATTCTTATACAGAGAAGTTTACTTATCATCTATCTCCATTCTAACTGAAGAAAACAAGGCACGGAGAAATCAAAGAATTCAGTTAAGATCAAGAACCTTTCAAAGAGCTGGAATTAGGGTGGGAATGGAAGCAATACAAGGGAGAGCTTAGCCTTTGTACCCTGCCTACACATCTCCTAAGCTTATCCAACTTCCCTTTAACTTGGCTGCAGATGGATTTTGCTGTTACGATGGTAGAGGTAGGTGGGGGTGGCTGCCAATAGCCCTAATAACATTATGTAAAAATCCAGCTGCTAATGAAAAATATTTCTGATACATGAATCTGTTGTAAATATCTGCTAGTACATCAGACCTAATAAATGGCTTCCCTGTTCAATAGTTAAAAGTACCAAAAAAAAAAATACTCAACCTTTTTAATGAGGAGAGTATATTTCTATTTACTTTCTCATTTTAAAGTATTTTTCCTTAGATAAGGTTTTCTTGTAGGATACTTAACTGTATAAGAAATGAATGCAACTGATATTAATACATTGCATTGTTTTTCTCTTAGATGACCAAACTTAAACATTTTAAAGCATGTGTTTAACAACACTTACTGAGTACTGAGTACCTCCTGTTGGACAAGTACCAGAGTGCTTCAAGTATACTGACTTCTTTAAGCATTATAAGCATACGCCAACTTAGATGCTAGTGTTATTGTCCCCATTTTTGAGATAGCAAAAATAAGATCAAGAATTTTTCCATAACTTGCTCAATGCCATACAGATATAAAACAGAAGAGTTTGGAATTTACCCAGTAATTTTGTCACTGGGTTCCATGTGCTTAGCCATTATGCTATGCCAACTGTCGTAAAGACCAAACAAAATTTAACGAAACGTTGCATGTAAATTGTAGCATAAAGGTTTAGCTTAGAGAGTATCTTTGGAACCCCATGTATTGTCCAAAAGCTGTACAGAACTTCCTATACATATTTTGAAATAGTCAACTCTTGGCCCATTTAAAACCAGCTAAAGAGATAAAAATCAGATAATCTCAGAGTTAGGATAAGGTTTTACTTGTCTGTCCCAAAAGTATTTTAAAGGGTTTTAAACCACTGCTGCTGTTGAAAAGGATTTTAGCATCTACATGTGTAGGAGAAGCAAGGAACACAGTTATTAAGTACTTGAGCTCTGAGGTCATGAACCTAAATTCTATCACTTACTTATCAGGCAAGTTACTTTAACCACATTGTTTTCCGTCTGTAAATTGAGGCTAGTCACAGTTGCTGAACTCAATGAGCTGATGTCATAATGGCTGAGATAATAAACGCGGGTCGCAAATACACAGAAAACACTGTGATGTTCCTATTTCAATTATTATTTATTATCTTTGAAATCACCCATATTTGAGTTTCACCTATCAGACTAAAGATACGTTCTAAGATACAGTCACATAAGGCTTTCATAGTTGCTTCTTATGTTCTACTGATGACCCTGGGGAAGTCAGAATCTCTGATACACAGGAAGCATGTTCTCTGGCTCCTGTGTCCCTGGTGATACAAAGCATGCCAGCCACTGCCACAAAGGCTGAAGATGGATTCTGGTAAGAGCCCAGAAATTCCCCTTCCTCCAGGATGCGTGTTTACACAGATGGAAGGGTCCCGAAGTGGATGGAGAGGTGATTACTAAGCTTAGAACATTTTAAAGTGTGACACTACAACTTATTATAACTTATTTGTCTGTTACTCATTAATAACAGGTCTTCAATTTTAAGGGGGAGCATATTTCATATCTGTATATAAATATAATGCTACTAAATGGCATCTTTGGACTTATTTATACACCTGTCTTTTACATGTTAACTCCAGTTTAAATTTCTCATTAACCCTTAGAATATTATTTTCGAGTTTAGTGATGTCAGAAAGTAGACTAACTGTCTTATCTTGAGACAGGCTGGATTTTTAAGAGCTAAGAAGAGACACCGAAGTAAACACTACTTCTCTATATAATGACAACATTGTTTGCCTTGCTGCTGCAGAAGAAGCCTTGACTAAATAAGACCCCAAATCCAGTCACTTGTGTTCCTTTACTTTATCATGTGATGTCAGTGTCATGAAGCTTGGCCAAGGATGCTCTCCTTTTAGCCACACCTCATCTGCTTGAATGGGTCATTCCTAAACAGGGCTGTGGCAAAATTTGTACAACACCTTGCCTGTGTATGAAGGAGATGTGCCACCAACTGGACAAATTACAATTGTCAACTTCAGTTAGGCTTATATTTATTTCTTATTTCAAACACCAAAGAATTTTCCTCTGCCCTAAGAAAATAGAGAAAAAAACAGAATATACTTTCTAAAGCAGAACCAAAGGGAGAGTGGCTGAAGACGATCATAACTGGAAGTATGTGGAAATCCTATCAGGAGTTCAGTTTAAATGCTTACTTTCTGCCAGTTCAAATCGTGAGCACCTCAGACTTTTGAAGAAGTGATGAAATAATACTTAATGATTGCAAACTCACACAATGTGGCCACCGATGTTGTTTATTCTAAGCTTTCGGACTTCAGGTTGTCATTGCTTAAACACTCGGTTTTCTTGAAAGTCATTCTCATTTTCCTATTAGATTTTTCTATCCTACAGAAACATTTCTTATTTTTTAAACTTTTTTCCTCTGTTTATACTTTTAAAAAAGAAAGTTATACATGTTTAACTGACAAAAGATGTGGAAAAAGAAACTATGCTGAAAATCATACCGTATTATGATTCACTTTCTTAACATCAGTGTTAATCATTGTGCTTTTCAAAAATACTGCTTTACAAAGATCACTTTTCTCTTTTTTAGGCACAAAAAACCACTGTTTCTAACTGATATGGTAAATAGGAAGTAAAGTATAATAATTTTTGAAACATTTTGTGAACTCATGGATAACTCTGAATCTTAAACATTTGATTCCTTATCCCAAAAAGCAGGCACCAACACTACAACAGTTCTATTTCTGTTTTGTTTTGTGATGTGGGGGATTGAACTCTGGTCCTTGCGCTTGCGAAGCAGGCACCAGAACCACTGAGCTAAATCCCTGGCCCTATAGTTCTATTGCTTTTGCACTCTTAGATGAGCCTCCTTTGCAAGTCTAAAAAAAGAAATATTAACAAATACATGCTTTTTATTACTAATTCTAATACAGTAACACATCAAAGATACTTTGCTACATAATCTCCTTCCTTGTTTCTTATACTTTGCCTATCATTTATACTTTTATCTATCTCTATAAAATCTCAAATTTAAGAAAGAAAATCGAAAACAAAGTAATCGAGGTAAGCAGGACATGAAGGAAAATAGTAATAAATGCTATCAATATTAAAGGGAAGGTAGTAATAGCCACAAGAAGAATACACACATATAGTTCTAGACATTTAGATCCACTAGGCACATTTTCAAAAAGTACTGTGGAATACAGTATAGCATTCTGAGCCTTATTTTTCCAAGGAATAATATTAAAAATAAATTACATTTTATTATCAATAATGTACCATGAAAGATAAAGTAATACAATTTCAGAATAAATTAATGAAATGCACTTATAGTTTTGTGAAGAACTCACTACTCTGTCTTCATTTTCTAAAAACCAGTGAAAAGTTTACCATAAACCCAATGTATTTTATTAATCCTGTGCAGTCGGACAAATCTATGCCGACCATAGAAAAGTCTGGCAACCCCCAAGACCCAGTATATGTAAAGAGGAAGGAAGTACCTATCTGAGGACAATGGTGCTGATTATCCTACCCATATGTCCCTTCCTGATAATGGCAGTATGGACATCCACAAGATGATTCATTAAGCATGCTTCCTGATAGAGCCAAAACGAAAGAGAAAGGAAGCAAAGAAGTAAAAGAGGGAAGAACTGAAAACAAAACATGTAAGATACAAAATAAAGTCTTCTTGTAAACAGATATTTCATGATGATTGACTTCCAACTGTAAATGATCTTTCCGTTCTGTGAATTAAAAGATGAGATGTAGATGACTTATCCACTTCCCAAAATCAGGCACAGCTGTTAGTTTCCAGTACAGCTTTTTAGTGTCTTTGCTATTTCTAGTATCCCAGCCAAATATTTCATCGTTCTTTCCATTGCGTTTAAGGCGGTCACCCAGATAAACATAAAAGAAAGGAACCACTTAAAGCTCCGATAGCTACCAGAGTTGTTTTTATTCCTATTAATGTGAGTTAACGTGTATTTACTAAATTCATTGCGTTTTATGTTAAAGCTTTACAGTACAGTTTTTGTTTGGTATTTTTTAACTTGCTCTACTCTTTGAGTTACTTTTACTGCAGAAAATGCTTAAGGAAAATGAAAAATTATATTTCAGTATAAAGATTTTGCATTAATGATAATTAATCTGATGTGTGCATATATTTTTAACTATCTAGGTACCTAGAGATTATTTTCTGCTGGAAACATTTCAAATAAACATAATTTTGATCTGCCCAAGAGATACCTCTCAACTGAGAATCTCATGTATCAGGGTTATAACATTTTATATTACTGTGATATTTTTGTGCTTATCTTACTTCTGTAATATAAAAAGAGCTACATGAGGAAAGATACTAGTATTTGTTCATTTTTGCCGATATTCAATACATATATTTGAGATGCCTTTTTTGCAACACTTACTAAATAAATTAAATTCCATTAGAACAAATCTTTTAGCGCAAATACATACATTATTGCAACCTTAAAAGTTCTTCCTAGCACTGGAGTCTAAGGCAGGAAGATTACCAAGAGGCAGAGGTCAGCCTGCACTACACAGTGAGTTCAAGACCAGCCTGAACTACACCGTGAGACCTTATCTGAAAAAAAAAAAAAAGTTCTTATTCCTCTATCATTACATAACATTGAATGGGAGAGCTAACAGAAGGCCCTTACTAGGTGTTCTGAACAATCTCACAAGTCCATGCACTGTTTTCATGTGAGCATATACTCGGTAATTGCTCAAGTCCTGGTTAACTTTATACACAACAGCAGTATTTCAAACACTTTGGACAGCCTGTGAGTCAAGATTTTCTGGATTTAACATCAGACACCCTCTCCTACCACCGAGCCGAATGGATCAGTATGGCAATAGGACAACATGATCTATTGCAAAACCTATACAATGGTTTTGATAGACTCCTACTGATGCTGTTTCACAAGTAGCTATTCCCGCCAGCCCTGGGGACAATTTCACAAAACAATGTGAGTATAAAGATAGAACTACTTACATTTAAATGCAAGCTTGGGGTTATATCTAGATGAACAGCTTCATGTGGTATTTTGTGACAACATGAACAGAATAATGTTTGTAACAGTGTAATTTCATTGTATGATAAACATCAATTTACCATAAAAAACAAATATAAACTTGTCACCATTTTCACCTTGTTTCAATGGAATTGGCCTTGTTCAGATAAGCAAGCTGATCTCTCACAGAAACAAGAGTTTAGAGACAAACTGTGTGAAATCGGGTATGAGTGTGTGGAATTATCCTGCCTACTATCATAATTTTATACTGCCACCCTACACGTATGGCTTCCAAGCTTACTTTATCTGAATCTCTCTGAATCTATTCTCCATGCTATTAAACCAAGCACATTCCACATCGTTCAAAAGTAATTATACTTTTGTCTAGAGCGGAGGAGACGGCTCTCCCTAAACAATGCAATTCTCATTATTAGAACTGGCACAATAACCACACTGGCTTAACAACGGTATGCATTATAGCATCACAATAACTTATGCTAAGTTTGATATACAAAAGGTAACCAGAAATTCAAAAGCATATAAAAATAGCAATCTTTACCATACCATAATTAAGGTCCTATTCTGAGACTTATTTTTAATTCACACACACAGTTTCTCTTTTCCTCCTTAAATTTTCTGAATAATATGTCATATATAACACCATCCTGGACAAACACCCAAAACTAACTGACTTAGACTCTTAAGCATAACTTATATAACAAGTATCTCAAGACACAAGTATAATACAGCAATTAAAAATATATTGTATACATAGAGAATCCTGGGAGCTGACAGTGAGCCTAAGCAAGAAAAAGCCTCTTCTTGTCACAGATATTGAAGGATTTTTTTTTCAACACTTAAGGTTGGACTGCAGTCATTGGTACCTTGTTATAATGTCATACTTAGAGGTCTCCACTGTATGTCTAAACTTTATAAAAGGTTAACTCAAAAAGAAATCCATTTCTTCTTTTGATGGATTTAAGGGAGAAACTAACACACTGAAATATGCTTTATAATAAGTCAGGTTCCTGAAATATTTAAACATATTAGGTTTAGCGTGTATACGTCGTATTATTGAACTAAGACAATGTACATCCAGAGTTTTTAAAAGTTCCAAGAAAATGTCATCAACATAAATAATTAATGATGTACTAATAACAGCAAACTTTCAAATCCAAAGAGTTTTCAAGTATGAAAAAAAAATATACACAGCTGGCTACAGGCCAAGACAGGAGGATTATTTGCGCCCCAAGAGTTTGAGATCTGCCTAGGCAACATAGAGAGACCTCACATAAAATGGGTGGGGGAGATTTGGGGACAGAGGGGTAGCTCACTAACAGAGCACTTGTGCAGCATGCATAAGGCCCTGGGTTAGATCCTATGCACTGCAACATACATAAATATGCACATGTAAATATTTAATTTATAATAAAATTCAGCTATCTCTTGAACAAGCTACTTCAAAGTTAATGAAAATATGTTGTTTACTCAATACAACAGTGGCTTAAGTAATCAAAAGAGTTTGGCTGAGATAGAACATGCTTTAAAAAACAGACAACTGATTATTCAGTAACCACAGGTGGTCAAGACTTTCATTTCACATCACATTTGACACTGGAACAACAATCTAACCATCAGAACTAGCATGCAACCAGACAGGAAATGAGCATCCAAACGGCTACCAGAGTTCTCTAGCTGCTCCAGATGATGCTACCTCATTTCTACCCTCATGTTCCTTCGGGTGTTCATACTCGTGTTAACTGACATGTGGACATATTCCGGATAGCTCCTTGCATTATCCAATATATCCATCTGCATCAGAGCTATTATTAAAAATGAGTCAGAAGTGACAGTGATTCTTACTTGTCTCTGAAGCTCTGAATTAACCACCTCACACATTTTTAAAATCCACGTTTTAAAAAAAACAAAAACAAAAGGACAAGGGAAGTTTTGACCATCAACAGGGATAAAGTTCAGTATGGTCTTTCCACTTACATCAGGATCAGACTTTCAAAATGCTTTTAATCTTTTGAAGATTATGGGGGAATCAAATTCTGCTATTATAAGAGCTTGGTGGAAGGAACCAACAGAATTGGTGTTTCCCAAAGACTTAACAATAATCTGTGCCTGAATCTCATGTGGACTAGACAACTAATATATTCCATGAACGTAAGTCTGTAATGAGCTTGAGACAGCTCACCTATAGTGCATTCTGAACACAGAGTAAAACTTTCCAAATATAAGCGAACTCTGAGCATTGATGCTGGTTACAGCTGCTTGGAGATGCTGTTTGTTGGGCATTTAGTATATTTCTCCAAAACACTAAGGCTATAAACACAATTTCAGCAAAGAGGAATTATATCCTTATCTGGCCCAATCTCAAACCTTCATACTTCCACACCCTGAATCTGAACAAGCGATCCTGAGTCCTCAAAATCTCTATATGGCCACAGTCATTAACTATATGCAATTTTATCTCACAAAGTATTTTCCAACTTGTTTTCTACTGACAGCATGTCTTTATAACTTTAAACAAGCATTATAAGAATCACTCAGTGGTTTTACTTCACAACTCAACTATTTGGGCCACACAAAGCATACACCTCCTCAAATCTTTCTCCTTCGTTTAAGAATGGAGTATGAATGCTACTCATAAATAGACAATGAAATATATCTTTTCTCTCAAATTGAACTCTGATACAAAGACAGTGAAACATTCTCTGTTTTCAAAGATACTGAGTAGGAAAAAATAGAGACTGTATTTCCTTACTGAAATAAAAGAGCCTATTGTGAACAGGATAATAGCCTAGTATACAAAAAGACAGAAAGAAAAAGTATTTATGTTGTACTATAAATATATTCAATAATTTTGATAAATGGGTAAAATATATCCTAATCAGTTTCACAGCTGAATACTCCATGACTTTCTTCTGTCTGAATATACAGTAGTAGATTGTATCTTTTAGTTCTAAAATTTCTAGAAAACAAACATAGTGACTATGAGTTAGGGTCTTTCACTATATCCAAAAGATCTCTACTATTTATCCCTCTATATCAACTCAACCATAAATTAATTACACATTACATGCCAGTCCCCAGAAACACACACACACATGCAAACACACACACACACACAATGCCTTTGAAAACAAATATAGTACATACAAAGGCAGACATGCAAATGCATAAATTATAATATAGACCATGCAAAGAGATATAAGAAAGTGTCATGAATGGAAGAATAATACCATAACCATTCTATCTTGGGAAATCAGTGAAAGCACCTAAGAAGTAGTTCAATATTTTAATTTAGTCTTTTGGAATAAACACAATTTACCAGAAAGGTAAAAGTTGAAGAGTTTTCCAGGTAGGAAGAGTAAAACTTTGTCATTCACAGGCTATCTGGTATGTTCCTAAGCATGAGTGAAAAGCTTGACATTACTGCAGCTTTGGGTCTACAGCAGGATTTGGGAAGAGAGGAAAACAAAGCCATAGACTGATGTTAATCTACATAAAGATTTTGCTAAGGTAAGGACTTTCAGATAAAACTATATAGGCAAAAGGACACACGGTTTCCAAGTCAGACAGACAATCCTAGTTCGTTCTCTCTCGTGGTACCAGGGATCGAACTCAAGACCTCACAACCTTGTACTTGCGAAGCAGGTGCAGCGCTGTTTCTTAAGGAAATAAATCTGATGGAATGTGGAAGGAAGAGTGGAGAGACACTGAAAGTCTGAGGTTTCATAGACAGTGCTTCCAACTGTCTACTTAAGAGATAAAAAGCAGCTGAAATTGAGAAACATTTGAAGCAGAAGTAAATTTAGAAACCTTTCAGATATATAATAGTATAGAGACATAGAGTAAGAGAAAATTTGTGTTGATATAATTAAAACTAAAATGAATCATTTGTATAGAAACTACACTAACTTCTACAATAGCAAATTTCAACCTTATTGGGTCAGTGGTCTACTTAAAAATCCTAATGGTATAATTGACAATGTGAAACAGGAAGAAAAGAGCTAAAGGTGTATGTGAAGTGGGAAAAGTAGGGGAAGGAAATAAGGGAAAAGAAAAAAATATAAGAAAATGAAAAAATGGAAATAAAGTTTTTGTAAATAAGGAAGGGAGGAGGGGGAGAAGGGAGGGCAGGGACAAGGGGAAAAATAAGAACCAAGACCTGTCATGTAGAGGTACAAGATCCCAATGATGAATGTAACTGTACTGTATACCTAAAATGTACCCATAAACTCAATGAGGAAAAAAAAAAGAATCCCATGGAAACTCTAACACTGTTCAGATAAGCACATATACACAGAACTGTCCATTTGTTTTCAGTAGGTCCAGATTAAGAACTGCTGTGGATGGAGTTCCTCAAGGGAAGCAATTGTGCTTTATTCAACAGTATCTCCACAGTGTCAAAAGAAAGACTGGGTACACATAGGCAATTCATGGGCTCTATTTAGTTACACCAAACTCTCCATTAAAATTTGAATGATTTCACTTAATGAACCGCCTGCATCACAGCATCCCCTCATGCCCAGCTTATATTAACAATATACTTTGCTCCCGTCCATCTCTGAGCATACCTAACATCACCTTCTCTTCCAGTCATATCTATTTGTATTTGATCCAGAGTATTTATATTAAATGTATATAAGTACATTCACAGGAAGCCCAACCCAAGAATAATTCAGCAATGCACTCACTGAAAGAAGGTAAACAGTTCTACAAGATTCAGTACCAAAGGAAGAGTCTGACTTCTAAAACGTTTGACATGTCCACGACTCATTTTTTTTACTTTTTTCTAGCCTCATCTTTCTGAAAGATAAAAAGTTATACCACTGCATATAGCTGGCATTAATTCAGTAGAGAGAAGAAGAAAGAATTTTGGATAGTATGATTTAACTTGCCAAGTGGTAGATAATGAGACTACAAAATATGTCTCTGGCCCTGTGAAGATTCTGCAAGTATGTAAGGTTTATAATGAACACCATAGCCAGACAATCTGGCTTAGCTCTGACTTGCCCACTTGTTAGCTGTGACATGGAGCAAGTTATTTAACCTTTCTGTGCCTCAGTTTCTTCATTATGTACAGAGGATTAATAATAACACCTCACTGAATTATTGTAAAGATAAAGGGCTATCGTATTAAGAAGTGCCTTACCACTTCTGCGCTACACATGTTAGCTAAAATTTCTTCACGGAAGTCTTGGCACACAGTAAAATACTCAGAAAATTTGACTCATAAGGATTAAAACGGTGACTCTAACATGAAAGATCAAAGTATCATGTCTCTGCAGCTATTGGAATACATGATTCTGCTTACTGATTTAATTCTCTACGTTAATTCACTAGCATGAACAGGTGGACATTTTTCACCACTAAGTACATTTATCATAATGTAATCATTTCCTAGAAAATACAAGATTTAACAGAATCAGTGATATCACTGAAGGTATGAGAATATATGACAAAATAGCATGTTGGTCTAATCGGGTCCATATTAACAGCTCTAGTGTTGGTAAAGTAGAAAAAATGAAAAGAGGTCACATCCACTCAAGCAGTCACAAGGGAGCACTGACGGTGGCCTGACTAGCAGTTAAGCACACTGTTTCTTCATGACAATCCTACATGTGTAATTCGCTAAGAAGGACCCAAAAGTTTTATCTGTGTTTAGGTGTTCTATTTAGGGTTCAGACAAAGATGCTATGCTGCCTTCTCTCCCCCTGACCAGGAAGCCCAAGATTCCTGATCTTCTGTGGTGACCCAGACCCCAGGGTGGAGGGCGAAGGAATTGCTCTGCGCAACATAATTCGAGACTAGGATGCAATGTGAAATTACTGAACTACCAGAAGGATAGCATCTATGAGACTGAGTTAGAAATTAAAATTATTCTTACAAGAAAACTATGGTCTCTATGAAATATACTCCAAATATTATAGGATTACCGAAATCCAATAGGAGGACAGCAAAAACTAGAAAAACACTGACTTATCATCGTGGAAATGGGGAAGTTATATTCACTGCAACTCTATCTGGATATGCTTTTTATTAGAAAGATTATGATATTCAGCTTTCATTCTAATTTTAGACATGTTACTTTAATATCATTGCTATATTTTATGGGTGTTTTCTGCTACAATTAAGTCGTAAGTGTCTCAAAAGCAGGATTCTCGGAAAAACAGAAACAAACAAAATAGCATTTTTATACTTCCTATTGGAACCAATTTACTTTAAAGAATTCTAACATGCCAGGATTGATCTTGGGTATGGCTATTAAGTACATGATAATTATAAAGCAAGGGACTGGAGCCAAACTATTAGAAGAGTACATGGTGAGAAAAGTGAGTGTAGGCACAATAGACCATGAGAAACCTACCATTGTATTGTGCTGAGAAGTGGGAGTCCTATGGCCACAAGTCTCTGGCGTCAGCAGAGAAACTGGCTGAAATTCCTCAGAGTGAGGCTTGTTGGGAAAACTCACATGCAAGGGAAGGTGAAAGGCTGGGAGCCCATCACTCTCCTCTTCTTCCACTTTCTGTCTGCTTGTCACCATGGCTACCTCTCCATCTGCTTCCCCATACGGAGAGGCTGGTCGCTTGGAAGACATCCTGGAAGGAACAAAAGAGGAGAAAATAATGAAACCTCCACATAAATCCTTAATGCTGTCATTGTGTGGTTAGGGGCCATTGTAACAGAAATGCCTTTTTGTGCTAGCAGAGAGCAGGAAACCATCCAAATACCACTGCAAAGCACACACAATCAGAAACAATGGCCAAGCAGGTAGCAACAGAACAGTGCTTGTTTGTTGTGAGAATAATACACTAATATAGCACTCTCTTGTATTCTGGCTTCTTAAACAAGAAAATTCACCTAAGAACACTGCATAATGAAAGACCATTCCATTTTAAAGGAAAAAAAAATACCCATCTAGTTTTACACTTTGATAGACCTTATTGAAGACAGAACATCTATGAATAGCAAATACGGTTGGCAGTTTAAAGGAAAGAAAAATAACTAAAATTTCCTTCATCAAAAATATATTAAATCAGTCAACGATGGCCATTTTAACAAATTTGAATTTCATTAAAAGTATGATTATTGTGAAATGTAGAAATACTGGTTAGAAGGAAACCTCAGAACAACTGACAAAAAGTTTGGAATTTTTTTAAAGTTTAAGAATTGAATACATTTTACAGTTACTGCTAATCTGGAAACATTTGAGCATCTCCATTCCCTTACCTCCCAAATCACTCAATTTTGGCATTCAGCTCCAAGACCAAAGTTGCAAGGCAGTTTAAAAAGATACAAATATAAACATATTTCAGTTCTACTTTCAGATCTCTATTCATGACTAACCTCTAGGAATTCACTGTTATTTACTCCACAGAATACTGAAACAAAAGAAAACGAAACAACCCAAAGAAGAACATTTTGTTTCAATAACGTAGGAAATGGGTTTAGATAGCTGAATAGAAATTAAACATTTTCTGAATATTCAGGACTGATTCAGAAATATCATCAGATTTAAAAGCACATGGCAAATATTTTTAGTTAAACATAAATTTCCTTTTCATTAAAAGTTTCCTATAGAAACAGAATTGAGTTTAAATATTTAATGAATTTTTTTTAAAAAGCTGTAGTTTAAAACTTGATTTAACCTTGAAAAAGTTGTAATTTTTGCTTAACAAAAGAGCTTATTGAGTCATCCTTTCTTAGTCTAGACCAGGAGGATGACAAGCCAGAAAGTACTCACTGCCATACCATTTTCTTTACTTACAGCACACATCTTTAAATTTAAAATGTATTTCCTAAAGAAGTACTTCTAACCATTACTGAATAAAATTATTATTAGTGTTAGAAGTTTCAAAAGGAAAACATATTCAAGTACTGAAGGTAACCTATTAAGAAAGGACAGCAGAGGTCTGGGGATTTAGCTCAGCTCAGTGGCACAGTGCCTGCCTGGCAAGCATGAGGTCCAGAGTTCGGTCCCTGGTACCAAAAAAGAAACGACAGGAGAGTAGAAAAAAAAAATGAAGTCTTTAGAATCAGACAAATACTGACTTTGCCACTTAATAGACGTGAAATTGAATCTGTCTCGATTTACTCATCTTCAAAGTAAGATATAATATTTACCTCTTCAGACATGAAAAATTACTAGCAGAGCACTTAAGACAGAGTAGGCACTCAACACTGTAAATAAAAACCCTTGCTTATTTTACAAGTTTTAAAACTGAACTATGGCCCACTCACCCTCAAAATACAAACATTAACAAAACAAACTTCCTTCTAAAAGTTTTATATAAAAACATCATGAAGTATAAAGTCTCCCATTAGAGAATGCTCCCTGACTAGTGCACTTAACTGCAATTGATCAAATGTATTAGCAAGTGTTTAAAAAGAATTGTTAACAGTAGAGGTATTGATTAGCTAACAAAAAAAAAAAAAAAGAGGACATTTGTCAACTCCCATGATACGCTATGTAAAGGAGAAATAGCGTTGGCCAGCACATGGTGAGTATTTTTATTTACTTCTGATCCCATTATTGAGGTGTATTCAGTGTGTGCTCTAAAATATGGAGGAGAATTATAAGGTGCTGGAATTGAAACAGAATAGTTTTAGTTTCATTGGCAATGACATTCCTATCAACAAACTGATATATTATTACACGTAATAACTTCTAAACACTAGAGATATTTAAATCCTGCTCTGCCCTTCTGATCATATGTTTTGTAAGTCATCTTCTATTCCCATATAAACAATAGATGGACAAAATACACTTGGAATATTTAAGGTCTTGTGAAGAGATTTAGCACAGTAAATTAATAAAGGAAACTTTAGTTATATGCTGGTTTCACCTGTAGCTTGATTATAAGGGGATTATGCCTTTGCTATAACAAAGCTTAGTATGTGTGGTTTGTGTGGGTATTATCATTCTTACTGGAATGAATAAATTGGCATTCTGTGGTTTTTACTGTGCAGTTCTCAATGTCTGAATATTCTTGACAACATCAGTCTCTGGGTCATCAAACAGAAAGAAAGAGCAACGAGTTTTTCTAAATTAATACAGACTTTCATAATTATGACCCTTCATTTGTTTTTTTATTTACTAATATTATTGGTAATGATTGTGAAAGATTGAATGTCCATAAGTATACATAAGGCAGACAAGGTAGATAATGATACTGTTCTAATAACTTATGGCTGTTTCAATATCCAAATAACATTCTGTAGATCCAAACAGGTCTACATATGAAAGAATCATTGTTTCAGAGGGTTAACTGATCATAAAACAGTACATATTTAACGTTTATTTCAACCCATTACCAGAGACTTAATGTGTTGGGCTTGAACATATTTTCATAAAGCTCTGGTAGAAGATTTTTAAAATAATTATGATGGAAACTACCATGATTATCTTTCAGTAAGTAGACTAGTAATTCAGAAAATAGTAAAAATAATCTAATCGATTATGTAAAGAACCAACTGTTGATAGCACTATAGTATGCAGATTTATTATGGCTCACAGAACTTATTATGGCAGGAGATTGACTAATTGTTCTTTATCCACCAAAGGGTTTCATCTTTGTCAGAGGAGAAAGAAGCCCCGGGCCCTCTTTCCTATCAGAGTTTTTCTGGGATAAGCAGGATTCTAATTCTTGCAGCTTGTGCTGCTACACTGTAGCTCCAGGGTACCTTTCAACAATCTGAGGATCTAGGCTGATAGGTACTCCAGTTACTAATTCAAAGATCATTTTTGTCGTGCCTGTAGTAAACAGACAAACCTCGGACTTCAAGAAAACTGCTATCACACAGACAAATGTAATCTAACAGGACACTGTCTTACAGAATCATGATGACCTAATGCTGCTTCTTAATTCTTTTTTATGTGTGGTCAAGTAAACTTTCTTGAAAGACTTGATACCTAATATGGGAGCAAGACAGAAGTTTCAAAACCATAATTAACTATTCACTGTCTTCCTACCATGTACAAGATATTTATCTAAACAAAAAAATGTTTAAAAAATCAGTCTCTGCTTAATGCTGCTTATAAACTAGGTGAAAAAATTTTAAGAGAGAGATAATAATGAAATAGAGTTCAGGAAAAGAGACAAATTACATTACAGCCGAACACCTTCAGGCAGGCCAGAAAATCCTAGAAGGGCTCCAAGGATGGCTGATTAGTTAGGGAAAAGAAGGGCAAATGGAAATATTTAAATGGAGAGGGGATTTCACGTAGGAAGTAATGAGCAAAGCAAAGATGCAGAGGTACTTTTAGAAAGTCAATATGAATTTAGGGTTCCGACTTACTTAGGAAAAAGGGCACATTGAGAAATACGGATCAAATCCAGCCTTAGTCTATAACACTGCTGGAGGTGTTGAGTTATATGAATGGAATAGATAAAGAACATACTCCCCTGTAAAGGACAATTTGCTTTTATAAGAAATCGTTTTTCCGTTACCTCTCCCTGTAGTGCTTTGCACATTCATACTACTATGGTCAGCATGTGATAGGAAACTTGGAACTCCTGGGGTCTTTAGCTAGTGGCTAAAGGCTCTCCAAAAGTAGCATAGTCACTGTGCAAGTAGGATGCCTCTATTTGTGTTCAGATACGTAGAGGATGTGACACTGCAACAGAAAACTACACCAGTGCTTCTCAGTAATGGCTGCACATGGGAGTTATCTAGGGCAGCTTAGAAAATACTGATGCCTGGGTCCCAACTCCTAGACATTCTGATATTGTTGGTTCTGGAGTGCAGAATGCATATCAGAATTGCTTATAATTCCCCAGAGAGTCTAATGAACAGTCAATGTCACAGATCATTTGTGGTAGTTAGAATAATGCTGCCTACCACAATATCCCTGCCCTAAGCCCCAATACGTGGAAAGGATACCATGCCTGGAAAAGGACTCTGCAGATAGGATTAAGGATCTTGCAATGAGAATATTATTCTGGATATTCTTATTATAAGTTATTACAAAGGTCTTTATAAGAGGAAGAAGCAGAAGGGTCAGAATCAGATCCAAATCAAAGGTGCTTTGCTACTGACTTTGAAGATAGATTATGAAACTAAATTAAGGAACATAGATTGGTTCTATGAACTAGAGAAGGCAATGATACTCACCTCCTGCTTCTAAAAGGTACACAGTCCTTCTTATAACTCCACTAAAGTTTTCTTTCTTTAATATTTTCACCTTTGACTTTTGACTTTATTATTTAGGGAAAAACTAAAGTCTCAGCAAGCATGCCTTCTACTGTTTATTCTTTTGGAATGATAAAATTACTTATTTTGAAGCTCACAGTTATGTAGAAAAATTGCAAAAAGTCAAGAAAAAAATTTGTTACAAGATTTTCTACATAGAATTCCCTTATCATCATAGCACAAGTAACTTTGCCCAAACTCAAACCATATCATCACTCTTATTAGTAGCTTATATGAAATAATTAAGCATCATTATAACCTAGAATCATTATTCAACTTTTTCTCTGTTAGTATAAAGAGTATCTAACACTGTAACACACACAAACACACACAAGAAAACTAAAACAATTTCTAAAAATTTCCTGAAATTCCATGACCCATATCATGACTTGTCTTGCACTCAATAAGATCTTTCAAAAATAAAACTAGTTTTGGCTACTTTACTCTGAGACTGATACTAAAATTAAGACCTATGATAAAGGACCTTTCAAATTGCTCTGTAGTTCTTTTCCCATATATTCTACTTCTCTATGCTAAGCCAGAGAGATAGACTAATTATATGACACCACAGTTCCTAATGTATAGTTGTCATTCGATGAATGTTTTCTCTGAGTAAGTGAATTAATTAAATGAGTATTTTGTGCCCAGAAAATTCAGCTTTCTGCAATGAAAAAAGAAGTAACGGAAACAAGGAACTTTCTAGTTTATCTTTAAGGCTACTAAAGAAGATATGTATCCACTCATCCATTCATCTAATCTGATCCATTAACTATTAGTTAAAAAAACCTTAGTGAAAGACACCATGTGCCATGGAAACAGCAACATAATTAGCAAATTAGGAAAAGATACTTTAATATAAACAACTTTTGTAAAGTACGCATTGTAAGGGAGATGAATAATACAGAAATGATGTTTCACTGAAATAATCAGAATACTTCCCAGGAAATATCTAGCGGCACAGTTTGTAATACCTAAATCTTGGAAACAGCCTATTTGCCCATCCGTTGGAAACTGGATAAATTATAGCGGCACAGTTTGTAATACCTAAATCTTGGAAACAGCCTATTTGCCCATCCGTTGGAAACTGGATAAAGAAGTTGTGGTTTTTCTATAAAATGGAATATTACTCAGCCATAAAGAGCGAGAGAATAGATTCATTCATAGGAAAATGGATACATATTGAAGATATACTCCTAAGTGAAATAAATAAGTCACACATGTGTGAATACCAAATAGTTTCCCTGGTGTGAATATTCTGCAACAATGCATAAGATTCTAATAAGATTACTGACATTTAGAAATTTGAAGAAAGGAGCTAAAGGTGTAGGGAAGGTGTGATGCGTAGGGGAAGAACAAAAAGGGAAAAGAAAAAATTGTGAGAGAATGAAAAGAAGAAAATAAAGTGTTTGTAGATGGGGAGGGGAGGAGGGGGTGACGGGAGGGCAGAGGAAAGGGGAAAAAATGAGAATCAAGACTTGCCATGTAGAGGTACATGATCCCAACAATGAATGTAACTGTACTGTATCCCTAAAATGTACCAATAAACTCAATAAAATTAAAAAAAAAAGAAATACCATTATTCAATAGGGTGGTGAAGGATGGGTCAGAATTCAACAAACACAAAGAAGAAAAGCTTCCAGTCCGAAGAAATGACTTCAGCAAATTAAAGGAATGTACAGGATACTCAAGATAGTGAGTAGGATGGTTTGGTTAAAGCAGTAGGTTTTAGGAGGACTAAATGTAGGAAAATGTGAAAGGCATGGACTATAGTCGATATAGTAAATCAGCGGAACTTTGACTGGCGAAAGCAAAAAGCTGAAATTTATACTGAGGGTAGAGGGGACCTGGGGAAAACATAATCAAAAGAATATTTAGAAAGAAAAGTCATCAGAGATTCATAACTGATAGAAAGTTAAGAGTGGGATGCAGAGAAGAGAAATGAGTGAGATGAATTCAGAGATAAAAACATTAACTGAACGAATAATATAGAGAAACAACAGTGCTAGTGAGACACATATAAACTAAAATTTGTGGGAGAAAGGATATTTGGTTTTAGACATAAATTTCTGTAGATAGTAGGATTTTAAAAAGGAAACAGTAGGTAATTAGAAAATGAAAGACTTCTGTGCAACTAATGCAGTCTTAAACACAGGAGTTAACCAATAATTGTAATTATCACTCATTAAATTCTCCCACAGTGTTTAGGGTTTAGTATTATCATTATTCTTGTGTTATAAAAAAAGTCATAAAGTTGTTAAATATATTTTGTTACATTACCTGGTCTTGACACTTTACTAGACAGCAGCTCAAAAGTAGAAGTATTTCTCCAAGCAAAAAATAATAAGAAAGAGAAGGAGAAACTTAATTTTTTCAGTCCATCCACTTCAAGGAGACCAGTGGACAGAAATGATTGAGTAAAGAAGATGAGTAAAAAGAACTTCAGGAGATAAGAGATGCATCATAATTTTCCTCATAACAATCTTACCAAACTTAATATCCTGTATATGAACTTCTAAAACCATATACCACTACATTTATTTAACTTAGGGTTAATTTATTTCCCAAACACTCGTTTTTCATGCTCACTCTCCCGTGCTAAATTTAAACATAGAATATATTTTAAAAATATTTTTAAAGATACATCTCTTTAAGGAAATGCTGAATGCATGATATGCAAAAAATTGGCAATACTACGTATATGCACTAGTTTAAATCTTAAATATGCTCCAAATGTACATATGGCACAGGCTTGGTCCCCAGGAAGGATCTGTTGAGAAATAGCAGAACCTTTCAGAGGTGAGGCCTAGCGGGACATCCTTAGATTTTTTGGAGCATGCCCGCTAAGGGTGGGACCCCAACCCTTTCTCTTTGGATCTGTTTTGTTCCGTCTTTGAGGTGAGAAGTTCTGCTCTACCACGGACTCCCACCATGATATGCTGCTTTGCCACAGGCCTAAAAGCAAAGGAGCCAAGCAATCATACACTGTACCTCCCAAAACTGTGAATCAAACTAAACCTGTTTTGTTTTTAAGTTGATTGTCTCTGGTATTTGTTACAGTGAAAGAAAGCTGATTATCACAATATTCAAAGATGATACTATTTTTTCTAAAAGTTATATTCTTTGTCTTTCTAGTAGAAAGATGATTGGTTTAGGAAATGTACAGTTAGTTTTCTGGTTTCTTTTGTAATTAAAGAGTGTTGTAAAAAAAGCTAATTGATATTAGGACTGGAACTCAACGTTAAATTCCTATTTATTGACCTATCCCATATGAGGAATTAAACAGATTGTGAGCTGGAATGGAAATGTTGTAATTCAGCACTTCTTTATGATGCATAAGCAGAATTAAACAAACGGCATACCATTTTATCAACAAAAATATCATTTCATGACACTTATCTATGAACTTTGAAACCTTCATATTCTATAGTTCATATTTTCTTTTTCTGTCTTACATGTTTTTATCGTCATTCCCCAAGTAAGAGTTAGCTGTTTTCAGTTTGTGAGCAATCCATGCAAATTTCATAACCAAATCTGTCATGTATAATATTCAAATATCTTTTAAATGGAAAATTTATTCGTGGTAAACATGTAGTCTTGCAAATTCTTTCAGTATTTCCCTTCTCTTTTCTCTAAATCCTCTTTACCATTAATTTCTCATATAGAACATGCCAATCTCCACACTTTTCTATCCTTCTCCTGTACAAAGACCTCATTGTTACTCAGAGACCTGAACAAGTTCATCAGGTCCTGGCATAAAGTGTAAATGGAAGTAGAAACACAGATTTCATGGAAATATAAAAAACAGACAGCAGAGTAGTAAGATTGGACTTCCTCGTAATCCTTACTACACATTTAATTGGAGTAGCGATCTACAGAAATTACCATAAAATGTAAATCTAAAACATTCATTTTTTAGCTGCAGACAGTTATAAATTTTAATTGTTTCAAAATGCTTTATTACTCAAAATATTTTATTACATATTAGAAAAATTTAGACTATATTTAAAACTGTTAATTAAAAATGTTGTAGTCACAACTGTTTTGGAGGGGTAGAGGAACTCAGGTCTTTGTGCTTGTGAGGCAAGGGCACCACTAAGCTAAATCCCCATCCCCATAACCAACAAGTTTTTAAGGTTATCTTTACCAAAGCTGCTCCTTATGTTTCTCAGGTCTTAGGTTTAGTTTCAGATATGTTCCCCGCATTGAGGTCATCACACCATCCCACTTCCTGATAAGAACAGTACCTAAATTAACTTCTTTGTTATGTTTTTGCTCTTGTATCTGCTAATATCACTATTCATAACAAAAGCTCTACTGAGCCTCTTCCATCCCACCAATGTCTAAGATAAAAGAGAGAGAATGAGACATGGTTCTCCCAGGAAATAGCATACAATAAGAATGCAGACTTACAGAGTTCTCCTAAGAAATAGCATAAAATGAAAAATAATCAGAAGTTAAAGACAAAAAAAGAACATAATTCCTGTCAGTACCTGAATGAAATGAATTCTTTATTAGCTGGCAACAGGATATTTAAGAAGTGCTTAAACCAAAAAATGAAATTAAAGTTTTCACTTTTTCTTTTGTAAACAAAGTTTATGGCAGCAAATTCTATCCTACAATATCACAGAATTCAAATGTGATTATTTGTCTGCCTTTTCTGTTTCATTAATAACTGTAAATTATTAAAAATCTACTCCAAAATTATAGTATGATTTATTAGCTGAAGACCCCCAGAAACTGATCTAAATTTAAAAATCGCTTTGAGTAAAATAATAGCACTTTAATAGAGCCAAAACTCATCTAGAATAATATATATATGCCAGGTAACACTTATCTTTAGGTTTTACTGCTTTAGTTCCAAACTGATCCAGACTTTTTAAGTGTCCAAAACAATATAGTTCCTCAAAAATAAAAAACTAAAAATATTAATTCATAGTTACTGTAATCATTCTATAATACTCTAATCTGTAAAGAAGAGGGTTCATTATGATAAATAAATTTACTGAAACTTTAAATATTCCTAGAATACAAAGTTATTTTCATAAAGAAAGAGCCAGTAAATGTTTTATCAGAATTCGAGATTATTTTGAAAAAACAGTTGAAATTTACAAGAAATCTGGCATTAAGCACTTTGTTACCTAAAAGACACTTTAAATTTGCCTCTATTTGAATCATTAATAATTACTATAATTTTATATCCTTAACTCAAAAAAGAAACACCTATACTTGAGTTATAAAACATTTGATGAAATAATCTCTGTAATCATCAGATATACTAATTTCACTCAAGTCATCTTGAAGAAAAGATCAAAGGAACGATTAAGTCATTTGAATGATGACGATAAATTTCTTTTAAATTATAGGTAAAATGATCAAATGTATGAGTTAGGCAGAAAACAATACAAGTTCATAAACAGTAATTTGTTGTGAATCGCTTAATTCATGTATTGTTATATATTTGTCATTAATCACAATGGAAAAAATGCTTAACTGCAGCCAACTGCACAGATTAAAAATGTCAAAGTCCTTTTGTTCTGATTATTTATAAATTACTTGGAATAGTCTAGCACTAAGAGCTGTGATTTTAGAACTTATTATTTATAGGTTCAGAAGTATACTTTTTAAGGAAAAAAAAGGCTTTTTCCAGTTAAGCATGGTTTTGCCTTTCTGACAGCTCTAAATCCACAGGATGTGGAGGGATGATTTAAATTTTACATCAAAATTGTGACTGCACTAGACTTTTTCCCCCTTCTCAAGGGAGGCATTGTTCTTGCCTTTCCATAACCAGGCGTGACAGCGCCAGACTGGAGTCATACGGCTGGTCTCTGAGTCAGCGTGAAAGTGCTCACCTCCTGAGTTTCCCCAGATGCTCAGCTTCTTGTGTGTCTGAAAGCAGAGCACAGAGTAGCCACACACTTCTTCCTTGGGACAGATAGAGGGTTGGCAAGGGAGGGTCTAAGGATTAGCACAAGCTATCTCTTCCAGTACATACTGTATACATCTTTTATTACCAATCACTAAACAAATAAGCAAAACAAAATCAGTAAGCCCTGTATTTCATATGAGGACCATTTTTCCTAACCCAAAAGTTTAGAAAATTGACTGATAACTTGATAAACAAATTAACTGTGTGCTTCTTGGCTAAAGAAATAAAGATCTTAAAAATCAGAAGTCATTTGGATTTTTCTGGGACATATGGTTGCCACATGTACAAATTTCATAATATAGTAGCTGGGTAGAGAGTGAAAAGAATAGTGTAGGAGACTGCTTATCTATTCTTGAGATTTCTACTAAGGTAATCTTTTGGAACTGCCTGGCAAATCCTGGCAACAGGAACAATTTTGTTTATTCTCTACCAGAACAACTGCTAGTGCAAAAGGGATTAAGTCAGTTTCCATTGTTCTATCCTTGAATGAACCTGTCAGGGAAGTTAGACAGGTGTCTGCATCTTGGGTATGTATTACACAATGTGTGCTCGTGGGGAAGAGGAAACAAGAGAGCGTGAAGAGGAGCAGGAAGAGAAAAGATGAAAGAGGAAGAGGAGGAAAGGGAGAATGAAAAGAGGAGAAATAAGAAGAAAAATAATTTACTACTTAATGGTAAGATAACAGGCATCAATATGCTTTTTTTTCATGGAAATTTAAAGATTGAGCCACGCCATGCTAATATAACTAAAATTGGAGGCTAGCGACTTCCACTTACTATAACATTCTAAATTATTTGTTTGAATTTTATATATTATAAAGGAAAAACATCAAAAGTAAAAACTCCTTCCCAGTCACTAACACATGCAAAGGAAAATTAAAGAATATGCAACTTCTGAATATTATCCCAGCAGTGAGTAGAGCTATTCTCTTAACACTGCTACTTTTTTCAGGTTATCATAATGGAGACGCACTCATGTCTACATATAGGCATGTATATGAGGTCATGTTTGCAATGTCTTATAAAAATAGTTCACCATATTCACGATGTTCATAATGAAATAAAACGGATTTTCATGCAGGAACATCACTGGTCATGTGAGGTACAGGTGTAAAAGAAATCAGTTTTGAATACAAAAGAATATCCATTTAGGCTTAAAGATATTGGATCCTATGCAAAATCATCATTTCATTTGTTTTAATGATTTGATCATTTTGACCTTTAAGAAACATCACAATAGTGCAATCACACAACTGCAAGTGAAGAAAAAAAATTATTTTCTAAAATAATATCTGTAAATACTTATTTTGAGCCTCTTTCGCAAGATCTTACTTGGGTTTCCTCTTAAAGTGCCCATCCCCTTCTGCTTCCTCTCTTCCCTCTTACACTGTTGGCTAAGTCTAAATAAATAGCAAATTGTTCCATAATCAAAAGTGACTTATTCTTAGCATGGTGTTTGCCTTGAAATAAAATCTGTGGCATGTTTAATTTATTTAGGATCTAATAGTTATGACAAAAATAATTAAGTAGCCAGTCTAGTTTTAATTTCTTTTGTTTTCTAAGGTCATTGTGAAATCAAGCAAGTTAAGCCGTCTAAAGCAACCCTCTAGAGATGTTTCTCCCCAGCAGAAATGAAAAAGAAGGCTACCAGCTAAAACAAATGCCGAATATCAGAAACCAATTTGTTAAGAATTCACTAAGTAGTCCAATGAAGAGAAATGCTATCACCCCCATCCTCTTTGAAATCCAAATAACCCTGACAAGAAATAGTTTACACATTGCTAAATTCTGACCAGCTCAGGGGCTGACTCTTTCCTATGTATGACCTACGTAGTCTTGTTTGCAGCTTGTTTCTGCAGCAGCTGTTGAAAAACGCGCAGAATAGAAAATATTTATATTGCATTCAAAATACACAGCAGAGAATGTATATACAGTATATGTGTCTTTCCTAGAGCTGCAACTTCCAATGTGAGAGAGGCATATGAGAATGAAGAACAATTTTCTGAACTTCCCAGCAAAAAAAAAGAGAGAAATTTGCCACCATAATCATGAAAAGTGCAAAAGTTAGGATGCTGTGCCAAAAGCAATGAGCATCTATCAACCCAAACTCCAAAGCCGCAGGACGCAGCTATGGTTGGTGTCCTAAGAAGGCTGAGCCTCTTCACTGGTTCCTTTCATGCCAAAGCTCTTTGCTTGGATGAATATGAATTAAATCCATAAGCTTTCCTATTTTTCTAGCTTGACCTCTCAACTCATTTTATGTCTTAACTGTTTATCTTCTTCCCTCATTCGTCTTTCTTGTTTTAGCACATTCCCTGTTGTTTTTAGAAGAAAAAAAAAGTGTAAAAGCATAGTTCTTACTGCAACTGTGGGCAAATTAGGAAGGCTGCTTCTTTTCTATAAATGTATAAGAATGGTTGGGTATTAGCTGAAAGGGTACCAGTTTCCTGGCCCAAAATAAAAATACAAAGGGTATGGCATATACTAGAGGAAAATCATCAAACTCTTTTTATGTCGTGACAAATACAAAGACACAAAAAGATCCTAAAACTAATTTTGTACTAGATTTCAAATGAGGCTCAGAAGATCACTATCAAATTCCTACCTGTGCTCAATTTAAAAGTATGTCATGTAAACCTCTTGCAATAAATAGTTTTTCTTACATACTTGCTATTTTTAATCATTTCTGTGGCAAAGCACACAAAATTCAGACATTCTGTAAAATACTGTCACTAAATAGCCCTCTAATTTTAGATTATGATTTTATATGATAACGTAATTGAATTTATTTCCACTGTTGTGAAAATATAGTCGGTTATAATTTTTACTGATTAATACAATCAATTACCCATAACACAAAAGCTGTCAATATAAAAGTTACAAGAAAAAATTTTTAAAGTATTTATTTTATAATCTATAAAAGAAAAACGAATCAAAATCAAAACTTTGAGCTGGAATCTTCCACTTCAAAACAGTGTTTTTACCATCTACCATTTTATAGGTACTCTGCCTGCCATCTTTTCTGCTGTTCTCTACTGTTTCCCCAAAGCTGAACAAAGGCCCAGCTGTATAAACCAGTCCTGTCAAAGAACACAGTTAAGGAATGGATAAAACAGGGGAGGGTGTCTACTGTGCTGACCACTGTCTGAGCTTATGAGGATAAAGGAGCCTTGATGGAGAAAAGTAATCATCCATTGCTGTTTTTTTTTAACCTCATTACCACATGCTAGAACTTTTTTTCCACTAGCCAAACACCCCCATACCAATCTCCCACAACTGAAAGACCTTTGTGTTCCAAAAGAGACCTGAATCTTCCCTTTTCCTCACTTTTTTTCTTTTCTTTCTTACTTTTTTTCTTTCTGCTAGTAAGTTTATAGAGAAATGATCATTTAAAGACTTCTTGGCATATTAGTTTCCTCTCCATTACACTATAACACATAGCTCTCTGAAAATGTTTTAATGGCTATATGAGTGTACATGCTTTGGATTTATTTTTACCAAAATATTATCAACAGCTTTTGCTTTCCCGATAGTTATATATGCTAAGGACTCTAGAAAATTATCATTCTTTTAAAGATGAGTTAACATATATAATTGAGATGGAATGAATGCTGAGATCAAGAGTATACATCTTACATTTAAATAACATGTTTATTGTAAATATGTATTTCAAAGAGAGCTGGCTATGTGGACAATCAAGAGCTCAAAGCACCTGGAGGATATGTTCCTGAAACTTGAAGGCAAATTTAGGCTGAGCCGATTAATGCTTTCAAAGTCATAATTTTCATGACTTCATCAAACCATGAGAAAGATTTTCAAGAGCTTTAAATATGCATTTCCTATTTTCAGTTTGTCATTCTTATATACTATGCTGACGTTATTTATAAAGGACTAAAGCCAAATCCCTAAAAAGATTGCTACCGTTACTGTGCTGGTTAAAGAGTCAGCCAAACATATTAAATACCCAAGGAAATCCCTGGGCAAGAGCCACCAGATC
The DNA here is from genome assembly GCF_012274545.1 of Fukomys damarensis. Taxonomy (NCBI): domain Eukaryota; kingdom Metazoa; phylum Chordata; class Mammalia; order Rodentia; family Bathyergidae; genus Fukomys; species Fukomys damarensis. The sequence goes on from NW_022900931.1 coordinate 19,616,384, forward strand.
TATACAGGGAGAGCTGTATCATCTGTAGCTAGTTCTATTTCAGGGTGTCCTTTGAGGTTGGGACAAATATTTGAACATTATTAAATCCTCTATTTATCCAGAGCCTGCCACAGCTGCAGGCCAAAGCTTCTTCACATTGTCCTGTCAATGACCTAAAGGGATTATCCTTTCTTAGATAGGGTAAGACATGATTTCTTCATCAGTCTGTACACTTTTCTATTCAACACAGAACGCACATTTAGCATATAAAACATACTTTCCTTACAGTAAAATACTACCTATAGATTCTGTCAGCCTACCTCATCCTACCTACAGTGGACCCAAGAGCAACAGCCATTCTCGTATTCCGACTTGGTTCATGTGGTAGTGTACTTTTAAAAATAATTAATTCTACCTTCTAACATTTCCTTCTCATGTAATGAACATGTCATACTGTATATAAAACCAGTTCCTACCAATGCTACAATCCAATCATCGCACAGAACTGGAATGCAGAAGAAATCAATTATATATACACACTAATGCAAAGGGAGAAATACTTGAACACATATTTACCACCTTGAATTTTTATCTGTTCTTTGCTTAAAATATTTACTTATCTCGGGAAATATTTATGGACAATCTATTCAACATTTACAGAGCCCCTGGAAATATCAATTCGAAAAATAAACCTAAACCTTTGTGATATCTTAAGAAATTTTTTACTAAAATAATTAAATACCACCAAATTTCCTCAATTTTATTTCCCAGAGAACATTTTATTTGTACTGCGGCATATCTTCATGTTAACAAAGTCTTACATAAATGAGCAACAGTCTAAAGTCTGCTCGAACACTTTCTGTCTTACCCGTTTTTCTTCCACCTCTTCACGTTCTTGTTATTGAAGATAACTTATTAACAATCTGTAATGATTTACATTCTTCTGATGTGTTATTTTTGCTCATTATGCCTTTTTTTAAAAGGGCAGTAAGAATGATGTTAAAATAAGAGAAACCTGGGACATACTTACAGGACATACTTACACTGGTTTCTGAGAGAGTGTTCTGGATGATCCCACTACTTGCAAACTGGTATGTGCTTATCCCTGTGCTAGTCTTATTTCTGGTCATCAAAACAACACTCCACTAAAGAATAGGCACAACTGTACGATTTAAACCAATGAGTGACTTAGAAGGAAACAGAATTTTATCTTCACGACATCACACTAGGCAAAGGTTTGTTAAATTCCACATCAAAAGCAAAAGTGATGCAAAAAATATATAAATTGGACTTCATCAGAAGTAAACATTTTTGTCCTGAATAAGACAAACAAACAAAAAAGAAGACAACCCAAATATTGTGAGAAAATACTTGCTAATTACATATAAGACAAGGGACTCATATCCAGAGTATATAAAGAACTCTGATAATTCATTCATATATTATAAATCTTAAGTAAAAAGACACATGAACAGACATTCCTCCAAAGGCACATAAAGAAATAGGAAAATGCAAAAAAAAACTGTCATGCCTCTCTTCATGTCCACTTAATGGCTAAATAAAAAAGACAGGAGGAGGCATATTTAGCTAAGTGGTTCTGTTGCCTGCCTCACAAATGCAAGGACCCAAGTTCGATCCCATTACCAAAAAAAGACAGGCAATAATAAATATTGGGAAGGACATGGAAAGATAGGAATCATCATAATTTGATAGGAATGGAAACTACTGTAGTATCTTTAGAAAGCAGCTTGCAGGCTCTGAAGACTTAGAGAGTACTCTATGACCCAGAAATTCCTCTCCTAGGTAAACACTCCAGAGAAATAAAAACATGTCTACATAAAAAGTGTGCAACAGCATTACTCATAGTAGTCAAAAATGGAAACAAACCAAGTATAAATCAGGGAAAAATGAAATGTGGCATGCATACAATGAAGTATTATTTAACCATCAGTAGGAAAGAAGAACTGATTCATTCTATAACATAAATGAACATGCAACCTTTGACGTGTGAAAAAAATCAGTCACAAAGAACCACATACTGCATGATTTCATCTATGTGAGATATCCATAATAAGCTAATTTATACAGAAAAAGTAAATTGGTGGTTGTCTAGCAGAAGGGAGTCTGGTAGGGACAGGGAACAGGAAATTACTACTGCTACAAGATGTCTTTAACAGTGAAAAAATATATTCTGAATTTAGATTGTAGTAATGGTTGCAATATTCTGGATATTCTAAAAACCACTGAATGGTGCACTAAATAAATTCATTTTATGGTATACAAATTACATCTTAATAAAATAAAATGTTTTCAAATCTATAAAAGACATTACTATCTCCATTTTATTATATGTGGATTGATATGTAGGTCTCATAATTAAACAGCAACTAAACTAGATTTTGGAGTTAGACTTGCTCCTAATCTAGAACTCCTGTTGTTTCTGCTGTTTTTCTCTCCACCATTTCAGTTTTCTGTTGTTAATCACAGTTTGAAAATATTAAATGGAGAATTTCAGAAATGAACAATTCTGAGTATCATGATGAACTGAATCTCATTCCATCCGGCCCTAGTGTGAGTTATTCTTTCATACAGCATATCCGCAGAGACCACCCTGACCATTAGGCCACCTGGGTTATCAGATTGACTATCTTGGTTCTGCGATGCTTATGTTTAGATACCCTTGATTTATTTGCCTATCTCATATTATCCCAAGAAGGATGAGAAAATGAAATACACTTTGACAGATGCAGATCACTTTCACACAATTTTTATGACATGTTGTTGTAATGGTTCTGTTTTATGAGTAGTTATTGTTAATCTCTATGCCTATTTTAATCAACTGATTTATGACAGCTATATATTTATACAAAAAAACTTAGTATATGGTTTCATACTACCTAGACTTTATGGCATCTCCCTCGGGGATGTCTTAGAACATAACCCTCATGGATAAGGGGACCTACTACCATATAATCACACTTTCTTTATTAATTCCCTTTGAAATATAAAATATATTTTATGAAAAAAGTAAAATAGAGTACTTAAAATTAATTTTTTACCACAGAGTTAGAAATATATTTCTCACTTCTACAGTTTTGAGTACAAGCTTTTGCTTAACACTGTCGTGAAATCTATGTTACATAAACACTTTTTCTTATATTCTCCTTATTTTACCACTTTCTTTGTAGTTTTTTTTTTTTGCATTATACACAAATATTTAATGACTTCTTCAAAACCCGTACAGATTTATAAATCACTCCTAATTGTTACATTACTAGTTGGTACCATACTCCCTCACAATGTTTCCATGACAGACTACCCACATGTATTATAATTCTCACAAATTTTTTCATTTAAGTGCTTGTAAAACACAGCATGGGTTATCTTACTGCCAAATTTAGCTTTAAGTTTGATCTAAAACTTTGTTCTTGGTTATCACAATTAAGGTTTTGCAAAGTAGCTTAACTTTTAGCTTTATCAGAAGAATCTTCTAAAAGAATCATAACCTATATAAGTAATTTCTGCCACAAACTGAAAAATGGTTATCAGCATTAATGTGTTTTCTCCATCCCAGATCCTAAGATAATCCATTTTTATAAATCAACTATTGGTCATGCAAGATACATAATAAAGTCTAAAAATGTTGCTTTTCAAGTTACAAAGCAGAAGCATATTGGATATTTTGACAGTGTTTTAAAATTCTTCTTAAAATAGTCTGTTTATAAATTACATTTCAACCCTTATGAAAGTGGAAATGGGTTAAAACACAATCCTCAATTATTACCATTCCACGATGGGTTCCACTAAGGATAGTTGAGCTAATCTGCAGCAACTCAACATAGGCTTCATTAAAGACATTGATTTGCCTAGACCAAAAACTTTAAACCAATTTAGAACTCAGAATTTCCTTGACGTTTATCTACACACAAGTATTTTTATTTTTATTTCTTTAAAAATAATTCAAACTCTATCGTGGCAGAGGAGAAGCAAATGAATTTGAGGGAAGAAGGCAGAGGCATTTGAGTAATAACGATAACCTCAAAACATGTAAATGTGAGTGGTAAAGCACAAAAGGACCCAAGACCCAGGGACCCAGATATTAAAGAAATCAATTACTATTCTCATTACTAATTAAATGAGTTGTTTTTAAATTTTGTGCCAGCTCACATTTATTTTTATATTCCCTTATATTCTGCATAACTTTTACAACAGAAAGTAATCTACATGAAAAATTTTAATTTAGGTATAAAATCTTACATTGCTAATTTATACCTCAAATACTGAGAACTATCAAATAGACCTTTAATCCAGAATACACTTTTCAACCAAACTTAAGGTGAGCTTACTATTGGAATGGAAGCTCTTTGAGCCACAAACAATAGTAAACATTGTTCCCTATAATGCAGGAACATAGAGCATAATAAAACAAACTTGGGGCACAAGGATAACATTTAAGAGCATATGCTTTGCTAAGACAAAGCTGAGATAAGCCCTAGGAATGCTTTATCTTAGCTCCATGATGGCCATGGTACTTAACTTCCCCGAGTATGAGCATCCATTTTCCCATTTTAGGAAACATAAACAGTACAGCATTCATGCATTTTAAGGAAAGTAAATGAGTATATGTAAAAGCATGCACCCGTGTGCCAAATAGTATACATACTTAATAAATGCTATCTATTATTATTCATGTTGTTATTTGGAATTGAATTGAGTTGAATCAAATCTCATTTAAACCACTCAGCCGTACAGCAGAGTTAAGGTTAAAATCTGAAATAATCTAATTAGCTATGAGAAGCCATCTGTGTTTAATAGACTTGGACTTTTGAAAAAGAGCTGAGTTATTTTAATATTTCCATACAGCCAAAAATTTTATTTTTGAACAAAAATATAAGACTTAGTATACATAGTGTGAAGCTAAGATTTTGGACTCTTGCTGGAAAACTGAGTAACCAAGTTGTACTATGTACTTCTAAAGCATTTGGGGGCTTTAAATAATACTAGTTTAAAACTCAGCTCAAAGAAATCATTCCTGAGCGACATCAAGAGCTATGCTAGTAGTTGAAATTCTACTACCAGAGTACCAAAACCTCATCCCATTGGTAGGAATTCAGAATATGGTTTCTGCTGCATGACATATATTGCCAAATAACTTATATAAAATAGATTCTCACCATCTGCTTCTTTAGGAGATACTGAATCCCCCTAGGATAAGGGAGAGTAGGACATGTTATTATAAGATTCAGTCATTGTGAAAGTTTCATTAGAAACTGCAATTCACTTAAACATCTTCCCCTTTCTATGAATAGGACTTGAGACTCAGACAAAGAAATAGGCTCCTGTTGTAAAGAATGAATGTGGGGCACAGGTGCATTGCATCACTGCACTTACTGCCCCAGCATTTCAAGAAAATTATAAACCCTTGGTTGGGCTTATATTGATACCTGGCACTTTGAAGGGCCATCTGTGGATTATGAGGCTGAAAAGGATGATGTTTTTTACCAGAAAAATTAAGCTACCACAAAAGATAGAACAAAAGCATCTTCTAAGAATTTCCATTTCAATCTATGTCACTATTGAGCTATGAAAACAGTTGATTCATACTGTTTTCTCATAAATTATTATCAATAATTTTGGCCATAACCATTCCCCAAACACCCATGTTGTTCACCCTAAATACAATTTATACTTTAATAAAATGTTTTAAAACAAAGGAATCTAACCACAAACACTCTAAGAGAAAACAATTGAGCTAGAGTGCTGCATCAATCATCTGGCAAAAGAAAATCAATAGAAAATGTGTAGTTCCAGGTAGAGTTCTTCTGGCTACCACCAAAAAGCAGGCTAAAATAATAACCACTTCAAAATGAAGTGATGTCAATAGTTGAAACACTAGCAATTACTTAACATATGGACTATATCCCCTCAGCTCATGGAGTATTTAGAAACTTCAGAATTAATAAGCACTACTGTCAGAGCACCATCAAGAACAATAAACCCTCATTCAAATTTTGGAGGTAATATTGGAAAAATATAAGAAACAGTAAATGACTATAATTAAAGGAAAATTAATACTTCACTGTTAGTAGCATTGTTTTAATTGTAAACATTACATAAAGTATATTTTATAATAAATGATCAATGTAGTCTTTCTTCTCAGAAACCTACAGAGCATTAACAAGGAATGTATTATTAAAATTCAAAGTTCAGTATTAACATGGGCATCTATCCAGGAGCCACTATAAAAATTTCCATCTTAAATATTTTTACCAACTTCTCTGGCAGTTTCTGCTTATGGAATGTCTATGAGGAATTTTTAAATATCCAAAAAAAGGATAATCTTTAAATTTTTATGCTTGTATCTATAGACAATATACAGCGAAAATGGATCAGTATATATAGGGATAGACCAGAAAAAAATGCCAAAAGGCAATCATGCTGTAGCAGAAGTACTTTTAGATTTATTTTGTGCAGGAAAGAACCTAAATCATTCATTGAGTGTATAATATGTGTCAAGTGCCCTACTTTGTGAAGGTCAGCATAAAAACAGGTAAGTACAACGCTTTGATATTCAACACGTTTGTAAATAAAAGTGAGAGAATTTTTAAAGAGTCAAAAGAAGTTCAGAGAACTTGCTTGCTCCATGAGGTAGTGAACTACAAAACACTTTAGGTATCCAAACAGAAGACAGATCATTTATCAGAAAAGAAATACAGACGGTTCGTTTACTCCTCCAAAAGGCTGGACTATTTAATTTTTTTAGGTCCTTTTAATGCTGAGATTTTACTCTTCTTATTATTAAAAAAGTGTAGGACTTGCTAATATTTCTATTATATGTTTTGTTGATAAAAAGAATTTAACAGGTCTAAGAATACAGTATGGAATGTTAGACATGGATATTACAATAGTATAAATAAGTTTCATGAGAAACAATCAATTGGACATCTACTACATGAATAAGGCCAATTCCTAAGATATGGTAATAACAATGTGAACACTATTATACATTGTATATTTCTTAATCTTTAAAGATAAAACTACAAAAATTGGGTCCAGGTTTATATGCCTAAGACTTGGTAGATCAGAAATGCTTAATTTTTCCTCATTTCCTCCATGACTTAGTATGTATTTATGTTTAATACAAATAGCAAAAGATACAAAATGAGTATATTATATACTCTTTCTATGCCTGCCAATAATGTAATCACAATATAATATTCATGTTTGATACCTGCCAGTAATACAATTCTAATTTTCTCTATTTCCTAATGAGTGTTTAGGGTCTTTTATAGAGAATTTTTTCTTTAAGAAAAGTATCTAAAGGATGCAGTTTAGAGAGATTTCTAACCAGAACATTCAAATTTCAGCAAAATTCTTTACTTCCAATAAGTATCATGTTACAGAATAGTTTCTCTGGTGTGAAGAATCTGCAATAATACATGAGATCCTAATAAGATTACTGACATTTAGAAATGGGAAGAAAGGAGCTAAAGATGTAGGGAAGGTGGGATGGGTAGGGGAAGGGGAATAAGGGAAAAGAAAAAAATGTGAGATAGTGAAAAGATGGAAATAAAGTGTTTGTAGATGGGTAGGGGAGGAGGGGGTGAAGGGAGGGCAGGGGTAGGGGAAAAAATGAGAATCAAGACTTGTCATGTAGAGGTACAAGATCCCAACAATGAATGTAACTTACTGTATCCCTAAAATGTACCAATAATCTCAATTAAAGCTGGAAAAAAAATAAGTATCATGTACTTTTCTGTAAAGAAAGGACTAATATGAAGCCTTACATTACTTGTCAAAATACCTGAAGCTAGTAAACATCCAAACCTTTGAGCAAACTAAAATATCATTAAAAATGTCACCTGACAACTCATTTTAGGTAATGAGTCTGGTTCTTTAATTGTAGATTAGATTTCTAGGTGCAGGAGTTTGGCTTATTCTAAAGTCTGGCTAATTTGACTGTGTCTTTCAAATATTTTACCTGTCGATATTTCAGAGACTAACATGTATATAAAAAATTATCCAAAATATAGTCAATATTGTAAAGGGAGTAAAACAAAACAAAAAAATCCTAAAACTCAGAATGCATTTTGGGGCATCACAAAATTCCAGAAACTGAAAGGTACTCGACAGGTAATATCAACGAAGAAAGATGTTGTGAAATAATTCACCATATGGGGATGGAGGCGTTGGCAACTTATAGACACCGAGCATGTGTCCTATCTAGAGTGGCTCCTGTGACCTCACTCTGGCTTTTGCCTTTAAGTGGGACTGCTAGTCCAAGGAAGTCAACTCATCCAATTATGAGGAAAAGACATGAGAAATTTCTAGATTTTTTGTTGTTGTTGTTTTGAGACAGGGTCTCACTTTGTAGTTGAGACTGACCTGGAACTCACTATGTAGCCCAGGCTGATCTCAAATTCACAGTGATCCTCCTGCCTCAGCCTCCCAAGTGCTGGGATTACAGGCATGTGCCACCACACCTGGCAATTTCTAGATTTTTAATGTTAATACAATCAAAAGAAAAGCAATAACCATCCACATCCAGTCCTCTAGTCCATAAGGTTAACGTGACACTAACAGTAGTACAAATGATATTAGGACTAACCCAGGAGCTCTCAGTATTGTGAATATTTTAAACATACTTCTTTCACTTAACTGTTAATAAAACATTGCTAGTGCTTACATAGAACCTACCACTACACACTATGTGAGATGTATATCTATACTTATGTGTCTCATTCTCTATCTGCTCAAGTAACCTTCACAGTGGCCTTGTAAGTAAGGACTATACTCATCTCTTCTTATGGCTGTGCATGCCAGGAGACAGTGTCAGGATATCAGGGAACAGAGATACAATACATTCCCTACAGTCCTATAGTCATAGGCTATGATTCAACCCTGAGACTCGGGCCAGAGTTCAAGCTTTCAACTACTACAATTCTTCTATCATAAATTTTTTATGCTGTTCTTAAATACAGAACTATCTTTTACAAGAAACAAACCCAGTCAAATAATGATATATCATTTGGCAAATATACTTCAACCATTTATGAATAAAACAATCTAAGAATATGTTAATATAAATATTAATATAAATAAATAGAACTTGGACTCCAAAATGGTGAGAGTTTTGGATGATCTAGATAATTTATTATATTCAAAATTCAAATTTTACCAGAAATTCCTATAAACATAATTAGATTCTGTTATATATCTAGTCTATCTTTTGTAGGCAAATATCAATATTAATGAACAATTTTATCTAAAAGTCTAATCATTTATGTCACATTTGCTTTTCTGAAGTAGTTTCCTAATCACTTCCAGATAAAAGAAAAAATACTTAGTTTAAAAATATTGGAGCCAGGCATGGTGGCACATGCCTGTAATCCCAGCACTCAGGAGTCTGAGACAGGAGGATCACTGTGAGTTTGAGACCAGCCTAAGCTACATAGTGACCAGGTCAGTCTCAACTACACAGTGAGACCCTGTCTCAAAAAAAAAA
>NW_022900931.1:19626223-19638293 GCF_012274545.1 Fukomys damarensis
TATATGTACATATAATATATATATACACACACACACACACATTATTACACAGTAAGAAGATTCTGAATATTTTCCAACACAACTAAAATTATTCTATAAAAGCTAAAGAGAATAATCTGTTCATAATTATTTGCCTTTTAATTTCAATTTACCTTACATACAATTTCCTAATTCTCAGATGTTGTACATATTTCACTTGGATATGACACTCATTGTGTTGCACAGAAATCACAAATATTAAGGCTGCCTACTCTTGTCTTTAAGAAAATCTGGTATTTACACAGGAAGGAATTCTCTGGATTAGTATTCTAAGACAAAATTCACAGTATGGACTAAGACACTGTTGCTCCTGCTGTGTCATTTCCAGTTGTCCTTTGTGTCTGAACTGCTTATAAGAATCTCAACTTCCCAGCCTGTTACAAATGAACTGGAGTCAGAAGTTTCTCGATATGGCTTCCATGCAGCGTCTTGTGGAGAGCGAAAGGAAAACAATAGGAACGCCACTGGTCTGACCATGAAACTACCCTTATGAGATACTGTGCACAAAACTACTGATAAATAGGAGGAAAGAAGTGTGTTACGGAAGAAAATCTGAAAAACGTTTCTACTCCTAAACTTTCCATAGTAAATTTATTTAAGAGACTCAGCGTAAGCAATTTGTACATCTATGAATGCACAAGAGCATGGTTTAAAAATAAAGTAACCTGTTAATTAAGGAAAGGTATAAAAACAATGCTGATAATGGCCAGTAACAAGTAATACGAATAGGGTGTATAAATTTTGTAATGGGAAGTAGGTAGAGCTACTATTTAGGCTGGCAAGTTAATGAGGCCAGAGGTCAAATACATTTTCTTCATTGCTATGCACCTTGGTCTAACACAGCATCTGATACATTAAATTTTTCAGTTATCGCCCAAATAGCTAAAATACTTATTTCATTTATACAGTTGAAAAAATGTCTGGTACATAATACTCCTACCTAATACATTCTTTCAAAGGGAATGTAAGTTGAAATAGGCTCTGTGCTGCCAAGGAAGCCTAATAAAGAAGTACAAAATAATCAACAGGAGCTGTGCATCAATCAGAGGAGGTCTGATCATGATTAAATAAGAGCATTTTAAAAACCTCAAATTTCCGTTCATAAGTAGAATTCAAAGCAGCTGTTCAGCAATAGCACAATGTCTGCCCTAAGAATTAAAAAAAAAAAAACAAAAAAAAAGCAAATTATGGCTGCAGAAAAACTATTGCTGTAAGACCTCAAAGTTGGTATGAACTTTAAAAAAGAAAAGGAAAAACCTAAACGGAAAATTTCAATTTTCATATTGTACTACAAACCAACAAAACCAAAATCTGATATTTGAATGTTAGAGACTGTTTTTAAATGAGAAGAGCCGAGGTGTTTCCCTTAGAAGCAAAGGTCTTAGAGGACATGTCTGTCACAGCAGTTATTTTCTGTTTCACTTGTTGGCAAACTTACATTTCAAAACAACAACAAAAATGAGCCTCCCCAGCTCCTTGTAAACCAAAGAGGTAGAAACAAAAAATATTTCAAAGCAAGAAAGCAAACAGACTGTGAGGACTGAAACTCAGACCAAAGGCATCTGCTCTCCAACTCACACTCCCCACAACCACCCAGCCTTCTTACGATCTTACAGATTTTCCTAAGCGATGTTGCCATTTTAGCTTTGTTTTTCCCTAAGTTCTGGCAATACGCATCACTGCAGGCAAGGCAGCAAAGCCACTAGCAGAATCCAAACCGGAAAACAGAAAAGCTGTTCTGTCTTTTCTTCCCCGCCACTCCATTACTAATTTATTTTTGCAAAAGTAAAACTCTCATTCTATCCAAAACGGCAATCACTAACTTCCAGTGTATAATAATTATTTCAAATAATACAGAAAGGATTCTAGTCTGCAGGGCTAAAAGATAGACTACTCAAAGCACTGGACGGTTTCCTCCTAGGTTCTTATTTTTTTTCAGATAGAAGTAATACTATAAACGAGATAGTATGTTCCTTCTTTTAAAAAAGACCAAAGCAATCTTTGTTTTCATCCCTTTTAAGATACCTCCTCCTGAATACCACCCAACATGGTGGTTGACAACACAACTTACTGTTCATTTAAAAGCAGGCTCTAACATTCGAATATCAAATTTTGGTTTTGTTGGTTTGTAGTCCAATATGAAAATTGAAATTTTCCATTTAGGTTTTTCCTTTGATTTTAAAAAATGAAAAAAATAGTAAGAAGAGAACAGAATAACTAATGAATGGTACCAATGATCATTGATATATTATTTAGACTGTAAAAACGTTGTAAAGATTCTTCAAAGTTTTGAAATTCAACTCCCACATAGAGATTACATTTTTTCCTTTAAATTTAGAATTAACAGCCCACAAAATAAAGCCAGGGTTTTGTGTCAAGAAAATATCTCTATTTGTATGAGTACAAAGAGAAGAACAGGAAATCCGCCTGCATTCATGGGTCACTTGTGCCTTACAAATATTTCTATGATTTACTATATTTTGCTTCACATGCATAGCTGAAGTCGAAACTAGTCTTGAGATGATAATATTACAGAGCAAATGAGATCCTGGAGATAAATGGTTTCCATTGCATTCGTAGGTAACATTTGTCATATACGCCCTATGTTAAAAATAAGTTCAAGTATATTAAGTTTGAAATTTTTATTCAATTCAAGACTATTTCTGCTGTGTTGATCTGGTGTTTGGCATGGGGAAATCAAGATTGATGAGTCTTTGCTGAAGCACTCACAAATCTAGTAACATCTCAATTTAGTAAGGGAAAACAACTGTTAAAGACACTAGTTAGAAGTAGAAGAGGATCCTAGGGAAGCCACTAGGGGAATACATGACTTTCCTTCAGTCAGGCAAGGGACAGTTCTTAAAGGATGAAGTTTTATCAAACATAATGAAACAGAAGTCAAAAGAATACTACACTATGCTCTAGTATAAAAAATGAAATTAAAAATATACACAGTGATAAAAGGTGACCACAGACCAGGGTGCACGCAGTAACTGGCAGAAACACAGGCAGGTAAATGGTAAGATAAACAAGACACAAGGTGAGATTAAGGTCTGACTAATCTACTGTACATCATTTGAACTCCAAGAATGCAGCTAGCACTAAAGCGTGAGTATGAGGTAGGCAACTGAGAAGTAGGTAAATTTAGTAAATTAAGGAGGGCTACACCAAAAGTACATGTGCTTGACCCTGTGATGCAATCAACTCAAAAATCTATGCTTTTCTAATGTGTACAAAGTCATTGTTGATCCTAGAGCTCAAGTCCTTCCACAGCCTGACCCAGCCTGTGTTTGCATCCAGTGTCTTAGTCACAGAAGACTCTTACAATGTCCAAAGCGGACCATGATCACATGGTACTATGCATGCTGGTACTCGATCTGGAATGTTCTTTCAACCCCATGCCATGTGCTATGAAATTCTACATAAACCCTCCTGGTCATATAGTAAAAGCAACTACTTTTATATAACCAGTGTTGACGGTCGGTCTCAATTTCTTTTTCACTTCTCTGGCCTACCATGGCATTTTGGAGACAGGTATTACAAGTATTATATAACCCACTTATATTTTGTTATCTGGCATTAAAATGAAAGAATTTAAAAGATTACGAGTGCCCCGTTTCCGAAAATGTTATACAAAATGGCTTTGCACTTAATATGCTCAACAAACAACAATCTGAATAGTCAAAGATTAAATCGTATATATATCTGCATTTTTTCCAAATGGGCTTAAACTGCATAAACATTACAGAAATTCCAAAATTCTCGTGAATTTAATATCAGAAATTATGGGGGCATGATGAGCATCATATCACTGTCTGTTTCATATCTGACATAATATATGGTCACTACTTGTTTAGACTCTTCTACCTGAACGTCAACAGTTTCAGGACTAGAGTTTAACATTAAAAAAATTACAAAACACGACAAGGTATAGTAAAATATTTGAAGCTGGATTTACAAGGGGCTTATATAATCTAGCAAATTAAGGTGAAATTTTAGTGAAAACCTCAAAAATTCTAAAGTAATGTATTCTTTGGACCATGTGTTATATTATTGAAACAATAAAGGAATATATACTGAAATATTAAATATAAAAGATTTAAATTTTTATACGTAAATGGATAATGGGAATTTACAGAATTAATATAGTTGGGAGGACTGTTTTGGCTTTTTACATACACATGTGATTACTATTCATTTCAGGACTTAAAATAATTTATATAAGATCAACATTTTCAACCTAAAACAAAGCTTGGTCAAGTTGGCATGTTTAAATCTGCATAAATTAATTTGAAACTTCCTTCATTTTTGTCTCATGAAATAAAGAAAAACCCAAGCCATCTTGCTTTTTCCACGTATTATGCCAATGAATATCACAAATATGTCATCATGAACTTGAGTTTTTGCAATTATCACAGCAATATAATGTTTTCATGATGCAGCCAAATGCTACACTTACAACATCGTACATCAGTACAATGGTTGGGCTATTGTAGACAGATATAATACCCTCAAACACCAAAAAATATGTACAGTGCCTTGATAATCTATGTGTGTTACATTTGAATCCATTTACTGAGGAGAGTTAACTTTTAGTGGAAAGTGGAACGTCAGTGTGATTTTTTTTTAAACATCTTTCTAATACCTAAATTATATTAACGTTGTGCACAGTTTGTCCCTGATATTGCTGAGATATTCCTCTTTCTATAAGTAAGAAAGGTTTTTACATAATTCTGGAATATAGTTGGTCACTTACTGATACATGACAGAAAAAGTTTTTTTTTTTGAAAACTCTAAAGTTAATTATAAAGATGAATACAAATATAAAGAAACGTTCTTTATGGAGCAAAGATATTATTACAATGTTATTTTTACATTTCACTTGAGAGGTGTGTATAGCTTGTTATACTGACTCAAAATGAGTATTCTATACAAGAATGATCTTACCAAGGAAAATCTATTTGAAATTCTACAATAAATTTTGGAGCAGTAATGTAAGTTTATTTATTTATCTGAATTTTCCTATAAATAAGGTGATCTTGGAAACTGGCAAAAGTTATACCTGTATATTTTGTTGTGATATTGTTAACATATTTTATTTCACTTATCCTCATAACAATCTGGGGTCTAATTAAGATGATAATTAAAATAACGCAGAAGGAGTATAGTGGCGAATCAGTCAGTTAGAATGGATATTGGCTAACAACAGCCAACAGAGACACTCTGGATACGGCAGTTTAAATGTCCACCCTGAAGGCTGGTATGAAAACTCACTTCATACTTAGTCATCTATACTAACAATCAAAGTGAGATTTCCATGACACAGAATGACTTGATAGTACAGCAATCAATATACGTATTTAACTATGATCTCTTCTCTTGAAGTTGGTAAAATCTAACCCCATTTTTACAACTTCTACAGGCATTTCAGTTTTGCATTCAGTGGTACACCTTCAAAAAACTGGAGAACGTTTCTTTCATGAAATAAATCAAGGGAAAGCTACATTAAGAAAAGTTTTTTCCTTCAGTTGCAGAGTCCATGATACACAAACTGAGATGTGAGAAAAAAAAAATAAGCTGTTCTTTTTTGGCAAGGAGTCACCTATATGGATGGAGAGAGTAAAAACTACAACAATAGCTGGGCATTTAGCTCAGTGGTTCTGCCACCTGCCTCACAAGTGCAAGGACCCGAGTTTGATCCCCAGTACAAAAAAACAAAAAATCAACAATACAACATCTTACCAATTCACAACTTTAATTAATGTTTAATCAGTGAAGAAAACTGAACTTATGTATTATGTATAATCAAAAAAATTACAAAATCTACACTTTTTTCCTGTATAGAACTTTATTTCTTTTTTAAAGTATTGAAAGATGCATTAGGAACCAAAAAGCATTATTTTAATAATAGATTTTGGTAATATTTAAAAAATATTATGGTTGTGAATTTACTATGTAGCCCAGGCTGTTCGCAAAGTTTCAGAGACGTTCCTGCCTCAGTCTCCCAAGTGCAGGATTACAGGCCTGCACCATCACACCTGGCAATGATTTCTCCTTGTCAAGTGATAATGACTTAAATGGCAAAGCCTTTAAGAAGCACACTTCTATAAAAAAAAAAAAAAAAGAAAAAAAAAACCTGGAGTGGAAGGTTTATCAACCTCAAGAAAGAGTGAAATACCAAAAAGCCCACTCTCAAAAAGACATGAAATTGGGCTGCACTAGTTAACAGGATAAAGAACTTTCTGTTGTATCTTAGAAAGGACTTTACAATTCTTATCTATGATCTTCAGTATAAAAAATACTGAAAATATCAGGCTAACCCAAATAGATATAAAATTACAACAATTTCAAAACCTCATTCTAAAAAAGTGTTTTGCTCTTGTTTTGCTTTCCCCAAAATATTGTAGTCTGGATTATATGTATCAACTCTATCAAAACATCTTATAAATTAAAGTCTTTCTTTTTTTTTTCACTGCCTCTAACAATTTTAGCAGCTACTGAAATTCATCTAAAATTAGTTGTACCTCCTCCCTGGCGGAGTCTCTCAATTCTCTGACAACTTGTACTTCTGAGAGAAAGAAGGGGTTCCCCTTCCACGGGAAGTGTATCACTTTGGTGAAGAATTTAGAGCATTTTGCAAAAGGCACTCCCTTCTCACTTTTCTTCACATTCTATATCTGTCTCCAATTTGAGCTTCTCTGTCCCTCCCTCACCGTTTCTCCTTCTCTCCCTCCTCTCCTTTTGGGTTCTGACCTTTTAACACATGCGTGCATACATATATACGGGTAAGTAGGATTCCAAGAGCCAAAATTTGAGGCATGATACTCTCCATAATTAATGGAAAATATTTCACCTTATCAAATTGATGATCATGGAAAGATTACCGCAATTTTTCTGTGTATTTCACTGGCAGTATACTCCTCAAAACAATTCTCCATCATAAACTAAGAATAAGTTATGCCATCTATAGTTTGTGCAAAAAAATTAAAGCACTATGACGTTAAAAGGCATCTTTAAAAAAACATGTGAAATAGTATGACTGTTAGATTTCACAATGTCATGAAAAAAATGGTGATCTGAATTATACTTAATGGTCATGAGTTAATACCAGGTCTGTCTCTATCTGCTAGGGTGTTGTTTCCATATGATACGCACATGCAGAGATCCTGAAAAAGTCACAAAGAAGCTCACACAGAAATTAATTTTTCTCAAAAGATGAGACACTCACTTTGAAGTTAATTTTGATCCATTTTCAATAATCCAAAAGATTTAATGTTCATTACATGTCTCTGGATGCATTCTGAAGTAATGAAAGTATCAAGGGGCAACCAGACAGGGAACCTAACATTCAGGCATTCCCCAATGGAAATCCAACAGGGCAAATGAGGAAGGACTCATTGGATGTGGCAGTGTCCCAGGAGAACTAGGCTAGCCTGATAAAACCTGGTGGGAAGCAGATCAGCCCAGAGATAGTACAGAGGAAAAGCCAAAAAGCCTGAGCAGGATCAGAAACCAAGAAAAACAGAAATGCAGTGAATTCAAGCAGCCAACAAAAATCAAGATCTCAGAGATTCAGTATCTATTAGAAGAGGCCCCTTTTGAGGCAGAAACATGGATTTTTGTTTCTGGCCTTAATGGAGCTCAGCATTCATACGTGGCCAAGGAATTGTATGGGAATTGACAAGTCACACTTCTTCCAGTAGACCAGAACTCCTTAACAAGAGAGCCCAACAAATTGACACTGGGAGACTGTATGAAAATTTTGTCATTAATTATCTTACTCGACATCTGAGTTTATAAACCTATAGAATAATTTTGTGCATTTTATTCATTAACTTGAAATAGGTATAGAAAGGTATACATTTATTATAAAATAATATAACAACTTTCATTTATTACTATTCATTCCATATATAAATAGTCACCTGTAAACAAGGAAATTAAAGTTGGTTGCCTTTGGGTTGAGTAGGACACATATCATTTTCATCCTCCTCACTTTCAGTTTTAAAACACTGTAGTTTATAATTCTGACAGTAAGCTTTAAGCATCCTAGGTTCAGGTACGAAAAGAATCAGGCCAAAATTTATAAGTAAAAATTTGCATCCTTAAAATCGCCCTCAGGAGCCAAAAGGTAAACAGTGTGTCATACAGATGTTGTAATTTATGTTGCCCATTACTATCTTAAAATGGTCAGTCCACAATCAACTGGCTGTTACTAATGGCTACTATAGTTATCAAGATAATATCCAAGGAGATTTTATAATTAATTAGCATCAGGTAATTTTTTAAAGCGTCTTCTACAAAACATAGAAAAGCTCAAAATTGAGATTGTAGTGATACATGTGAAAATTCAATGTGGCATAATCAGTTTATCCCCACTCCTATTTTTCTTTCAAAAAAATCCATTACTCTGAATTTAATAATATCAGAGAGCCAATTAAATTTAGGGATCTTCAAAGTATGAGTTACAGTTCATACTTCAGGATGATGGCCTTTCTCTGAATGATGCTAAATATCCAATCAAGAAAAAAAATGAATCTTTTAACTGTTAAAATTACTTAATCCCTCCGTGGAAGCAAAAAGTAAACAAGCAAACAAAAGCTTTTCTAAAAACTACAAAATCCTAGTGGTGAGAACCTCATGAAGGAGGATGTAATTAAATATATCAGGTTAAGCAAAAGCTATAATTGTAAAATAATTCTGTTTTGATGAACATACATGTTTTCACCTGAAGATATATAATACATTTGAAAACAATGTTTAGAACTATTTTTGAGACCTAACATAACAGCTTGTATTTAATCAACAAAAAGTGTTATATTTAGTAATTGTGCAGTTAAAAAGCATTTACGTTTATCATACTCTTCAATGAGTATAACAACTTAACAGTTTAATTAATTGAAATCATTCCATTTAATAAAAATGGACATTCAAGAGGCTGTTCGAAACCAGAGCTCTGCTACAATTTCTCCACTCATCCTCATTCTGCCCACACAAAGTGTCTTTTCCATTCAAATCGTGCATTCTGGAGCTCCCTTTCTCACCACTCACTAACCTTACTGGAATGAAGGGCATTAAAAGTAAGTAAACAACCAATAAATGTAACTTCGTTACTGAGTCATGTGGGGAGGAGGGCAACACGCAGAGAAAATGGCTAAGTTGTTCACATTGGTAAAGCAGACTTTGTTCCATAAACTTTCCAAGAACATTGGTAAAGTGCCTCATTGTAATTCATTCAAAACCCACTTAAAATTTACCTGAATGCAGCAATTTGGCTAGGTTATTTTTTGCTCACAGAAAATGCCATTTTTATTAACACACCAAGGAAAAATATAAATATGTTCAACTTGACATCCTGACTTTTGAAGATCACACTCATGTGAAAGTACAAAAGAAAGCTTTGTGACCATGGAGGAGGAGGATGAAAGCTGCAGAGAATCTGCAGTACAGAATCGTAGCACATTGCTTCTAAGAAATAAATTAAGTTATTTTAGGTCCTGGTGTGGTTATATTGTTATCAGGATTAAACATAAGCTAAATCCTTTGACAATATAGCTACCATTTATTGGATACGTAAAACGTTAAAAGGACACTTACTTGTTCATGATCATTTCTTTTAATCTGCAAAATAATTTATTATTGGCACACCACAGATGAGTAAAATGGGGCCGGCATGGAGAGGTTAAACAATTTACTAACTGGAAGCCATACTGCATATGGTAGAATCTGACTTGTAAATGAAGCAAAATCGTATTAAAAAGCCTATGCTCCTGACCCATACAACTGTGTCTAGGAAATTTCACCAATTATCTGCAATTCCCACCCACTCCTCAAAAACTGGGCTCTGACACACGCCCAGTGCTAACTGTCCTTTTCTTCTCCCATTAATACCTGTGCTTTCCTCACCACTCGCAGCACTTGCCTTTATTACATTTGCTTGTTTAATGTCTGTCTTTCCTATCCTAGAACCTCAATGAGGAATAAGGCCATTACACATCTTATTCATCACTAAATCTCTAGAACATACTAAGAACTCAATGAATGTTTCGTGCAGAAATGCACAAGAGGCTGGGCTTTCTAAAACCCCTTCTAACTTCAAGTGGTATTCAAGAGTCCCTATTAGTTACTGAAAATATTGACAATTTATCATCAATAAAAATGGTTAATATTTATTCAGTGCTTACTATATATACTCTGTTGATCCAATTTTAAATACATTCAGTTATTTAGTAGCCACAAAAACTACTTTTACATAAGTAGAAAATGGAATCCAGAAAAGTTAAGTAGGTAGCTCAATATAACACAGATAATGAAATACACAGCCACTTTCTTATTAGAAGCATTGACTCTAGAGCCTGTGTTGTACATTCTAAAGAGAAGATCATTTTCAAACAGATAGATTCTTTGTGTGAATTAACAGGCATAGTATAACACAGAACAAAGAACAGGAAAACGTCAGTAACAAGAGTCTCCATAGATGTTAACACATATTGGAAGATGTTAGAGTTTAAAAAGATAATTGCCTTACTTGCTTCTAGCTTTTTTTCAAGACTTATGGAGTATTTTAAGAGCGTTAAGATCACTGTTCCTTTTCAGTTTTCAAGAAAGGTAAAAGAAGAATGAGGAATGAAAGTTGCATGCATTT
Organism: Fukomys damarensis; assembly: GCF_012274545.1. Lineage (NCBI taxonomy): Eukaryota > Metazoa > Chordata > Mammalia > Rodentia > Bathyergidae > Fukomys > Fukomys damarensis. Next base: position 19,636,908 of record NW_022900931.1, read on the forward strand.
CGATGAAGCTAGTTGGTTTCTACTGGTTGATAAAAAGTTAATATTGTAACTTGCACTATTTTGTGAAGCCTGCACACACTCAGTCCCTTACTATTACAACTATTTTGTTGATTAGACTTTTAGATTACTTGTAAAAAATTTTGTAATGACAGCTAATTCCAGAGTAGATCTTATGAATAAGTTTTGATGGTTTCTTAGACTACAGGAAACCTGTTTGTGTGTGTATGTGAATGTGTGTGTGTGTGTGTGTGTGTGTGTGTGTGTGTGTGTACTGGGGATCAAACTCCAAACCTTGTGCATATGAGGCAGGCAGTGGAACCACTGAGCTAAATCCCTGGTCCTATTTTTTAAATTAGTATCAACAAGTACCAAACAGCTCTCTGCAAGACAAATCACTAGAGCTCAAACGGCTTTCTGATTACAAATTAGCTCTCCTAAAATATAAGCCAATAAAAGTCTTCATGGTACACCAAAAACTGAAATTGGTAGGTATCACTTTCCAATAGTTCTAATTATTTTAAATAGTATTTTAAAATAGAACAACAGTCTAGTATTTTCTGAAGTGTTTTGTATTTAACCTGAACCTAATCATGAGTATACAATCACATACATCCACTTGATGACTCAGTATGTTAGACAAATAGCCCGGAGTTTTCAGAAAAAGTTAATGTCAATATCAAGACAAAAGGATAGCAGGATACTAGTTTTAATTTATGAAGATCTAGAGAAAAGTAACAATTAAATATAATATCCGATGCTTGACTTAATCCTCACTTTAAAAACAAAAGTTATTAAAAGTATTACTAGAACAATTATAACATGTCAATATAGACTGTAAAACAAGTATTACTATATGAACGTTGACTTTATTAGATATGCTAATGTTATGATGGTTACATAGGATAATGTCTTACTTCTTAGGGGTGTTAGCTGAATTCAAAGACTCAGAAAAAATAGAAAGTAGAGGGGTAAAAGTCAAGAGTGAAGTAAGCAGGCTTACTGTATTGCTCTTTCAACTTTTTTGTACATCTGTAATATTCTGAAGGGTAAAAAGGGAGAAAAATAAACACAAGATCTGCATCTGAAGAAACTGTGATTGTTTTAGCTAACCAGGATGATTTTTATTGAAGCAAATTAGTTATTGTTTCTTACAGTAATCCCTTGATCCCCCACTCTTTTAATTCAAATGGGTATATACTTTTGTACTTCCTGGCAAACTATTCATATCGAAAGTGATCAGTAAATATTATTAAATTGATAAATGAACATGAGGGTGTTTCTGTGTGTAGATAACTCTAACTGTGCAAAGGGGCTAGGGATTTAGCTCAGTGGTTTGGTGGCCTGCCTTGCAAGTGCAAAGACCCGAGTTCAATCCCCAGAACCCTC
>NW_022900931.1:19638529-19654642 GCF_012274545.1 Fukomys damarensis
TATATATATAAAACTGTGCACCTAAATCATGTGAGAGTGTATACAATTCTCTTCTCTTCTCATTTTATTCATTTAGTTACCTTAGGATGACTTTTCAAGTTAAGTTGATGTAGACAGGCCACTGAGATAAAATACTGTTTGAAATCTGGAGAAACAACAAATTTGTCAGAATAGGCAGTAAATAACAGAAAGTTTTAATTTGTTTCAAATGAAAATAAATCCTGCTATGCTGTATTGCACTGAAATCTAGAGCTTGTTGGGATGCTCTTCAGGTAATTCTTGCTTTGTCTCTATGCACTCCTAAACCTGGAGTCAATTTAAGGACAGAGGTGGGAGGGCCCTCAAATCTAGGCAAGAATACAACTCAGTCAAGAACTGATTGTTCTTCATCTCTTAGCAACAGACTGGATGTAACAACTGTTATTTAAAGAAGGTAGTTTAAGGGGCTCGTTAGCCTTTTCTTAGATCTCTGCCTGTATCCTTTCACCAAGAAATCTACATACCTGGCAAACATTAGTTCAGCTACTTATAGAAATGTCTCCCTCTACTAAGTTAGTTATCATTCAGTATTCTTTCTCTTATTTGGTCTGCACTAAAAATGACAACATGAAGAACATTTCGGAATCTTCTGCAATATTTCTATTAAAGAAAAATTAAGGATCCATAAATCAAGTTATTACCTCAGATTCAAGATCCCCTAAAACAATAATCATTACTGATGAAACTTTGAGTTTATTTTAATCAGAAATTAATAGCAATAAAGTTCATTATGACAGTTAACTCAAAAGTATTCTCAACCGAGGTTTTTGTTTTATGAATAGTTTTCTTTCTTTTATTTTATGTGTCTATATACTAATAGACAAATATATAAACAGAATAGTCATGATACAATATCATATTCTATGTATGAGAAACAGAAAGATCATATATGTAAATCATGTATATACACATGCATTTAAGAATATGACAAACATATACAGGTATTATTTATATGTATGAGTGAATACATATAAATGAGCTCCATGTGTATAAAAATGTATACACTGTAATATATAACATATGTACATATATGTATGTATGTATACAATACGCATGATGGAAAGTATATTTTCTATAACAAATATAGTACATGTAAATCTAAATGATTATAAAGCATAAATATATTCCCTTAAATTGTTTTTAATTCTTTTAGGAAGCTGCTGTAGTTCTAAGTGCTATATATACCATTGGCTTCAGCAAAATTTACTAAGTACTTCATATTTATATATTAGTTTGCAGTCCAACATTACTTGCTGTATTATATGTAATATTCTTGAAACTTTTTCTAATTTGTTCAAGTATATTAAAGAAAAATGATTTACACATGCTAAATTACATATGAATTCTTATTTAAGCAGTAAAAATGACCTGTAAAATGGAGATGATAATAATTCCAACTTCACAGATGAAGACAATAAGGCATGAAGAATTTATGTAACCTGCAAAGATTATATAACTGATAAGTGGTGAACCTGTCCAATTAAGCATTGTACTCCATACCCCACTTACAGCATCAAAAGCAGATGGCTTCTCCGTAGTAAGGTATCAAGAAATAAAATACTAGAACCCTCAGACATATCTGCTTTCAGAACACTTAAAGATCAAGATAAAGAACAAAGATCCAGGGATCACTTCAAGCCTATAGCAATGTAAATCATTCTAATAGTAAAAGTTCAGGGGCCTAAAATCACACAGTTCATCTCCATTCACAAATGTCTTATTCTTTCCAGGAAAATGTATTCTTTTTATCAGTCATACAAGTTTATTATCACATCTAACTTTCGTACTCAAAATTACCATATTTTCCTGCTACTCAACAAAATCAGTATATCATAGGTACAACTTAGAGCAAAAGATTAATATATTAATCATACCATTACCTACAAATGCATAACAAGATTGTCCATATTCCCATCACCATATGAGTTGTGAACACTGACAAATTTAAAAATTATTATATGACAAAGAATCTTCCTTTTTCACACTGTCAATCTTCTTGCCTACTGAGCTAGCAAAATTTAATCAGATAAACTTTCTGAGCAAAGATACTACCTGTCAGTGACAATATTATTTCAAAAGATAGTTCACTGTAAAGGACTTCAGAAAGAGATATGGGAGAAATTTTTCATGGTATATTTATCTCAGTAAGGAGTTTCCATGTATAAGGTCCATCTGAAATTTGTATCTCTCAAAAACAGTTCTAAGTAGCCCCTTCAAGAAATTCTTTAGCTATATATCCATATGTCTAGCTACTTACCACCGAGCACTGGCCCTTATACCATGAATGAATGTATTCAGAAAATACATATTAGAGGTTTATATGACAATCATTGCATATCATTTATAATGTCTGAATGTCAAGTATTCATCCAGTATTTAAAATAATTCCTGGCATGGTAGATATTTGAAATATATTCCTTAAAGAATAAAGAAATATCTGCCAAAATAAATAGTATAAAATAAATAGCATAAAGTTGTGGAAGCACTTTGTTATGTCGATCAATACCATAATTGAAGAGTAAAGAGTAAGGAAAGAAGAGGGAGGTAGCTCAGTGGTAAGAGCATCCTCCTAGAATGCAGGAGGCCCTAGCTTGGATCACCAACACCACAAAAGAAAAACGAATGAGGGCTTTAAAGTTGCAGTGTCTGAATTTGTAACTCCCGTCAGAGCCACTTATGGATTTTAAGTATTAAAGCAACTCTGTTTCGTTTTATTAATTTGTGAAATGGTAATACAAAGGCGACTGTAAAGCTAGAGGGAAATAATGCATGTAAACAATTTAAACCCTGGCACATAGAATGTCAAATGCATGCTGAATGTTACCTCTATCTTATCATATTAATACGTGTATCGTGTATTGGATATATACAGAGAAAGAGCTTGGGTCATGTCTTGTGGGTCAATTTAGGAAACTTTGAAACATCAGGTAGAATACAAAAACTGAAGGTATTTCTATCGAACCACAAATTTCTTTAAACCTCAGTAGGGACAATGCAGATAATACCTGGTAGCATTTCAAAAATTAAATGCAATTGGCCCTTTCAAACATATCATCTTTAAAGTACTGATACAATCCTTAAAAGAACATCTTCCTTTCCATTGTATTACAGGGATTTTGTTAGAAAATGACAATATTCATCGGGGAAATGACATACACATCTGTTCAAGGCAGGGTTACTACTACAGCTTCATAAAAAGCAATAAAAGTTTACTTTCTTGTAAAAGAAAGCTAAGAAGGAAGGCAGTAAATAAAAAGCGTCTTTCTGACTCACTGCTACCCCACTGTGAACTGCTAGAATCTAGATACAGATAAAGATTTTCATTTTCCTCTACCACAGAAAGTTATAAAGCAGAAATGGGCAATAGGAACATAATGTGAGCCACAAATAAGAATCACAAGTATAATTTCAAATTTTGTAGTAGCCACACTAAAAAAGTGGAAAGAAAAATCGTATCATTTTAATATAATTTAAGTCAATAAATGCAAGAGTCATTTAAATATACCATTAGTATGTTTCAAAAAGTTAGCAAGAACTTCCCATTCTTTCTTTCAAACTGTCTTTGAAATTCAGTGTATACATTATATCTGCAGCACATCTCTGCTCACACTAGCGACATTTCAAGGGCTACACAGTGATATATGAGTAGTGGCTACCATATTAGAAAAAAGACATGGAGAGTCTGAGAGCTTCTTTATAATTTAGTAAATCACTTACCCCTTTTCCAAGAGCTAAATTGGTATCAATAGATATTATGTGATTTAACCTAGATATTATGTGATATAACCTAGATAAATGAAGACATAACACATACTAGTAGCTCATTTTTTCTAATTTTAAAAAATTAAAATATATTTCAATTAAAGACAATATAATAATGAATTATTATTAATAAACTGTATTTGCCTATGATGTGCTAAGGAAGGAACAGCGTATAATATCTCTTAACTATTTTACAAATTTAAACTATTTTACTTATATTTACCAATATTCCTTTATTGAGCATTTTGGGGATTTCATCCTCAATTTTAGATAAATAGAAATGAGTTACATAATTAGATTTTGTCTATAATTTACAACTATATAGCATAATTCTGCTTCACTGTGTGAGACAACACTGGTCTTATTTAATACTGTAAATTCAAAACAATTGGGAAATATTAAATTCAGAAGTGCTTCTGGACACTTAACTTCCACGCTGATCTAACAGGCAACACCGTGTTTAGGAAGCAGACTCGGGAATACAGCCTATCCCTAAAGCAAACAGTGTTTTATCTCACAACCATCTGGGGTTCTCATCCTAAGGGCCACTTGTTTACTGCTGTCTGATAGCTTTAATATCCTGAGGTATGGCACCAAGGCCTACTTTATTAGTGCAGCCCACTTTGCTAGGATAAGATGACTGACATAGACGAGATTATGTAGGGAACAAAATTTTGGCTGAGGCCCTTGTTTTCATTATTCAGCTGAGGAAAATCATTGGTTATACATGCTTTCAGAAACCCTATGGTTTTTCTAAGGTACCAATAAAAGTGATACCATTCATAACGTGGACAGTGGCCTCTTTCATATATTGCCTATAGTCGCAAACTTAAGTGCCAAGCAGATGGTTGAAATCTGTTTTGTATAAAATGTGCACTTTTTTCCAACTGTGTTCTTTGTATTCATATTCAGCCTAGGTTTTAGCCATCAAAACACTGGCACTATGTCGATCATTAGCAGCATTTTTAGACAACTGGCAACTAAGGTATTCACTGTTCTCCACAAAATGTTCAGCTAATATTTCCCAGATGTATAATTAAGGCAAAAGATCATCTCCTTAAATTGGTATCCACACTTTGCCTGGCTTCTGGCTTTCAACAGATTATATCAGTGGAAAATAATTTTATATAAAAAAATAAGGGTTGTGTTTTTTGGTGATTTTGATGCTAGTTATGCTGCTGCCCTTAAAATAAATCTGCAAACTTCCCATATGGTATAAAAGAATATATGGCTAATGGAAGCATTTTTTGTTGCTTTATTATGAAACTCTACAATGTACTGGATTTACATCAATAATAATTTCTCTAAAATGTCTAATATTTTCCAGTTTTCAAGCTATCTTTAAAAAATACAACTTTAAAAAACATTTATGTGTAACCTTTAAGTTATGGAAAATCACTGTTTTTATTGTTCAATAATTTGTTCTGTATACTGATTCATTCTAGTGATTATACACAAATGAGTGAAGCTTAATTTGTACAGCTTAAAGAATAGGTGTATGTTAAGTCAGCAAATATATTTAATACAGTAATAGCTGCAAAAACAACTTTGTGTATCATATTTCTGAAATAAAATGACAAAGATGTCTTTTTAGGATATTAAATTATTAGTAGGTACAAGGAGAGGAAACTAGAGTTGTATTGTTGCTATTTAAAATTATCTGGGATCAGTAATCCTAAGTGTACTTTTTAAAAATGATAGCTATATTAACTACAAAACAAAAATATAAGTCAATCAATTTATTCTAAGGATTATTTCATAAGCTAAAATTATTTTCAGATATCCTACTAGTAAGTTATCAAAACCAATGTTTATTAATGTGATGATCATTTTACACTTGCCAACAATTAAACTTAGTTTTAAAAATCTGAATTCAGCTTGTATTCGGTGATGCCCAGATTTTTTTTTTTTATAAATTTCCCAAGTGTAAACTGAATTTATGAGCAATGGAGGCTAAAGAACTGTGTACATATTTTTAAGCCCATTTCATAGATGCACTGCTGAAACCCAAAGAAGGTAAAGAAATTATGCATCACAAGTTTTAATTCTTGATTTAGAAATGGTAGCAACATATGCTAACCTTGTATATAATGAAATGCTTGACTATAAAATATATTAGCAATAAGTTGCCCAACTGGATGCTTTCCAGGTTTTCTTTCTTCTTTAACAGTAGGATATTTGCACATTTCTCTTTGGTCGCTTTAGTAAATATAATTGTGGCTCAGCATAGTTCTTTTTTATTTTTATTTTTAACCTTTATGTCTATACCAAGAGAATAAGAGGTCATCCACTTTTATTGCCTGAAAAGTGGCAAGCATAGAGTAAAAATTTGTACATTTTATAATTATTAAGTAAAGGACTTTTACACAACAAATTATTATTCAAAATATATGAATCAATATTTAAAACTTCAAATAAATTGTACAAGAATTTCATAACATTCTAGACATATTTTCAAAGTAGAAAATATGAAAGGTCCTTAGACGTGTATGAAAGATTATATTTGTGATGGTATAGCTACACTTTTTTTTTCAAATGGTGTTAAAAAAAAAAAAGCCCAGCATACACTCTGCCAAATGTAAGATATTAACAATATGTGCAGCTTGTCCTCTCAGATAACACAGTTTTTAAATGCATCTTTTAATGATTTTTTTTTATTCTTCACCTTAGAGGGTTTAACATTTCTTTTCTAGAAATTGCCAATCAGTAACTAATACATATCTTTAGATAGCCTAGTGTTAATGGTAATAGTTTATTTGCAAAAACACTTAAAACTCTTGCTTTGGATTATCTTGGTGAATCCTAGTTAACCTTGCTACTTTCAGTCCAGTGTTTTATTTAGTTCAACAATGACATATTCAGTGTTGACCTGATGCTCTGCTGTCTTTCTTCTTTCTTATACTTAGAGAGGCTTCAGCTCTGTAACCTAATGTGCCATTCTCAGGCTTTTCCTATCTCCTCATGGTGCTTCTTCAGCCGTCTATATGTAATTAATCTTTGCAATATTTATAATTGTGGAGGATTAGCTATCTGAAACACCTGAGAGCTTTAACCTCATAGACTTTGAATCTCATCATTTGAAACACTTAAAACAGTTCAGAGAAACTTGGCCACTTAATCCTAAGTAAGTATTTTATACTAGACTTGATTTGAAAGTTCCTATAATATACTGTGGTTACTTGTTCCTGCAAAGTGACACTTAACTGACAGGTAAACTAAAATAATTCCACAGGTAAAAGCTGGTTATGTGACATACTCTGTCTCCAAATAGCTGCATAAATACAAGAATTCTAACCACTACAGATAGGAGCTAAGGATTCTTCAAATGTAGTTCAACATGAGAAAATTTTGAAGTTGAGAGGATTTAGAAATCACAGCCTATCTTTATATTTTACCTTTAAGACTCAAAGAGGGTCTCAGTTTGCAAAGTTAGAACTTGAGATCATATGTCAAGCTAATAACATTTTCTACTCCCCCCACAAAAAAAAAAATCAGTGAAGATTTGGCAAATGCAATCCTTAACCAAAATAGAGGATGATGTTTGATTATTTAGAATAACTCCAAATCCACAAAAAAGTTCATATGTATGCATTAGGCCTCCAACACTTAACTTTATTATCTCAACACAAAATCTCAGACATTCCCAAAAAAGCACACTTGATGCATCTAACTTAAATTCAAATTTTCCATTAAATATTCATCACAACATGATCTTTGGGTTTTTAAAGCTGGAATACCATTCTATGTCTCTCTTGCACATGCCATAGGATTATTTGTTGTAAATGAGAAAATAGGAATGAAACTTGCTTGTATTTTTATGAAATATTTATTTCTTATAGAATGCTCTCCCCAAACTGCAGCTTCATCAGGACTTGTTAGGATTTTTATGTAAGAGATTAACTGCCTGTAAGTAAAAATTTCCCCTGAATCCTGAACTTTTATATGTATATATCTGCATGATGACTATATCTCCCAAATAAATTCTTCACATAACTATTAAGGACTCTGACTTTTCTTTTAATATGTTTATAAAAGTTTATGTATTTTGCTCCTTCACTTCAATTATTTAAATTGGTATCAGGATTCTTTTGCATATGCTTTCATTTCTCTAGAAGAATGCTTTCCAAATATTAAATATTTTAAAGTCTTTGTAGATCAAAATAGATCCACTTTATTTTTTAAGCAATGCTAAGATATTTAGATAGGATTTTACTACTAAGATTTTTAGTACTCAAGACACCAAAAACAATACCTTTTCTTCTATTTCACAAATGGTGTTATGTTTAGGATTGGAAGGTAGAATATCCATTCTCAGAAACAGCATGCATTGTAATCTTTGTTTTTCCATATGTAGGTATTCTGATTATTGTTACTTTAAATATTACTTTAAAGTTTTCTTCACCTCCTAATGATACTATGAAGGATAAAACAATCACTCTGATATTGGATATTCAGTTTTTCATTCACGTCCAAAATTGAATCAGTAAATTAATCAGAAATTGAACGGTGTGACCAGTAGTTCATTCTTTTCTCTACTAAATAATAGGAATACTATACATTATTCTAATGAATCTTCAACACAGGTCTCATACTACATGTAAGAAAGAAGAAGGGAAATATTAACCTTAATTTTATGTGACATCTTCCTGTAATCTCTTTCAAACATATTATGAAATTGTATAGCAAATATTAAAAAAGGTAAAAACAAAGGAACATCAGGACAGGAGTAAATAAAAAAGTCTTTGGACTTTGTAAACTATTGCCCAACAAACTCTGGCCCAGGGTAGGTAACTAAAAGGAAGAAGTGTAGGCAAACAAATAATAGTTTAACTACAATTAGGACAAAAATGTTTTAGAACTTTGTCAAGCAAGCTGTATTAACTGTGAATGAAAAATTAATATCATAAAATAGTACTTTTTTCATTTTGCATTTTTTATGTTAAAACATAGCTCTCATTTTTAGTGTCCGTGTATTGGTATTAATTAGGATGCTCTTTTCCCAAGTAAATATAAAATTGTTTAAAATGATACATCAACAGAGCGCATGTAAAAGTTCCATAACCAGTTGTCACATAGTCTACTACCCTCATAGTATCACAAGCCTAATTAATATAAAAAATAGAAAACAAAGTCAAAATCAGTACTAAAGTAAACACTGACTACATTTTAATAAATAAATTTTGATTTAAAATGTACCAAGAAAACATGATTTGGGTCATTGCCTTCTTTACCCAGGTGATTATGAAATTAACAAAAAACAGAAGCAGGTTAACTCTTTCCCTTCTTTTCTCAATACTGTACCTAAAGCCCTGTATGAAAAAGCATATATGAACAGGCATATTCTTTATGGAAGTGCTGCTCTGTGTCCCAAGTGACTTAACTCTTTTAAGCTGCGACTATCACAATCTTAAAAGATTTGGGGGCATCTTAGCAGGGGCTCTACGCCGTCAATTTCTTTTCTTCGTATTACATTTATTCTCGGTGCATTTGATTCTCAGGTTTCAATGTGACAAAATGATGGGAATAGGTAGAGGACACAAATGTGCAAAGAGTATAACAAAATCCTGTTCATCTCCGTAATGAGAAGTGTTAAAGTTGGGCTACACACATATTTTTAAGAAAGATCATATCTTCTGTGTTTTAACATTTTCTTTTCTAAAACACACATTCTTTCAAAGACGTGAAGAGCAGAAATAGAAACGCTGTTACATATGAAAGTTTCAACGGATTTGCTGCCAGAAGCTTTTCTTTATAGTGTTCCTCTTACCTACAGTATGTGTTGGCACTGGCAGGTAGCCCTAATTCGCTAGTAGCCAAATTATTTTTGTCCCTAAAGTACAAGAAATCTCCATAGCACATGAATGAAACATGGTTTACTAGTTTACACACATTTTTATAACTCTAAGAAATCAAAGCTCATTCACAAATGCTTTCATTTAAGCAAAAAGAAGGGCCACAGAATACCAGAGATCTCCCCACCTAGCATTCTTGGTTCTCCTTTTGCAGGGTAAAGAAAAAAAACTTAACTCCAATGAAGAATTTTGATTCTTAATGAAGAAAAATAAATAACGTTCGGTTCACCACATTTCATTTCAGTATAGTCATGAAGAAAAACACATCACTAGCAATAAACTGTCTCCAGATAAAAATCCATCACCACAGCGTAACAGGTTTAGGTAGGTCATTCACAATAACTAGCATTCTCATACTGCATGGTCATCAGATACATTTATACACTCCTGCACCACCTTTACCAAGTTATACAATAACACAGTAATGAGAAATAAGAAAGACTTAGAAATGCACAACACCAGAGATGATTCATCACAGAAAGAAAAAAGGAAAAAATCAAACTTTGAATTTTAAGGCAATACAAAAGCAAATGTATTAACAGTAAAGTGTCAAGTGACTGAAATGTTACTTATATAAAAGAAAAACCTGAAATACAATGAGCCAAGATCAAGTCTGAATTGCTTTAAGGTTCGACACTGCTTTCAAATGTCTATGTATATCTACAAGCTTTGTTTTTAATTTTCCTTCTGTCATGTTTTATGAGCAAAAAAGTCCTTAAACTACCTTGTAATAGATTAATTACTTTCAAGCTGGGTGACAAAAGGGCATAATGACCGGAAAATGATACAAAAGAAACAGAAAACGCATGGTAACAAGTTTATCAACAAACCTGGGTAATTCTCATGAAGTACAGATTAAGGTTCAGTGGTTCCAAACTGGCAGCATTCAAATTGGGTTCATATTTGGGTTTTTTGTTTTGTTTGTTTTTTAAACCACCTGTCCTAAAACGACATTGTTTATGCTAATTATCTTTGTTTATGCCACAATTCTGTTTGTTTACTACATTCTTTTAAAATACCATATCCCTATAAACAGTTCTCACCAGAATTCTTCTAAATCTTGTTTCGGTCTGGTCCTTCTCGGCAGCCCAATGAGCAGAATGTAGCTCTACAATGAAGGCACAAGAACTGGGAACAACTTTGAGTCTCTGACTCCTCAGGCTGGCAAAGGCAGGGAATACTGCTGAGGTTTTACTCTCAAGCTCCAAGGGAAAGGGATACTGAATGTGGAAAAATGCAGCACCCCCCTATTGGACAAGCAGAACCATACACCACAGTATCTCCAGAGGAGATGTATGAACTCTCAACTAGTAAGGGAGAACAACTTCCAAGCTGGAGGACAAAACTCACAAGTTACAAAGAGTAAAAAGGTCTTCTCCTGAACCATTATCAGTTCCTGATTAACATGAAGAAATATGAGGCATTCCCCTAAAGTATGTCCAATAAACACTGTTCACTTATGCTAGTGTCTGTCTTTAGATTACTGTCCTCTTGTATCAATATCAACTATATAGCATTGATCACATTCAACTATATAGCAAGTGAATTTTACATGCACTTTATAGGATGATGCTATCAATCAATGAAAAAGAGGGAAGGCAGATGAATGAAAGAAGGGCAACACTGCAATGTTTTAGTCTATTTCTCATTCAACAGAATTTTCCCTAAAGGGAGAATACATTTCATGCTTTGGCTAAATCTTTGAACATCTTTTTATCTGACTGCCATCACCTCCGTCAGAGATCTGACATTTGAAACTATATGTGAGTTAGTACAAGAGCAAAACTTAGTTTATTTCCCGTGCTATTGGTTAACCTCGTTGAAAGTCTAAATGAATAACAAATTATGTAAGAAACAAAATCTACCACTTATTACTAATCTATAAAAAAGGACTGCATGCAGACTACATAATGCACATTTGCAGTATACAACATACTCATTAGGTGGCTGAAGACTTGATAGCGCAAAGAACAGACAATGAAACTCAGTCTTTGCCCAGAAATATAATTTTGCTTTCTAAATGCATTATGAATGAAATAACTTTCAACTCTATGAAGGAATAATATACTTAAGAATCAGAACAGTTCCTATTATTTACCTCTCATGTATGATAAATACACATACAGATTTCAGTTAAAAGCTCCCCGAGAACAGGTAAATACTTTAACATGTGCTTATTATATCTGAAAAGATGTAAGAATGCATCAACATACAACCATAATATTTGCATATTTCTTTATAAAATCTGCTAAACACGAAGCAGTACACAATGCCACCTGGCATTTAACCCTTAAGTGTTCCTTGCACTTGCTCAGGGCTCCTGCCAACTCTTCAGGACACTTTTCCAGTGGGAATATGACAGAAGTGTGGTTTAGAGACTACTTCATGCAAACTGTATTCCAAGCAGACGGTCTGAGCTCAGCTAGCCTGCAAATTATTGAGCTGGTAATTAAGATCTGTAATGAGTTGTAGGCACTTTCCCCTCTAAAATGTAGTACTGAATAAAAAATAAATAAAACGACCCAAAGAAGGTATCGGAAAATCCTGAAAACATGTCAGCCAACTTACAGGTTTGCAACTGTCATTGGGTGACAGAATGTGGACAGATGACTTTCCTTTGATTCACACCTGAACGTACTCATCACTGATGGGCAAAGTGGTTTTATAAGTTTCTAATTAAGCTAAATAAATGTTTGGGAAATAAATATTTTATTAATATGCTCAAACTTTAGGTAATTAAAATACCAAGTGTCAGAGATATTCTTGCAGCCTGCGACTGGACGCTTTTCATGGCAATTTTGCAAATTTAGTTTTTCACAGAATCTGTGGTGTATTTCTTTCTTCAGAAAAACACTTAAAAGTTTCCTAAACTAAAAAAAATATTTCTGTAGTCTGTATGTCCACAAATAAATTTGATGGGAAAATGAACTACCCGAGTTGAATGAATTTTTATTGAGGAAGGTTTTCCTCCTGTTGTGTTCCCTTCACCATCTAGGAAATAGGCTACCTATTATCTGCACCCGTTTTGAGAGAAGCAAACGAACAGATGACAGCCTAAGCTTAAAACTGCTTTATCCCAGTACCTTCAATCCCAACTTTTTTCCTTTCTAGACATTATCAGACTATCTTCTCAAGCAATCATTTTATAATTGGATTTTAATTAAGTCCCTAGGATAAAGCAATTACAAAGTTTAGCAAGTAGCTTGGTCATAAAACTATACCATTATAATCAAATGGGACAAATAAAAATAAGAACAATACAGTATTACTGATAAATTATCAAAGATGAATATTTTGCATTACTAATATTGCAATTTAAGGCAAACATGTAATTATTTTTATTCTAGGAATATAAAGAAATAGGTGACATTCTCAAAGGAAAAATCTTTAGTCAGAATTTTTCATTATTTATTCGCAAATAAATGTGTAAACTCATTCACTTCTTTGCAAATGTTAAGACAGTTCAGGCATTCATTATAATCATGCCATTTAAACTATGCTGCCACTTCTGCTTCCTCTTAAGAAGACGTAAAATACTTTCTTACAAATAATTCTTCATAATGTGCATTGTCTATTCATCTGCCACAGAGGAATTAGCAATCATAATCAGCTATGACACAGATGCTTCAAAAGAAAATGAATTATTTCAAGTTTTTTACTTTTCAGAAACCTCTTACATTTGTTCTGCGTCTCTTTTTAAAACAATAAAATTATTAATACTTCTTAATTACTTAATAGCTAATTAGTCTGATTATTGATCATGTTCTCTATGGCTGAAAAAAGAGAAACATACACATCTAAATTCAAATTCTGACCCTGATTTTAAATATTAAAGTTTTAAATATTCATTAAAGTTTCAAATAGTCTACAGGTTGGAAGAATAATAGAAGAGGGACAATTCCAATGAAATTAAAATAAATTACATAAAACTTCTATCACACATGAGCCCCAAGCAGCTTATTTAGGTTCTGTACACCAAAGATTTCTGTTTCATAAAGAAATTTAGAAGTTTTTTTTCTAGGTTTCTAAGTTTGACTGAAAAACTCATCTATGACAGGCAAGCAAATAGAATAAAAATTAAGTCAGTAGAAATCATCTACTTACTCAATGAAAGTTGCAAAGAGTTGAAATTCTGAAAACCTCGATATATATCATAGGGCAGTTGTATCATATATACTTCCCTTGGAGAGAATATAAATATTCCATAATTGTATCTGCATGATATACTCTATGTAAGTGACTAGAGATACACTCACCGTACAAATTCAGTGTAAACAAATAGTAATGATTTACTGAGTTTCTTATCAGTCACAACCACAGGGGAAATTATTTGAAAGTTTTATATTATATGACAATTTCCAAAATTAGTTTCCAAAATATTTCCAAATTTGATATCCTATTAACCACCCTATTGATTATCACTTGCTTATTTAATTAGTCAGATAGAAAAGCATGCCTCTGGGTGACCAAAAAATAAAGAGAAGAAAAAAAAAAAGAAATTCTCACTAGGAAGATGAAGCAACGTTAAGAGACTTGAGCATAGGAATACAAAAGGGAAAAGTTTAGTTTAAAAAGAGATAATTGAAAAATACAAATAAAGTTCACAGCAGGAAGCTTGCCTATATAGAGAAATAGGCTACAGCCTGTTAATATGTAACTACCTTTTTATAAGAACAATCTGTTAACAGCCTTACAAATCTGACTCAGAGTTTTATTTTCAAAATGTATAATTAGAATTAGGGAAAATTATCATTAAAGTGCCATCCTGCACATGCTAGAAAACCGTGTTAAATAAACAAATTGCTATATTAGGTAGTAGTGTGTCCCACTATGAATAACTGCACTATCTGCATATGAACTAAAGTTATATTTGCAAATAAAAACTAAAATTTAGAGTTAATATATAAAACTTTGAATCAAATGAAGGAAAAACTGTTAAGAAAGCTTGACCATTCCCTGGAATTATCTTGTGAAGATACATCTTGTTGATTTGAGAAAAGAAGAGGAAATAAAAGAAAGACACTTTTAAAGTATGCTTGCTGGCTGTTTTACTTTATACCCTGATCTGCTCCTGGCTTCTCTAATATAAGACAACATCCAAGGGTTATTTTATTTTCAATACTCTTTCTCTTCCATTTCTTCACTTCTAGAATGTTTTAATCTTTGTCCTTTCTTTTTTCGTCTTTTCATATCAAATTCAGTAGTCTGAACGATGAACAGCTTGACTTAGCATATTTTTAACCAGCTGGTCTAGCACCTAGATTGCATTGCATAGTCAGATACAACAAATGTTTATACAGAAGGTAGCTTTCATGAAAATGAAAAAAGCCTGGGTATCATGCATCCTGGCTTATTTTAGCTTTTTTTTTTTTTTAATTCACCACACAGAATACAAAGTTTGAATTCTTTTTAATGGCAAACAAAAATCTATTTATAGTTCCAAAAAATGAACTTATGCTGGGATAAGAACTTAAATTTTAAAAATGCAATGTATACTCATAGGAACATAAAAAAGGCTAAAATTCTTTCAAAGCCCTGCTTTATTTGCAATAACATCAAATAGAAGGACATTGCACATATTTCTCTAAATGAAAAAAAAAAAAAAACTTAATTGCAAATACATTCACTCACACCCCAGCGAAAGGGGAAATGTAAATCAAAATTCAGTTAAAACAGCTAGCACAAAGTGGACACCCAAACTTAGAAAGGGACCAGCCCTATTTCCCCCTTCTCATTCTTCTTTCTTTTGACACTTCAAGAGTAATCTACTAGTATGTAACTATGATGTTAAATTTTCTTTGGGGAAAAAAATTCTGCTCTCTTACATCAACAAAAGGTCATGTGCTTTACTGAGCAGCTTCCAAAGTTTTACGGAAGGATCGAATAGGAACTTATAACCTCCGTTTTAACCACCACCAAAGCCTTCTGTCACCCCAGAAATTACATGAGACAGAGCCTCTGAAATGGTAACATTCTGCACAAAAGCATTTTTAAAAGGTATAGAAGAGGAGAAGAAAAAAATCAATGAAGAAAAAAGTAGGAGAGTGAAGGAGGAAGAGAAGCACCGAGTGGGGGAGAGATGCTTAATGTTCATTTAATTCCCTATTACAGGATACAACCTAAAAACACTAGCTGAAATCTCCGAGACTTAAAAATCAGTTCAGTTTTGTCCGGGCAATCACAGCAAAAATTAGCCCACAAGACTGCAGAAGCCCTAGTTAAAAGCTTCTCGAACATTAAACACATTTAGGGGGAGCATCTCCCAACTGATTCAGAGACTACTGTAAAATGGGAGAGTTGTACTTCAATATATTAGGGGGAAAGAAACTGTACTCACCTTTCAAACTCCTGAGGTAAATCAGGGTCAGTAAGCATGCTGGAAAAGCACAATTTCCCTTTGTCAGAGCAGCCACCTATGATCCTCTCCAACTGAACCTGTCAAGTGAGTCCACCGCCGAAA
>NW_022900931.1:19654860-19664847 GCF_012274545.1 Fukomys damarensis
TCTCTCCCCCCTTCCCCCCTCCCCTCTTCTCTCTCTCCTAGGACTCCTTGACCAGTCTCTTAAAGGGGTAGCGCGCACTTCCAGCAGCAGGGTCTGGCCGCTCCCCCCTCCACTCCACACTCCACGGGCCGAACGCTCAGCTGCAAAGCTCTAGACAACCTCAGGGTGCCTGTCCTTTCCTTTTAATTCTCTCTTCTAGACATCACCGAATGTGAAAAGTCAACTCATTTAACACGTCTCCCATACTCTCTCTCTCCTCTAAATAATAAAAGTCACACAGGCACGCGCTCACGCACACACACACACACACACACACACACAGGAGTATCATTCCATAAAATGCATTTTCTGCTGATTAAAAAAGAAGTCTGTACAATAACAGAACCCCGATCAAATTGCATTTATTAACTAATTAAGCAAAAAGATTAGATGTTAGTAATAGCAATTTTACACAAAGAATTGTTATTCCGTCTCACCCCTTTCGAGGCTCTCTCCAAGCGCACACGGAAACACACACCACACACAGGCGGGCGCACACACACACACACACACACACACTCAGTCGCTCACACACAACAATCAGGCATTGTTCTGAGGAAAGAAAAGCAACTTTGACAGATTGAAATATAGCAGAGGCCCCTTCAAGGAAACCTGTAAACAACTTGTCACTCACTCTGTCGTTCTCACTGTTAGCTCCTGCTTTCCACAAAGTGGTGCGAATGTCCTGGCAACCCAACCAAAGTTTCTTCAGCTCCAAACTCCATAAAACACGATGCGCGATGTGGAGAGGAATAGGTATCCACATGCCAAAATCACACACGAGCGAATCAAAAATCAAAAACCAACCAAAAAATGAAAAATAAAAATGAAAAGATGATATTGCCAAACTGTCCCGCCTGGGATCATTGGGGAGGTCAGGGATAAGAGACACTCCCCTGGCTGTGGGTCTCTTTAATTTCCTCTGCCCAGGCAGTCACAGATAACAAGGTGGACAAACTATGGCTTTATAGATCCTAAGCTGGCTGGCAAGGCACAGCCTCCATAGCAGTTCCAATTATCTAGATAAAAATCTGGCAGGCGAGGAAGGTAATCAGGTAATGTACCTTTGACATGAAATGACAGAGGCACATACACAGAGAGACACTTACACAGACACGCACACAGAGATGGTGGCTGCCCCGTGCATCGCAGCATCTGGTCAGAGAGTAAGCACACACTCACCAACACGAGATAGTGTGCATTCTTCACACACACACACACACACACACACACACTCACACACGCTCTCCACTCCTACTGGGAGGGTTCATTCTGCACAAAAGGCTACAT
This sequence comes from Fukomys damarensis, assembly GCF_012274545.1. NCBI lineage: Eukaryota > Metazoa > Chordata > Mammalia > Rodentia > Bathyergidae > Fukomys > Fukomys damarensis. The sequence continues at coordinate 19,656,190 of NW_022900931.1, forward strand.
TACAGAGCCCGCCCCAATAAGGGAAAGAGAGGAAAAAAAAAGCCTTCCATTGTTGAGAGGGCAGGTCAGTTGATTAGATTTTCTGTGGAGAATTCCACGAGGAAATTCCCTTCAAAGCCGAAGTGATTAACTGGGGGCTATTCTGGAAATGGAGCAGACAATGGCTCAATAGTCTGCACAGCCAATGTCCAGGCTGGCACTGAACTCACTTAAAAAAAAAATAAAAGCCAGACTCCCTGTTCTTTTCCACACATCCCCCCCAACCCCCTCCACTCCTTCCAACTTCCCCTCCCAATTCCTTTTATTTTGCAGCTGGACAACATTAAGGGCCTTTAAAACCACAAGGGTTGACCCCACAGCAGTTTGATTAGGTCCCACTTTTTTTTTCTGGCGACAGTCAGACAGTAAGTTTACTTTTTTAGACATACACAATGACACACCATACACATATTCTGGGCAGCAAAATCAATTAACTTTCTCATATTAGTAAAATGCATTGTTTACCCAAGCTTATAAATGTTGAGCAAAGTTGATAATAATCTGATGAGGCCTATCATGAGCTATGCTAAAATATATATGTGTGTGTGTTTTTACTACACATTCTACAACATAATGTTACAAAATCAACAGGGAATAAGATTTAAGCATGTCACTATGGAGTTAAAACAGTAAGAAAACACAGAATTATGACCCACCCTGAAAAAGCTGTTAACAAGGGATGTGGCAAAAATGACTTGATGCTGACATGATTTTCATTTTCTGCTCTTGGGGAAGGGGGACGGATATTACTCACTATTTTTTCTCATTGTTAGCTTCAAATTATATTTTACTGCAGCAACAACCTATTTCTACAAAGAAAAATGAGAAAATTGTTGCATTTATTTTAAATATCCATTTTTTAGCCCTAAGGGACCTATAATCTAATGCACTCTAATTGATAATGTATATAAAAATGATACTTTTCTTCTGTTGCTAATGGTGGTCATGGGAATCGGGGTAGGGTAGCCGCAGAGCTATGGACACTTTAAAAATATTTAAATTTTTTGTCTAATTAAGGCACTGTGCTACATCTTGTATGAAAAGAGAAAAATTAAGGAGAAAGAGAAGTTACAGAGAGCCATCGGAGCTGGAGTCAGGAAGAGGAGGAGGCAGAGAAGAGAGGAGCAGGGAGAGCATAAGAAGAGACACAGTGGATGCATAAAGATAGAAACAAAGATAACGGCCATAAGGCAGGATGCTGAGATCCGTATGGTCCCAGCTGCTGTCTTACTATAGCTACTACCTCTGGTTGTTTTCCTGAAACTCTAACCCAGAAGGTCACCAGAGCAGGTAAGAAAGATTGTGACTCTTTGTGGACAAGAATCAAAAGCAAAGATGCTTATCTCAGGATCGTCCTTGTCTTTGGTTCAAATAAACACAAAGAACATATAGAAAACTGTGAAACTGTGTGAAAGTAAGTTCTAGATGTCAGAATGTTCTATAAACATCATTGTTGCCATTCAAAAACAAATTAACTCTTGCACAGTATTCTATACTGAGACTAGAGATGGACTAAGAACTGGACAGAAAATCTGCCCAATATAAAGTAGTTATTATAAAGGAAACTCTATACTGATGCAGAATTTTATTCAATTAGTCTAGCTCGTGGATCTTACACAGAGTAGAACATAGGCAACATTTTGCAAAAATAATTTAACATCATATTTGACTGATTAGTGCCTCATTTGTTACTTGAAGTAAGGCCATTTGTTCACTTGTGGCACCTTAATACAGAATGAACTGGTATTACAGAATTTGTAGCAAAATAAAAGTCCCTAAATAGTGCTGATTTTTAAATGACCAAAAGGCTATCAAGCAAATGTTATTAAAATTAAATTTTTAAAAATTTTGTCACTAAGCTAATACTGTATTTGATAGGTGAATGGAAGAAATATTTGTAAATGTAGACTGAAAAGTTTCCTTTCATTTGAATTCTATAATGTAAAGTGAATTGGGATTTCTGCCAGAGTTTAGAAGGCCATGAATGTCACCTAAAGGAAGGAGATTCCCAAAATGTTTTGGTCAAATCTGACTTATGTTAGGAAGTAATCCAATCACTCCAATGTTTAATATTAAACTGCTGTTACTTATAAGTAACCTTTTCAATTTTATATTAAGTGCTAAAAAGTTGAATATTTTGTGTGTAGCACATAACATATGTTAAATAAATCTACAATTGTTTATCAATTGTCTGAATAGCCAAACATATTCAACTGATTATATATCTAGCATTCTCTACATAAGAGGCAACATCCCAATATGATACATGCTGTACTATCCTAAGTAGGATTATAGAAGTTTCATCATCTATGTGGATTGGGATGCAAGTCAGCATTCACTTAATTTCTATTAAATGCTTACCAACATTGAGAGCAATGAATTTAACGGATCAAGAAAATTTCTGAGATTAATAATTATCATTATTATTATTATATATAAGCAAGTTTCAAATTAACTGTTTAGAAACATTCATATAGTTAAGAAAACCTACAACTAAAATATATAGGCAAATGAACAAAAAAGTAGAAATTAGAACAATAATTGTTCTACTAAATTGTAATTGAACAATACTTCAAATGAAAGTTAATAAAAATATGACTTACAAACACAGACATATAAATATGAAAGCATCTGCTGAGGTGATACCAAAGCACAAAATACAATAGAAACTTCAAAAACAGCTTTACATTTATTAAGTCTCTTTTACAATGCTGAAATATTATGGGAAATGGAATAAAATTGAAAAAGTATGCTTTCAAACTCCTGCTTTTGCAAATGAAGATATAAAAAGGAGAATCATACAGGCTAAGAAAATATAAGCTATTCTAGAGAATACTGATAGAAAATGTGCAAAGAGAGCACCAAAAACTTCTAATATAACAAGTAAGGTATTTCATATTTAACAGTTATTCAGATATCATTTCAAGCAAGGATTCCCAATATTTTTTTTCTTCATCTTAAAAGGATGCACTTCATTCCCTTGTTAAGTCCCTTCTATTTTAATTTCAATGAAATATGTAATCATAAGTACAGATATAGCTTTCACATTTGATTTGCATTCCCACTACATAGTTACAGTTTTCATATTTCTTGGAATTTGGTAGACTATTTTTGAGAAATGAAACCTTTAATATTAAAGCCATACTGAATGTAAGGAGTATCTGCATAAGACAATACAAAACATACACTGACTTAAATTGACACAAGAGGCACTAAGAAAATATCCTTTCCTCACACTATTTACTTTGTTATTAACGTTTCAAAGGGGAAAAAACCTTCTTTCAAAAAAATAAAAAAGAACACAACTGCCTTGAACCTGTGAACATGTGTGAGCCATGTACCAGATGCCCAAGGAGGTCACTGTTAAGCTATCACATGTAGCTTAAAACTTTGACATGGAGTAGACTAGAGTCTCATAATACTGGACTGTGTCATAAAAACATCTAAGAAACTCGAGGATCTAAAAATTCAATTTTCCATAATATGTGTTTTCCAGGGAACTAGCGTAATAGGAGCCTACTAATTCAAGATTTTTCTACATTCATATTGTCAACTGGTTTGTTAGAATATACAGATGAACTGCCCTCATTACGGAGCGCGTTCTTCAAGAACACTCACCTTGGAAACTCTAGTTTCATACTTCTCTCAAAGAGATGATGTCATTTCCAGTAATTGCTTCCACTGGTTGATCTTACTATTTATCTCCTTCTTGAGAATAACTTGAAATAATTTAAAAGATAGTTTCTCCCTTTGAGGCTTACGATATAGAGTCTCATTTAACAGTCAAAACAACTTTGTAAGATTTGTAACGCTATTATCCCAATTACTAATGAGATCTCAAAAGTAATTAAGTGTAGAGAGGGATGATGAAGTTATCCCATCTTCTCCAAAGTTCTCAAAAGGCAATGCGTGTTAACTGTCTCTCAAACACAACATACTGGCAAGCACATACCAACTACACATGAAAGTGATAGTATGGTTCAATGCTAGCTCATTGCTCAAAGTTGGGACAAATGATACTTCTTTACACAACAAAGGAAACAGTGAAGAGCAGTATCTTTATTTATGGTTCTAACAAACACCAGAATCAGTACTACGTTTCTTGTAATTTGGCCTTCTTTTTAAGAACAATTTCCAAGGTTCCCTTCATTATATGTTAACAATTTATGAAATCCCAGGGAAAATACAGGGGCTAATTTTCTGGTTCCTATGTAACTACTTTGCAATGGAATTTCTATCAAAATCATTCTAATCAGGCAAGAGGTGCCAATTAAGAAAACAAGACCAACTGAGTGTAGGTCTGTCTTACACTTTTACTCAGCACACAACCACTGTGTGATGCCGGCTGGTTGTTACTGGATGAAGGTGAAAAGGGCATCAACTAAGCACCCCAGTGGTAAAAATCAGAAGACTTCTACTGAGTGAAGAATTCCTATAGCCCATGAGAATAGAAGCTGTACCTTTCCAGAACCATAATCTTTAAAAAGCTCTCTCATTGTCGCCAAGCTTTTTACACTATACTATTTCAACCCAGGCACTTTACCTATAGGCAACAGCACGGTGCGAAGTGGCACTGCTTTATGGCTAGAGTACTTTTAGTTTCTGTTGGGTAATATCTGCAAAATATCTTAGTACACATCATTCAGAATACTTTTCCCACCATGATCCATTCACATTTTTTCATTCCTTCTTTTTTTGGTTGCACCCAGGGGCACTGGACCACAGAGCTACCTCCCCAGCTCTTTTGTTTGTTTGTTTTTTATTTTTGAGAGAGGATAACACTAAATTGCCTAGGTGGGATTAGAGCTTTTGATCCTGCTGCCTCAGCCTCTCTAAATGCTAGGATTATAGGTGTGCACCACCATACCTGGTTTCCTACTGCCTACTCCCAGTCCTGGGGATTGCATCCGGCCCCCTTTCTACTCCCAGTCCTTTAACTTGTAATCATCCTGCCTCAGCCTCCCAAAGTGCTGGGATTATGGGAGTACACCACCAATCCTGTTTGCTTACTATTTCTTTATGTTAATTAAACAGATCAGAAATGAGAGCTCCAAGTAGGGAAACATCTTAACGCTTATGTTTATTTTAAACTTGATGACTCTCATCCATCTTCTACTTTCTCCTTAAGTGTCTACATAAATGATAACGCTTATAACAAATGAAAATGATACTTGCCAACAATACTCAGTGTACTTTGATGTAGAAGAGCACGTGGAGAAAAATGTAAGGCAATGCTGAAAGGGTGTGGGCTTCTCTTCTAAGAGAATACCTACCTTGGCCTTGCTAATGATGTGGCATTTCCCTACGTCTTTAGTGATTCAGGTGATTTCTAAAATCTCCCTCAAACCTAAAATACTTTCACTGTCTCTTCTAATAATAAATTCATAATTTCTAAAAAAAACTTCTTTGCCTCCTCGGGTAATCCTATGTTTTATTCTGATTTGAAAGTTTTAAGTCAGCTCTTTAAAATGTTACAGTTTATTTCTACCTTTTAAAGTATAGCATAACCCTGAAGCATTCACATATCAATAGGGTACAGCCAGGAAAAAAAATCTTACTAATAAACATTAACTCAGCAAGTTTCAAATAAGTTGAAATGAACAGGAGAACTTAACTAATTAAAAATTGTATTTTCAAATGAACTAATTTTATGACTAGTTAATTCAGAACTGAAAAATTTTGTGTTTTAATTTTCAAGGCACAATTTCCATTTTTTCTCCTAAGTTCTGTTGTATTTATTACATTTCCTAACTTTATGAGATAACTGAAACTAATTTTTTACTATACTAGAATACCTCACATATATAATGCAATGGTGATTGACATGGTAGGAAAAAAAATCACCAGGGATTCTGCCTTTATCCAAAACTTCAAAACTATGAATAAAAAATTAAAAGGCAAGCTAAAAGTTATAATGTCATAAACCCTAAAAGGCAATTTGTGCTCAAGAAAGCCTAGTTTTTAAAATGAATTCTGTGGACACTCTGAAGAACTTCTACCAAATACACAGCTTCTGTTTCTCACATTATTGTTAACAAAATTAATCATTGCTACAATTGAGAAAATAACTTAGACTATGCACAGAATGAAAAAAAGCAAAAGAAAATAGTCATTATTAAATGAATGTATTTGATTTATCCATAAGCCTTTATAGAACCTTTACTTTATGCCTATATTTTGAAATTTTTTAAAACTCTATACTTGCACAAATAAGAAAAAGGATAAATTAATATTGTAAATTGTCTGGAAGAACAGTCTAGATGTCAAATGTATTACTACAAAAAAGTATATGTTAACGCTAAAGAAATTATGGGTCTATATGGGAAATATTTATTTTTAAATCATGTATAAAGTCTAATCATAAACTAAAGACTAAGCATCTGTGAAACATGACAACATTCAAAGAACATCTTAAGAAAATAGTCATGTATATGTCTAAGGTCATGAATGCCTTTGGTAGTATGAGAATCCACCCTCAAATTTATTTTATCTTCTAATCTGGGTCATTATTCTTTCTATTAATGAGGAAATAATAAACTTTTCTTACATCTATAGTATGTGCTGAATTTTGCTAGATGTATTCCAGAAACAAACAAAGAAAGAGTCAATATGCCTACGCTTCTTTTCTTGGCAGATCTCTGTGATAAAGGGTGAAGATGTAAAGCTTTAACATTTTTCAGAGAATTATAACATGGTTCAGGATATGGACAGTTTGGTGTATCTCATAAACAATTATTAAAAATTCTAACTAGAAACCTACTATTTTTATATAGATTAATTTACTGGATTTTTTCAATGAATCTAAAAGAAAGAAAAAGGAAAAAAATTATTTGGCTTCTGATTTCACAGTAAATTAGAAGCAGGAGGAAAATCTGAACTTTTTGATTAAACTCTAGTGCTTTCCAATGTATGACAGTTACATCCAATATCTATCTGCAATATAGGAGAAAACTGTATGTATTATTTTGTGAAATAGTTTTGTAGAGAGTTAAATAAAATATTGATTTCAAACTAAAGTGACCAATTTCTGAACTTTAACAATTTAGAATTAGTTTTTATGGACTTAATATATATTAGTGAACCAATTGAAAAATCTCCAAAAGCACTGAGAATTCAAAACTACTGTGAGTAAAAAAAAAAAAGTAAAAATCAATAGATTTCATATAGATAAGCCTAGTTATTAGATATAATGAAAAAAGGCCCTTTTCATATTGCTAATACAAAAGATAGAAGATCTATTAATAAACTTATTCATATACACGATATATTTAAGAAAGCTTTAAAACAATATAGAAAGACATACCAAGTCCCTGGATAGGTAGCATTACATCATTATAAAATATGAATTCTTTATACAAGAATGTATAAATTTAATGTGTTCAAAATTAAAATATTAGTGTATATTTAAAGTATTAGACCATCTAATGCCAAAGTTTAAATCAAAAACAAGGCTAATCAGAAAAATTCTGAGAAAGAACAATTAGCTTACTAGAAATTAAAGCATAATGTAAAGTCTCAATAATTAAAACAATATCTTGTCCAATCAATTGATAAACCAATGGAATAATAAGGTAAGTAGAGATAAAAAGCCGAACATATTCCATTTGTTAATGATAAAGTTGGCATTCAACTAACATTCCGTAAGTACCCTGTGACCAGTTTAAACAGTATAAAATTGACCAAGTGTTAAAAAAAGAATAAAATCTTAAATTACAAGAACAGAGTGTGAGCAAATTCATATAGGTGTGGAGAAGAAAATGTATCATTAACATTAAGTCAAAATTCAGAAGTAGTAAGTCCAACAATATAAATAGCAAAAACTTCTCAATGTCAAAAAGTATCACGAAAATAAAAAGACATAAACCACTTACTATATGCAAGGAAAGGAATATGTTCCACAATAATAAAAAAGCTCTTTCAAATCAATGTGAAAAAAATTTCAATAGAAAACGTTCAAATAATTTAAATTCTTCAAAGGAAATAGGAAGATTTCTTAAAAAGTGAAGATATTCAGTATCTCCCAAAATGAATATGTAATTTTAAGTATGTGATACATCTATTTTTAATCTATTAGCTTAGCAAAAAATCCAAACTTTGATATCAACTGCAGTAGAGACTACATTATTTATTTTCAGGAGATAGTAAGAACTCTGTATTGCAATACCTTTGTACAGATTCAATGCATTTCCTATCCCCCTGACTGCCTTACACACATTATTTGGTTTGTTCAATGCAATATGAAGCTTTCTACATTAGTTTGTGATTTGGCACAGCCAAACTCTTTTGTTTTGCTTTCCACCAAGAACACAGCATTTTCCAGTTAAAAGCTAGATCATGTGCGTATGTTCTAGAAGGATAAAAGGGACCCAATCAAGCCAATGTTCATGTGACTCATAGTCAATCCAAAACTCTTGTTTAACATATACAGGGAAAATCTTATCCACAGAGAGAGGGCGGATGTTTTTTAATGGAGCAAAAGTTTACAAAGTCTGTGACTTCTGGAAAAGGTACTCTTGTATATTACCCAAATAAATAAATTAAAAAATTATATATCTATATATCTATATATCTATAGATATATAGATATATATAATATATATTATATACAATATTATATAT
>NW_022900931.1:19665244-19711136 GCF_012274545.1 Fukomys damarensis
ATATAAAATATATATTATATATATGACAGCAATTTGAAAACAGCCAACAAAATAATGAATGTAATTCCATTTCTTGTAATTTATGTTAGAAATATGCTTCGCACATGCACAATGTGTATATTCAAAGTGAGTCACTGTAGAACAGTTTGCAAGAGCAAATGACAGTCAACAATCCGGAGATCTAACATTTAGGATACAGCACCACAAATATATATTATATATATGACAGCAATTTGAAAACAGCCAACAAAATAATGAATGTAATTCCATTTCTTGTAATTTATGTTAGAAATATGCTTCGCACATGCACAATGTGTATATTCAAAGTGAGTCACTGTAGAACAGTTTGCAAGAGCAAATGACAGTCAACAATCCGGAGATCTAACATTTAGGATACAGCACCACAATGGAATACAATACAGCTATACAGCTAACACTCTTTTTAAAAGTGAAATACAGGGAGATTTAGCTCAGTGATTCTGCGGCCTGCTTCACAAGCTTAAGGTCCTGAGTTCGATCCCTAGTACCAAAAACAAAACAACAAAAACAAAAGTGAAATACAGATTATTAAACATACCTCTAATTAAGCTTTTCCAGTGATCATCTATAAAATATATACAATGTTCTTCAAATGAAAACTGCAGATCCCAGATAAATTATTTTCAGAGGCTTATACTATATATTTTTATTAGCAATAATTTACATGAGGGGCAGGGATTTAGTTCAGTGGCACCAGGCCTGCCTCGCAAGTGCAGGTAAGCTTGATTTCTGGTACAAAAAAAAATTTTTTTTTCACATGTTATAAAATTCAAAGCTCTCACTTACAATGATAATCTTTTAAAAAATAACTTGTAAGAATACAATTTTAGTGTCTGAAATACTTATTTGAAACTCAAAAACCCAGTGAATACAGAGTCTGCCAAAAAATATATATGCACTTTAGAAAAATAGTATGATTTTTTCAATACACAGTGTTATCCTCATATGGGGGACCCTGGATGATGTTCTAGGTCACTGAAAACCCACTACACTGCTGGCCCTTAGAGAAGATACTGAAAATGCATAGGCAGCAATCTCAATAGCCAAGGTTACCCACGCAGCAGTTCACCTTACTAATAAATGTCTAGAAGATAACAATGGCCAGCACTTTGAGAACCTCTTGTAATTGTAGAGGCCAAAGGTAACTTGTATTAACTTCTTGAGGTTTCAACAAATTTAGTGTTAAAATATTTATACAAGTTTTTCTTTTCCTCAAGTGTGTATGTTTTGTGGCAAACTCTGTATATTTTGGGGGATATATAAAATTTTGTACATGACTCAAATTTGAGAGCAGATAGTTGAAATTTGTATATCAAAACACTTCAACCCTTCATGCAACTCCTGAGATATCTTTCATACTCCCCCAATTTACCGGGCTAGTTTCTACTCATCCTTAAAGACTGGTTGAAGTATAAGTCACTATTAGAGTTCTATTTTGATCCATCACCTATCATTCTTCCCCCATAATATTCAGGAGAACATGAGTTCCCGTGACTCTATGCTCTGCAGATAAATGCTAGTCTTTTTCATCATCGTGTTCTCAAGATCATCTCACAGCACCAAACTATCATGGCATTCTCTATCAGAATTAAAAACCAGGGGACTTGAGTATGATATTTATTCTGGTATTATTAGGCCGTTTTACAACCTGTTTCCCAAGATTAAGACATGGTTTCCCACCTTCACTTTTACATCTAGTTTAAGTATTACTTTCTCAAAGAAGCCTTCTCTCTATGTGGATTACAATATAAGAAATAATATGTGGTAGAGTGCTAAACTGTAGAGATAACAGTGGTATTATTATCAGATGTTCGGCAGTGAGGACTTATGAGTAGATAAAGTGATATTACGTTGCATATGACCTAATAATAGAACATCTTAGGAAATTCTAACCTAGACACTGAAATACAGTACTAAAATGTAATAATATTATACTTATTATAAGTATAAAAGCGTAATAAAATGAGTAAAGCAATAATCGTGAAGGGGTAAAGTTTCACGGGAATACAAACAGCAATAGGTAACAAATAAAAAGGTCTATCTAAAAGGCCATTGATTCTGGCAATCAGGTCGTCACTGGTGAGAGATACACTTAAAAGATCAAAACACAGTTCAGGCAAAATGAAACCATAGATTATCAATTCACACACACACACACACACACACACACACACACACACACACTGGCAAATGTTTCATGGTATTCCGTAAGATTTTAGAAAAAGCAATGAGTCTCCTTATTAAGAATTCCAACAGAAACAGGAAAGTATCACCTGAAGTTATACTCTTAGGAAATTATCCATCAATGAGAAAAAAATGCTAAAATTTAAAAATGTCTAAAACTTTTCAGAAAAATGGACTAGATTTTGCTTTCATAACATAATGGACCTCTTTATTAATTTCATAATGGCAATAATCCCTGAAAATACAACTGCCATTCCATTTTTCCATGTGGCCAGATGCTATTTTGGCAATTAGGCAGTCACGGCCATTTTGGTTGCATTTGATATGATCAAGTATACAACTGCCCACTGTTGTCCTTTTCTTCTAGTAGGAATGATTTAAATCTTAGTTTTGATCTAATATATTCTATTTATATCTTTTGATGATAGATTTTCCTTTTGCTTTATTTCAAGGTCCTGTAGATGTCATTAGTGACATTATGCCAAAGGCTGAACCACATAAGCAACCTGAACATTTTGATGCACTCCAAACAACACCCACAATTCACTAAAAGAAAATATAATAATAATCCTGTCCAATTAAAACTGTTAAATGAACAGAATCTCATGATTTATCCTCATTGTTCTGATAGTCTGGAAGCCTGAAAGGGAGCAACAAAAACTACCACATATGTTAAAGATGCCCAATCTTTTTTGGTTTAAGGAAAGAAAACAAATTATTTTATAAGGAAATGGCATTATTATACAAAGGCATTCTAATGGATGTATCTAAGTACAAAAAATGGAAACCAACCTTTAGAACATATTTAAATAAATTATCAACCTCTAATAAAACAAATAGAAAGCTATTTTATTAAGAGGCTGATAAAGCATGGGAACAGTAAAAAATGCTGCTTCAGCATAAAGTCAATCATGAAAACTTCAAATGAGGTATCATTTATGTTCTACTGCTTCAAAAACTAAATTTATCTTATTTCTATTTCTTTATCATTCCTGTCAAATGCATATCATACAGTTCTTCCTGCTTATCTATAGTTTAAAAATTATAAAAGCAGTTGTAGGAGTCAAGAAATTATCCTTGATCTTTGAATCTGACATATCCTCATAATAGCAAATTTCAGTGTAAGGGAGGGAGGACTAGACTGGATAATTTAATGATGTGATGTTAGAGAGCTTTCATAGATATGTCACCAGGATTACAACAACTGCCTTATCCTTAACCTATTATGCATGCATGCATGAATAAAAAGTTGAAATATTCTAGATTTTATTCAACTGATAATTTTCACATTAGAGGTGGACACTTTTAAATAAGCACTCTGCATAAAAACAAAAGCCAAGCTGCTAATATACTAGTTATAACTGGTTAACTGAAAACATAAGCGATAGTATTCAAGTTTTTAGCCTTGGAATATTTTCTCAAGAATAAAACCAAATTTTTTTAAAAAAAACTGAGAAAGAACAAAAACATTAAACTAAAGAATAGGGATGACTCTGTGTGTGCGTGTGTGTGTGTGTGTGTGTGTGTGTGTGCGCGCGTGCATGTGTGTGCACATGCAGGGGTTGGAGGAACTTGTGATGGAAGGAGTTTTCTACCAAATCTCTCTCTTCAAGGTGTATCTTAAACAGCTTCACATCATACTACATTGATCCCTCAATGTGTTCCAAATTCGTGTTCAAAAACTGAAAAGTTCAAGAACTGAACATATTTTTCTTATAAGAAATAATGGAAAACGAAATAATTGGTTCTGAGGCCCAAAAAAATCACACTTATAAATTAATTTTCCAGGACTTTTACAAATTCTGCATTGACTTCTTTCTTTAACTCTATCATAATTTTCCTCTTAGGTTTACTGCTGGTATCATTATTCTTTGCAGCCATTGTTAGGGTATTTTTTGCAAATAAAGAGAAAAAAAAAGCAATGAATCTTTTAGCACACGGACACAAGCACTATATGGACCCCTTTGTCCAGGACAAGCACAATCTGTGACTCATTGGCCTGTAGAGGGTTTTTTCATGTCTGATTTTTGGTTCTACTATCCAGCAAAGTTAAGAACACCAAGCAGAGTCTACCACCTTTGCTGTCCCTGTAGTGGAAAGTTTGAGCTTGAAGCCATTCCACAATCAAGGTATCCCTGTAATTTTTGATTACCTGAAAGTCAAGGTATATTCAAAGACATCAATATTAGGGTTTAACAGAATTTAAAATAGATACTGGAATAGCTTATAACACACACCACAAAATGCCTTGTCACAAGTTTGCCTTTTCCCTATATTATTATATTCAGTGTCCCAATTACTGATTAACTGTAATAATCACCATACTTCATATTTCCCCAAATTCACATGTGTTCCTCAGTACAGGCATTTAGTATATTATTCTTACATATTTTGCATACATTACTGCGCAGAAAAGATGTGCTCATTCACTGTTTTATGCTTTCTTGAAAGATTCAGCGTTGCCTTATTCTCATATGGGCAGCAGCAATACAGGATTCCACAAGAATATAACATGTTCACATCTCCTTCAAGGGAACCTTGAAGGGACCTAACATAATATACTCCTACAGATGACTGTCAGTGGTTAGATGAGTAAACTCCAGGACAACAACAAGTGCTTACTGAGTATTTGTTATATGTCCATACTGCTATTTATAAAAGTAACACGCCAGGCAACTCATACAATCATCTAGATCATTGCTTTGCAAGTACTTAAAGCACATGAAATAAAGCAAAAAAACTCAAGCCACAAACAAAAAACCCTTATCAGATTATCGTAAATAGTCTAATAAGTATTTTTTTCTATATTAACAGACATATGCATGCATCTGCATAAAATTTGGAACACTTTTAGTACTTTAAGTAATTATGGCTCACCTTGAGAAAGGAGTTAACAGTGGCCAATAATACCAGAAAATCAGCAAAAACTCTAGTTTCAGCAAAGATCTAAACTTGAAGCCCCAGTAACCAGAGGCACAGATCTCACCCAGCGGCCCACTTCAGGCTCCATGGGCAAGGAAGGAAGGAAATGTGCTGGGCAGCGTGGACGTTCATGTCTCTATTAGCATCCATGAAGTGCCCTGCAGTCCACAACATCCACTCCAGAGCAAATGAAAAATCATAACTGTAGCACTACCTGCAAACACTCTTTCTTGTGGAGTGCATCAAACATGTCCCCATTCAGTGCCCAGAACAGGAAGTCAAGGGTATCTGCAGTGTCTCGGACGCTAAGAATAGCCATGTGTCTGTGCATTCCCAGGATGCCCACACTACCGCCTTTGAGGTAAATGTTTACCTGCTTATCAGTATCTTCTGGTTTTACTGATAGCTTCAGGTTCAATAGTTGAGGACAGAGCATATTGGACTACTATCAAAACCTGCCTCAACAGCACCAGCCACTGCAGAGGGGAAGGGGGAAGACTCCACAAGAGCCAGAAGTAGAGCACCCCAGCACTGGACAACTTTCTTATACATAGAAGGGATAAGGGTTCACGATCCCCTGTGGTATTCTCTGAATGCAGCAAATACAGACACTCTGCAGACAAAACAATATGTCTGACTTCTTCAATTGGCTTTGTAGCACCTTGAGACTGACTCAGTGCTATGCAGCTAGGAATGTCTGTGTTGCCATTACTTGGTGCAGTTTATGTCAATATTTACCCAGGTTTCAAAAAAGCAACATAAATGTACTGTCCAGGGACATAGTCAATGTTCAGAGTTGAAGGGTGGGAGTGTAAAAGAAGATGGAGCTTCTTAAGTTCAACACTTTTTCTTAAACTAATCCCCACCACTACCAACACCACTACATTTTTTCAGAGTAGAACTCAGTATCCAAAAAAAAAAGAAGAAAAGTGAATGCATCAGAACTTTTGTTTGGGTGAATGGCCTGTACTGTGCATTTTTTTTCTTTTCCTCTCAGACAAGGGGAAGGAACAAGTTGTTTCTATTTAGGCAAAAACTGAAAGGCAGGAAACTTTGCACCAGGAAATTATTATTATCACCATAAATATTGAATTAATAAGCTTTGTATTGAGGTGAAAATAAATACATAAAAAGTTAAGTTGATTGAAATAAAATATTTTATTTGGCAGAAGTTAAAAAATGTAAGAGAAAACTATATTTAACTGCCCCATACAGTTAAATTTTATTAATCTATTTAGTAAATGTCCAATTTCTGAACATTAATATTTTATGCGCACTACTAGCCAGGCCAAATTTTATATGATACACCTACTGAGTATAGACAAAACTCAATTACAGTGGGTGTTACGTCCTTATAAAACCATCCACAGATAGGCCTCAATACTTCAACGGTAGGGGTTTAGCTCAGCGGCACCATGCCTGTCTAGCAAGTGGCGCCATGCCTGTCTAGCAAGTGCAAGACCCTGAGTTCAATTCCCAGTGTCAAAAACTTTAAAAAATTTTTTTTTAAAATCTAAAGTTGAGGATTTAGAAGTCAAAAATATGTTTAATCCACGTAACAATGTAACTTAGCAACACAGTTCTTTCAAGAGCGCCAGTTGTTTACCCTTGCATGTCTGCCTGGGAGCTGTGGTTTGCTGCTGCCACCCAACAACCTGCAAGATAGTTTTGTATCGCATTCACTAGCCTGGGAAAAGATCAAAATAAAAAGTCGAGCTGCTACTGAACACAGATAACCTTTTGCCACTTTATAATGTGCAAAATCATGAGTTGAACCATCCTACATTGGAGGTCATCTGTCCGTATTCATCTATAACAGCTACATATTGAACTTTATACAGGTGTCTCAGGAGCAGTATGGCACAGTGAATATATATACAAATTATATTACATTAAATCAAGAAGCCTAGGTTCAAGCTCTACTGCTAACTCACAATGTCTCTAATGCTCCCATCCCTTTATAAATCAGGGATGATAGCAATACCCATCTCGCAAAGATAATATATTCAATATTACAGTATCTATACAAGCGATTTGTAAACTGCGAGGTAAGTGTTGAGCTATTAAGCCAATAAAGTATCACGTATAAAATTACAATAGTAACTTCATTGTGTAAATCACACAAATGTGTAAATAACCTCTTTCAATAATACTACTCACATCGGTGATTATGTTTTCCTCTTGAGTGAATGATGTTTAAAAGAGCAGTAAGATGTTTTCTAACAGCTGCATGTTTAACTCACAATCAATTATTTTCAGGCTGTTTATGCTGCATACAATACATATACGAGAAAAGAAACAAAAATCGCAAGCATCTGAAATGAGCTTTCAAATGTTAAGATTACTTAAGCTTTCCGTTTGTTATATAATTTAATTGATGTATATAGCATAAGCATACATGCACTGTAAGGAAATCAGTGTGAAAAGTCGACACTAGGTGGGGTCCACAGTAATGAGCTGAACATATTAAACTGTAATGTATGAAATATCAGTTTAAAATAGATGCACTTGAGCATTAAAAAGCCAATTAAAATTAAAAAGAAAAGCTCAACTGTTATTTTCAGAAGGTAAACAAAATAAGTAAATATGCAAAATATTTCAAAATACTTCTTAATCTAGCAATTTAGCACTTGCAAAGTTTCTTTTCATAAAATTAATCAGAAATATGCAACATACAACAGAAATAGGAAGCTAGCTATAAAGTCTATAGGTTATCTAGAATAATAGTTCCCCTGATAAATGGCTTTTCTGATTAAAACCAGTAATTTAAATGTATTCTTATGGTTTTACAATAAGAAGCCAGTGGTTTTGACAAACTATTATTCTAAATAATTACATTTCATCTTTGCAATTAAACAGTGTGGGATAAGCAGGAAATGTAAATGATAATATAGAGAATGGAACATAAGACTTCTTATCTAAATTTCAGTAATGAATAATTAAAATCATTACTAGGATAAACAAACCTTAATTTTTCCTGGATATATTCTCTAATGTGCTGGGTTTGGCATTCCTAACTAGGAAGTTTTTGAAGAAGAGGAAGTTTAGTTTTATGGTTAGAAGATCTTTATAATAATAAGGGTATTATAATGCCAGATCAATGATAATCACAGCTCAAATGAATTAAATGCTTATTAAATAGTAAAGCACCGGTATGAAACACTTTGCACACATTAGCTTTTCAGCCAACCCTTTAAGGTAGAAGACAGAGAGAGAGAGAGAGAAAGAGAGAAAGAGAGAGAGAGAGAGAGAGAGAGAGAGAGAGAGAATATGGAATAGAATCAGAGACTAAGTAATTTGCCAAGGGCCAAATAAAACTATGAAAAGTTTCTTGATCCCATTCAGCTGAATTTTCTCACAAAGATGTTTATGCAATATACTTGTAACCACTTAATAATCTTACTTTCAGATCTCGTGAAATCCAGTACGACTTTCAAGAACAGTGCCACCAAACTGCTACTTCGAAGATGAACACTGACCTCCACATTATTAAATCCAGTAGATACCCCTTTATCATTTGACCTTGGGCAAGTGCACCTTTATTCAATATTTTCTTGTATTCCATCGCAATAGACCCGCTAATTCTCATTTTTCTTCTCCATCTACCCCTTCTTGGAATTTTAAGTGTAGTTTTTACTATGTTTAACCTTTGAATGTTCAGATTACTTGATCTGATCACTCCTTATTACTCTTCTATCTCCCACTAGAAATCTTTATTTATTCTCTTCATTTTAATAACATCTAAACATCAGGATATTATTATCTAAAGCCCCTATTATTTTATTATATATTTTATTAGTACATGTCTATAATACATTTATAGTAGGTGGTTTGTACACATCATGTCTTCATTATTTTTGCTCCTTTCTCCTACCGTCCCTCCCCACTACCTCCAACTCTTGATATTCTTCCCATTGGAATAAGCTCTGTTTCCATTTTTCTTTGATTCTTCATTATACATTTTCTCTCCCCCCCCACACTCACTCTTGATTGCCTTCCCAGTTAAAAAGCTTTATTTCCATTTTTCTCCAATTCTCTTTTTTTATCTTTGTTCCTTCCTCCTCCCCACATAAATTGTTCCCCTTCTCATTTGAAAAGATCCCCTAGTTCCTATCATCTAGCTTTTATTTTGCACCCTATTTATATTTTAGGTTTCTCATATAAGAGAAACTTAGCAGTAGTTAAACTTGGGTGTCATTGATTACACTTTATCATCTCTAGATGTATCCATTTAGCCTTCTTCATGGCAGAGAGGTACTCTATTGTGTACAAATAGCACATTTCCACATATCATTATCCACTTATCTGCTGACGGTCATATACGCCGTTCTGAAGATTTAGCTATTATAAACTATGTTGCTATGAACATGGATATGCATGTTATCACTGTGATATCATGACTTTGACTCTTTCAAGTAGACTTGTAGAAGGGGAATAGGTGGGTCTAATGAAATGTTTAGTTTTAGTTTTTGGAGGAATCTCCATACTGATCTCCAAAATGGTTGTGCTAGTTTACTTCCCCACTAATAATTCAGGGTTGCCTTTTCTCCATAGCCTTGATAGCATTTGTTGTTATTATTTAATTTCTTGATGATGCTCATTCTTTTCAAAGTAAGATGGTATATCAGTGTTGCTTCCATTTGTATTTCTATGATGGTCAGTGATGTTGAACATTTTTTCAGGTACTTATTGGCAATCAGTAGGTCTACTTCTGAGAAGTGTCTATTCATTTTGCTTGCCCATTTTTCAACTGGGTCTTTTATTTTGGGGACTCTACATTTTTTTAATTCTATGTATTATATTATATATTATATATATGCTAGTCCCCATCTGAGGAATAGCTAGCAAAATTTTCTCCCATTCTGTAGGTTGTCTCTTCACTCTGGTTGGTTATTCCCTTTGATAAACAGAAGCTTTTTAATTTCATCTGATCCCATTTGCTGATTCTGTAATATTTCTTATGCCACTGAGGTTCTGCTCCAAAAGTCCTTGATTATGTCTATATCTTCAAAGTTCTACCTATTTTACTTTCCCTCTTATCACATTGTATCTCCTCTATGACATCTTCTAGACATCTCAAAGGCAACATGTTCCATAAATAAACTTGTGATCCCTAAACTGTACACATAACGTTTGCTATCATGATAAATGGAGACAACCAATTCTTTAGACAAAAACATCTAGAAACCAATTGATATTTCCCTACCATCACACTGTTAAATCTATTCAGTTTTGAAATCTTTCTTGTTTCATTTCCAAATATATCTTGAACAATTTATCTCTACAATCATTGTCACCATAATAGTCCAAACATTATCATCTATTCCTAAAATATTATAATGGTCTCTAAATCAGCCCATTTCTATCCACTCTTGCTCTGATATATCTTCCCCACACACAGCATCCAGGTTGACATTCTCCAATAAAAACCTAAGCATGCTATTTACCATCTTCAATTTTTCACTAGAATAAACTCTAAAATCCTTCATATTGCCTACACAAACCTCTCCTTATCGCTATGAAGTTTTAGTCAATGAAGTTTAATCTCCTTTTTCAGTGTATGCTAAGTCATTTCTGAGATAAAGCTTCTGTCAAAATTTTTAACCAAAATTTTATTTGACTAATATCTACTTGTATTTCAAATTTAAATTTAAATTCTACCTCTTCTCAGGACAAGACTTAGAAAAGAAGAGAATTGAATGAAAGAAGGAGAGAGAATAATGGGGAGAAATGATCATGTGTAATATTCATGCACAAATATGCCAAAATGAGACCTACTATATCTATATAACTAATATGCATAAATAAAATATAATTTCTACTTGTTATGAGTAACTTTCATTGTAGCATGGCATTGATTATCTCTGTGATTTTCAAAGCAAAGAGCAGTAATTTCACATGGCAAAAAAAAATATTAAACTATCTGGAAGAATGTTGAGCTAGGTCAGACTGAAGATTTAGGCAGTAGTTCCAAGATAGCTGGGTCTAGCTTAGGATTGAATATTTTTGATTTACTGCCAAACTAGTAAAGAAATATTACAAATATTTTACATGAACTGGAGGAAACAAACAAATGTCCTGACAAGCTTAATAATGATTGCACAATAACAAGATCCCCTAAAAGTCTGGGATCATTTCTTCTTCCAGCTAACTGGACAACATATTCTGTTGGAGAATCTCACCAGCCTTTTATACATAATAGCATGTGTCTTGGTTACTTTTTCTTGCTGAGACAAAATACCCCACATCCAAAGTTAGAGGAGGGAGGGTTTCTTTGTTTTATCCTGGCTCACTATTTCCAGAGGCTTCTGTCCATCGTCACCTGGCTCCAGTGAAGGGTCTCGTGGCAGAGGGGCATCACAGAAGAGAAACAGTGGTGGCAGGCAGAAGACAGCAAAAGTGAGCAAGTGACCATGGTAGCTTCTTTCTGCCCTTTTTATAATCATTCTAGGCTACCTGGCTCAGGTAGGGGCAAAACCAATCAGTGGACTAATTTAGCAATCACACACCCTTATTCCCAGCGCCACATAATCTAAATATCCAGCCACTTCTGAAAAGCACCCGTATGACAGCATGTGACTTTGAGGGGCAGACATCTAGATACAAGCCACAACAGCAGATCAGCATTCACCATTTCACCTTGTTAATTTCTTCTAGCAACATCCTACTCTACACAAATTTGTAAGCATAGTAAATCGCAGTCTCACCGAGAAGTGGAAAAGTGATGACTCTCATCCCCACCCAAAGGAGAACCTGGATAACAGATTACAGAACTAAAAAGACAAGCCTCTAAAAATACCCCAGAGAGATTCCTAAACTTTTTCTTTCCTTTCTATGTTTTTTATGCAGTGCAGAAACTTTTTAATAAGATGAGATCCCAGTTGTTGATTCTTTCTGCTAGTTCCTGTGCTACTGAAGATTTGTTCATAATATCTTTTCCTATGCCAATGTCTTCAAGAGTTCTACCTAACTTATCTTCCAGCAAGTTTAGTGTTTCTGTTTTAATATTTAGATCTGTAATCACTTGGATTTTAATTTAGTGCATGGTGAAAGATAAGGGTTTTTTTTTAATTTTTAATTTTAGTTTTAATTTTCGGCAGGTTGAGATCCAGTTTTTCCAACATCATTTATTAAAGAGGCTATCTTTCCTCCACTGAAGATGGTCAGCTTCTTTGTCAAAGATGATGTAACTGAGTACATCTGGATTTGTCTTTATGTCTTCCAATCTGTTCCACTGATCCTCAGGCCTGTTTCTTTGCCAGTACCATGCTGTTTTTATCACAGTGGCTTTGTAGCATAGTTTCAAATTGGAAATTGTTATATCCGCTGCCATGTCTCTGCTGCCTAGGATTGGTTTTGATATTCTAGGTCTCTTATGGTTCTAAATGAATTTTTGAATATAATTTTATTTGACAAATAATAATTATGTATGGGGTACAATATGATGTTTGGATTTCTGTAGGCACTGCATGAAGTTTAAACCGAGTTAATAATCTACCGATCATCTCACCAGCATGTTTTTTGCATTGAGATTATTATCCTTTTAGCTATCTTTAAGTACACCATTCATTATTATTAAACATAACCACCATGCAGAGTACTCTATCAGTAATACTCATTCCTAAAACCTAACTGAAACTTTGCAGCCTATGACCAGCATCCCCCCTTTCTCTACCTCTTCCTCCACTCTCAGCCTCTGATAATCACCTCTTCGATTCTGTAGCAATATTTTTTTTCGATTTTGCATATTGACATCAGAACTAAGGAATGGCAGTAGGAAACAGAAAGGCAGACTTTATGGAGGTATGGAAGAAGATAACAGGGAAAGGTAAGGTAGGGATTGAAATTTATAGATATGTTACATACATGTACTAATAACCCAAAATGAATGTAACCATGACGTATTGTAAAACGTACACTAATAAAAAGTCATCAAATAAATTAATAAAAAGAAATGCTATTTTCTGATAAATAAATGCAATTATACAGTTATATGTCTTTCTTTGCCTGGCTATTTGACTTAGCATTGTGTTGTTCAAATCTATCCATTTTGTAACAACCAAATATCTTCAGTTTTTAAAGCTGCATATTAGTCCCTTGAATATATACTCTTATACTCCTCAAAAAAAGATTGGAGATCAAACCCAGGATTACTCGACATTTTTTTTATTCATTCATACATTGAGGACACTTAGACTGCCTTCATGTCAAGATTATTTTGAATAATGCTGAAATAATATGAGAACACAAATACCTCATCTTAGATGACCCAGACAAATTTTATACTCTCATTCCAAGTCAATTGAAAAAAATATCACAAGCACAAACTAACAGAAAGGGAGTACTGGGGTAACGATCAGTACATATGGATAAATTCATAGCAAGCCTGTCTTTTTTTTTTTTTTCTAAACTGTAGATTAAGATCTCCTTTAAAAAAACAATATTAGATCCATTCTTTACTTCTTTGAAACTACCAGGCTTCTGGGCAGCAATGACAGCAACATTGTATAAATAAGAGAAAGAATCATTGTGAAAGAAAGTAAAAGAGAAAAGTAATTATGAGATCATATTTTAAAATAAATAGATTGTTTCAGAAAGGGAGGAAATAATTAGGGATGAAGTTTTGGCCAAAGGAAAATTAAAGAAATTATAGAAAAGAAGAAAGAATTGGGAGAAATTATAAAAATAAAAAGATTAAAAATCTGTTTTGAGAAATGAAATTAAAATATTAAAGAATTATTCTAGATATGTTTCAAAAACTATAAAACAGGCTGATAAATATAAATTAATGTGTCAATCTGAAA
The DNA here is from genome assembly GCF_012274545.1 of Fukomys damarensis. Taxonomy (NCBI): domain Eukaryota; kingdom Metazoa; phylum Chordata; class Mammalia; order Rodentia; family Bathyergidae; genus Fukomys; species Fukomys damarensis. Next base: position 19,679,194 of record NW_022900931.1, read on the forward strand.
GTTAATCACTTCTATTTAATTAAGGTAAGTAAATCACTTCTATTTCCCTCCACATATGCTGCTCAACTCAAAATGGAGATAAGTCACAATAAACCCACAGTATAAAGTATCATGTAGGTCAAGATCATAGCTTAGCAACATGGTGCACGCAAGCATGTAGCTAATAGTACTAACTGCATATCACTAATTCTGAAAAAGAACAAAACTCAAAACATGAACAGTCTCAGGGCTGGGGGTTTAGCTCAGTGGTTACTCACAAGCACAAAGTCCTGAGTTCGATCCCCAATACCAGAAAAAAAAATAAGCAGTTTCTACTGATTGGTTATGATCTTCATACCACTGTAAAGTCAAAAAGTTGATCATCCTAAGTTGATCCCTCATAGTATGAGGATTCGTATTCCTTTTTTTTTTTTTTTCAGTTACAAGAATAAACCTAACTTGGATTAGTCTGTAGAACTTATAAAAGCATTGCAGATTTTTCATCACTAGAAATAGTCATAAAGCCTAATATGGAAAAAGCTCAAACATTATTTCAAATAATATATTTGCCAAATTTTAAAATACACATAGTCAGTGAAAGTATACCACCTAATCCTGTTATTGCTTTTTGAATGATAAGACAATGCAGTAACTATTAATAGAGACAAACTAGGACCAAGTTATTAAGAAAAAAATTGGTGGGCCAGGGATTTAGCTCAGTGGTTCGGTGGCCTGCCTTGCAAGCGCAAGGACCCAAGTTCAATCCCAGGTACCAAAAAAAAAGAAAGAAAAAAATTGGTATATGAAAAATATATTTGTACATATATTTAAACCTAAAGCAAGATAAGAGTAAAGCATAAAAGATCAAACACCAAATCATTCATTAAGATCCTTAGTCATTTCCCATGGATCCAGACACAACTTTTTTGTCTCTATAATAGCCATTCGTGCCTTGCTATAAACCACTTATTTATGTTACACAAGCTCTGGAATGTGATTTTTCCTTCTAATGGACCAGTGTGATATCACAATTAAGACCATGGGATCTAGAGCCAAACTGGTTTCAAATTCTGCTGCTGTCTTTCATTAGCTCCTAACTGTGCCTCAGTTTCCCCATATGGAAAGTGGCTTGTGATATAACAATGGTTACTTACAGGGTTATTAAAGGATGAAATCAACAAATACATATGAAATACTTGTAATCACATCATGCAAAAAATACGCAATGAACAGGTTTTACCATTATTAAAGACCATTTCAAAAGGAAATCAATAATTTTGTATTCTGAGACATGTATTTAGCTCATCTTGTTAGATAACCGAAAAAGTGGTAATACTCCTTGGCTAATTTATAAACAAAGTTCTGATGAGTAAATTAAAACTGGCATATTGCTTTCACAATTGACATCAGCCTCATATATAATCAATACAACTCATTGTTATCTATTAAGCACATTAATGAACAAGAAAGTATTTCATGTTTAATATGAATTTATGAATTTAAACAACAAGCCAGTTTCTACTCTCTTGAAACAGTTGACTTTAAAATGAAAAATAGAGTAACTTGAATTCTTTCAGAGTGTGGAAAGTAATAAAATACTTGGATAATTATAAAACACTGTTATCTGAGTGGATTATAAAAAACTGTCAGAATTAAATAAACCAAAAACCTATTTTGTCAAAAGTGATCAAAAATACAACCAGACAGGACTAATTTGTAGAAAGTATAAAGGACACCGAGATCTCTGATAATTCTCCTTTCAAAGGCCCTGAACTCACTGTCAGAACATTACTTAATTTAAAAATAAAACAAAAGCAAAATAAAATAACACATGTATTTACAAGTAAAATTAAGACATGAAAACCAACTATAGAAGATAATGATGGTAAAGAAGGAGTGAGAAGAAAGGAGACTCTGGAAGATGGATCCTTTCCCCAAATATATTAAAATACCCACTTTAATATAACTAAACTTTGTATTTGACTTTGTTATCAAGGCCGATGTTTTTTAATATATGTGCATATGTGAATTAAAATTATTCGGGGACGCAAAATATAGAAGATACCAGGAAATAAGATTTATATTAAAAGACTGTCCTCTACAACGTAAACTGTTCTACTTGAGATCAATTTCTTCCAACATTATTGTGGTCATGGACACAATACTGGAGAGAGTTCAGAAGGGAAGCACTAAGGGAAAATAATTTTGGAATTTGGAGCATTATATGAAATGACACTGTGTTAACTTCACCTCTTTGCTCTCAGCCTTCAAAGAAGTGGAGTTCCTAGGATTGAAGCTCGAGGAAAATGAAAAAGGTATATGTTCAGTAGATATAATCCCAAAACCCCAAATCTGAAATGTTTCAAACCTGAAACATTTTTAATACCACAATGACACCATATGGAAAGTTCCACACCTGACTTCAAGGGCCAGGTCACAGATGAACTTCAGGCCCACTAAAAATAGTATATAAAATTCCCTTCAGTCTACATGGATAAGGTTTGTACAAAACATAAATGAATTTCATGGTTAGGCTTGGATCTCATCCCTGCAATACCTAATTATGCATATGCAAATATTCTCAAATCCAAAACAAAAATCTGAAACACATCTGAGCTTGTATACACTCATTTTGATAGAGAAAGGTGAAGACACATAAAGGGAAGTTCAAAGTATTTAAGAATAAATGTGCCTGATTATCTAGGCCATCTCTACACCTAGAGAAGGAAACAAACGCTTTTCCTGTTCCTTTTGAACCACAGGGCCCCCACCCTCACTAGTTTCAACCCTGTTAATATTGTAGTCCATATACTAATTTGTAGATTAAATAGTCTTTTGTTGGGCAGCCTGGCTAGTCAAACACAATTCATAATTTTATTTCTGTAGAAAATGTGTTGTGAATTCAAAATTCCAAACAAACTACTTGAAACAACCTGTTCACAAGTTTGGGACAGCTTGCATACTGTATGTTTTAGATGTAAAAAGCTAAATGACACCTTACTGGATAAAAACGTATTATGACATGTGATTCATACAACTATTATTAATCTCCAAAAAATTCTCATGAAATCTCAAAAGGTGTGCTAAGATGTAATTTAAATCTCTGCAAAATCTGCTTGGTAAATTTCCAAGAACAGATTGACTCACGATATTTTCAATGTCCAAAAATTTGTCTTTTAGTCATAAAGAATGCCATGTTGCATATTTCAACACTTATGTCTTTATCTTAAATATAAAAATGAAATCTAAATGTAGCCAATATCAAAAGCAAACCAATCAAAAATACCTTGTTTAAAACTGCTTTTGATTTATTTTTAATGTAGGAAATAAGACTTTGTGGTTAATAATAGGAAGCCTGGGCAATATTAATTATACACAAAAACTGAAAATTAGATGTGATATCAAGCTTCCCAAAATACCATGACCTGTTATTGCTGTACATCATTTTACTAAGCTGTCCAATGTTCTTTGAAATAATTAGCCAATTCTTCATAAAAGTGTAAGCAATAATGTAAAATAACCAATATTAATCTAAATAAGGGATTCCTTGCCTTAATCAGAAATCAATATAGAACTAAACCAATGAAAACAAAATTTTTTCTTCCATTCTAGGTTACTTACCCACATTGAAATTGTTTTCCTTATTTAAAATTTAAGACTAATCAATGCCATAATTAGTCTAATTTTTGTACCCTATAAATGAATTAATACATTTTCCCATATATTTTACTTAGTAATTCATCATGTTTGGTTACTATCAAAAATTAAAAATTTAGAAAAATTAGACTGCCATTTCTCTTCTCATGAATTTTCAGATGTATTTTTCCATACATTACTAGCCATTGCTTTACTGAATTTAAATATTAGATTTAACTGATCATTAATAAATTATCAAAGCAACACCTACTCCTACCTACAAAAGATGATGTATTAGTAAACTTTTTCCTCAACTTCTCCTCCTTTCCCTCAATAAAGTTTACTATAATTTTTTTATATTATGAAAATATGTCATTCATATTCTGTTTTATCATTTTATTCAGATTCACTATAACATGATGTTTAAATTTTAAGAACTTCATAAGAAAACAAAATGTAATCCTTTATCTTCTTTTTTTGTACCGGGGATCAAACTCAGGACCTTGTGCTTGCAAGGCAGGCGGTGGCACCACTGAGCTAAATCCCTGGCCCCCTGTAATCCTTTGAATTTGCTTTTTGAAGATTACTTTCAAGCATCATAATCTAAAGAATCCTATCTCATTTTCTTTCTTGTCTGCTTCTCTTCCTGTGGCCAAACTCTCAGCTTCTACTAGTTACCTACATACATTCTTCTTTCTAAGATTTCTTTGTTTGATTTCATCCATTCCTCTAAGATTTCTTTGTTTGATTTGCCGATAAAACTCTTAAGTAATTTTTCATACTGGAAAAATGAACAGTAAATAAACTAAGTTTTTTTATTAAATGATTGAAAGTGTCTTTTGAATGATACAAAGTACAGTTAAATATATATTTTTGCTTCTGACTTTTAAGACACTGCTTCATTTCTTGAATATTCACCATTAATGATGTGGATATCCCTAATACATTATTTCCATTCCTTGAAATATAATGTTCTTCCATGTGAGTAATATTTGGAGGGGGGTAAGATACAAAAATATCAACATAATGTATTAAGATGTAGAAATCGTCTAATGCCTTTTTTATTTAAAAGACTGTTGATATGGCAAACAATCAACAAAGGTGTATATTTAGGAAAACGTTTCTTTCATTTTGTAACTGTCTTATTCTTAACATTCTAAAAACTATCCCATTTGTATCTCAGAAATATGGGACACATTTATTTTTTCACACTTTTTCTCCCTTAACAAGCCTCGTGTTTCTGATCTTTGCCTCACCTTTCCCTCAAGGAACCACATGAGTCCTGAGCCACCCCTTGGCCTATGATTAGCCTCCAAGCAACCAGGTCTTTGGAAGGCCCAACTAGGGAGCACAGAGCAAGCTCTGATGGGCCACTTGAGGAGACATTCTTGTTCTGTCTCTCAAGGTGTGGCTGGAATTTCTGGGACTAGGATCTTAGGTCGGTGTGGAAATAAATCCCTGGTCTCTCTTCTTGTGGGGAATACCATGGTCATAACATACAAGGAACCCTCTAAATGCCCCAGGTCCTAAATCTAAAGCTACCTGTACAGTACATTTTAAGGAATTTCACAGGACTTTTAAATTTGACCTATATGATAAGGGGCCTCAACCACCAGTCAAGATCTGTTGCTAGATGTTCAAATCTAATTCCATCAGACACATATTTCCTTTAATGGTCTACCAACATTCTTAGTGGGGAGCAGAGAAGTTCTAGCCTTTCATTCAGGATTTTATTAACACCTCATATCTCCTGTGTCCCCAGGTGGGAGAATTGCTAAAGCTTTCCACCCGGGAAATAGAAGGTTTTGATGAAAAAAAAAAATAAGAAAGTTATACTTTTCACTGAAATGAAACAATATTTTTGTGGTGGTGGTGGTGGTAGTTAGTAATAAGTAAATTATCTACAGCTACAGCTATGGGACCAATGTTCTCCAAATGTTGTTAAAATGTAGAAAATGAAGTCTTTAACACCTTCTAGGAATGATGATCAGAAACCGATTTGTGTTTTATTTATTGTACTTTTTTCAGTGGTGTTTCTTAACCTTTAATGGATGATATTCTAGTCAGTGTTAGACCTTGGTAATACTCAGGGAATCAGTGTCCCTCACAATGATTCATTGGTTATTATACATGCACACATATGAATTACACTTATAATATGCACATTTATACTATACATACATGTCAACAGCTGAGTTTAAGTTTATGATTAATCTTGTTCACTTTAATAAAAAAATAATTGAATGGAGACTTCAAAAATTATTTTGGACTGAAGAATCCTAAAAAGGCAAAATGAGATTTATGTGTCTTTTTGTTATATCTTGTTTGCAAAAATGAAAATTTTTATGTATAGTCCCGTAAGAGATCAAGAAATTTTATCAAACTGTTCTTCCCATTAAATATAATCCCTTATTTTCTAGTGCTCTAAATGATTACTAGAAAATTTTAACTATAATTCCTTATACAACAAACATTGAAAAAGGAAAATACTGCATGTCACTATAGTATTTATGACAATGCTCTACTGTAATATATGATACTGATTTAATGATTTAAAATTAATTTTAATGTACTATCTAGAAAGCATCCACATACCATTTTACACATATAGTTATCATCCAAGATATTCAGTGAAATATAATTAATGGGAATAGGTACATAGCACAATTTTCAGAGGCAAGTGAGCACTAAAGAATAATTTGAACTGAACTCTAACTCTAAGCCTTTAGAAACATATTTGGAAAAAGTTTTGAATAGTATAAGCATAAAACTGCTTTTCATAAAATCCCATTTTCATGACCTATGAAACTATGGTTTGTCTACTTGAGAATTTTCACCCTCAAACCAGATGAATTGGTAGTTTAGCTTAGAAACAGGAAAATAATTGGAAGGCTTATAACCTTTACATGAACTTTTCACTGACTTTATAAGGTATATATGATAGAGAGAACTAGGTGGTAGAGGTGGAGGATAATAATTCCCCCTTTTTTCCTCAGTCTATAATTTCCCCAAAATTTCCATTCAGAAATGTATATGAATGTCTCCACAGTTCTATAGTATAATGAGGCACATTCTTCAGGGACATAGTGATCACTTATTCTGAATAAACCAGAATGCCACGTGAAATATAGTTTGTGATAATCATGGTTTAGAGAGTGAGAATCCTGGTACCAGCAACTGGCACTACGGTTTTTATGTTACCTACACTAACACCCTCTTAATGAGAACCAAGACCTGTCATGCAAAGGTACAAGATCCCAATGATGAATGTAACTGTACTGTATCCCTAAAATGTACCAATAAACTCAATTTAAAAAATAAACAGAAAAGAAAATATTATATTTTAAATTCATTTTCTTACTAAGACTTAGAAACCAAGGTAAAATTAGCACACCTCAATTTGTACCAATCACATCTCCACTGCAAAGTAGCTAGTGGCCACTGTTTTAGAGAGCAACCAGGAGCTGTTCAATGGGACAATGCATCAAGTGTCATTCTGTGCCTCTGAGAGCCCCTTGGGAATTCGTACAGACCACCAGCACAGCCAGGCAAGCATCATGGTGCTTCAGTGTAAGCATTCCTTGCTTTTCTCTGGATATTAGACCTCAGGTACTCTCCGACCTCTGCTGGATACCTCGAAAGCTCAAATCATGCTTTCTGGTTAGAGGTTTAGTGTAACCAAAAGTCAGGAACGGTGGCAACACTGTGCTACCTGGTACAATGAGAATAGTCATGGGGTCAGAAGACTGGTCTTTGAACCTTATGTCTCTCATTTGAGGTTTCATGAGAAGTTAGCTACAGAAAGAGGTATCAATTGTTCTCATCTGTTAAATTAATGTTTGAACTAGATGAGCTGGGAAACTGCTGAAATTGCATGATTACTGACTAGGTAATTGACTATCAGTAAATATAAAATCATTTACTAAATGCACTCAAACATTATTAATTCAGAATTATAATAATTGAATTATAAATCTATAACAAATTGAATATATGAAATGTTATGGCACAAATAAGCATGCACACACACAAACACACACACACACACACACACAGAGATTTCTACAGACGAATGGGAGCAACTAAAGTTTATAAATGAAATTTTCTTAAATGAGTCCTAATTTATTATTGGCCAAATTATTTCTTGCAGACTAAGAGAAGTTATTTTTCAGGGTAAAGGTTTACAATAATGTCCTCTAAGCATATTGAAGTTCACATTCAGGAACTCTCCCTGTACCATCTTCTGCCTACACTTCAGTATCTCAAAGCCACATGGGATCGAAAGTGACAACGACTTCTCAGGGATCTACTAATTAAAATTATTCTTTTCAGTTGGGAGAATAATTAGAGATGATATAGCTGTAATATATTTAAAAAGTGTTTCTAGGGCTGAGGATTTAGCTCAGTGGTTCTGCCACCTGCCTCACAATCGCAAGGACCCAAGTTCGATCTCCAGAAGCAAATAAAAAAGTGTTTCTATGACAATGTAGCACGAGTAAGCCTTAGTGAGTAAAGGAATAATGAAATGACTGAAACAGTAAAATGAAGCAAACTGAAGGACAAGCAGTTTTGATAAACTCAAGGGATTATTATTTGAGTTGACATAAAAATTTCCAGTCAACTTTCAAATTTTAGAGAGCATCAATATTTAGCCCTTTTGTTATGTAAATATGACTGAGTAATCCGAATCTTTCCCCAACATATGAATGGTCATATGTGGCAAACAGCAATATTCACATCTATATTTGTTTTATCTCTGAGTATATAGTTTTGGTGTTATTCTCATATTCAAGGTTTATATGACCAACGGTGTTATCTCTGCAATTCTTCTCTTTTTTGTTGACTGAATTCATTGCGTGAAGAGAGAAAACTCACATTAGCACAGTGGGGCAGGATTGTAGAATGCTGAAAGGAAGAAGAGAATAAGCCTCTGAAGAAAAAATGAGACCTTCTTCCCTGATAAACCTTTATTATATCACTGCCACTAGATAAGGTTCAGCCATTAACTCTGCAAACCATCACAGACAGACATTAAAAATTTGGAAAGAATTTTATTCTGCTGGTGGTCTAAAACTAGAAAAATTCTATTGTATATTTCTCTGTGGATGGCCATTCTTGATGCATTCACTGTCTAGAACAACAGAATCACAAAGTGAGATAAATCCTGAGACTATAAAAATATACATATTGCATTTAGCATGTCCACAGTCAATTTTTGTGAAGACTGAATATGGTCTGACCTGAGATCTGCAAAGAATATTTTCTTCCAAAAAGTCCCTGGTGCTTCCAAGCACAGTCCCTGCTGAGGACACGTTAGAAGCTCCAAAATGAACAGAATGTTAAAAGCTAACGAGATTTATGAGAGTCTTTTCTTGGCAAATTTGACAATAATTAGTGTCTATTAAGTTTTTTAGTTACATAGTAAATGAAACAGACATGATATTTATGTATATATATTTGACCTTTAGCAGGAAAATTATGAATATAAATACTGATGAATACAGATATGCTTAGGAGAGAGAGAGAGAGAGAGAAGAAAGGAGAAAGGAGCGAGGACAGGGAAGATGGAAGAAATTGAATTTAACTTCTTTTTTTTTGGTACCAGGGATTGAACTCAGGACCTTGTGCTTGCAAGGCAGGCAGTGGAACCACTGAGCTAAATTCTTGGCTCCTTAACTTCTCACTACTCCTTATTTACTCACTTGAACCAACCCACCAGAATAGATGATATAAATACATAATCTAATAAATACAAAGGCAGACTTTTTTCCCTAAAAGTCTGTGGTACATATAACTGTCGATCATCACCCCCTAGCATGATAAGAACTTGTTTAGAACAATGTAATAGTTTGGCATTGTTGCCATAAGCATCCAGTGATGTTCTGCCTTTCCTGATTATCCAGAGCAGTCACAATGATGGTTTTCAAAAAGCTAAAACTACCCGAACCATATCCTCCAGAAGCACACATCCCATAACCCTGATAAGGCCCACCATCCCTGTCTGCCTTTCCATTGTTATCTGGTATTGTGTACTCCTTCTCCCTCTGCTACAATCACAGAAGTCTTCATTTAGCCCTGTGAACTGGCCAGATTTCTCCTGCTACCTGATTATGCAAATGTTGTCTCCTTTAACTGGAAAGTTCGTTGTATATTTTCATCACCTAATTAACTCCTAAACACACTTCCTGCAAAAATGAAATACCATTCTTTACAGAATCTTTTTTGACCCTGAGTTCAGTCAAAATTTTATTACAGATAGCCATAGCGTTTATATTCATTTGCATGGTTACATGGTCATCTGATTAATATATACATAGATATCCCCCCAGAAGACTGAGAATTAAATAAGGATCATTTTTCTTTCTTACAGTTGTAGGACAAAGAGAGTACTTGGCACCTATTACATACATAATAAATTTTACTTGAGAAGACACAATTATTGTCTTCATCATCATTACTATTTGATAACTTAAATTTTGGGTCATATACAACCAAAGAAACATATTTAAGAAAAGTATCCCTTCAAATAATTATCTGTAGTGGTTTTCAATGAACTAAAAGTACTGGAAATTAACAGTGGACAATCTAAGCTTCACGCTGTTTAAACAGACAATACGTGTTTAAAGGAAAAAAAACAAAAATTTACCTTAATAAAGTTATTAATGAATGTGCAATGTTAGATTACCACAGCTAAAACAGCAAGAGGAAAAAGATAACTTTAACTTCTAGCATAAAAGAGGAAAAATAACAATCACTAATTGAGTTCCAAGAGGGACCAGACATTATTTTAGAATTCCCATTTAAAAGGGTGGTGATAACATTAAAGTTAGTATTTGTTCATAGTAGGTACACATTAGTCACACAATAATCATCCAGTTCAGGATGCCAAGGGGGATATTTTCAGCAATGGTTTAGAGCATCCCAATGGAATCAAGTTCAATGTGAAGCTCTCAACCCAGAAAGTTCTTTCAGTATGTTTCACTTTAGGATATATGTCGTCATATCACAGAATGCAAACCTATGGACATAGAGAAATATATGTTTATTTAATTCATCTCATTATTAAACTGAGTTATGTCAGTAACTATAAGCCTACATTATCAGCTATTTGGGTATACTGAATAAAGGAAATGAAAATTAAGGACATGAAATAATATCATATAACATACAGAAGACAGTGTTGTACTGAAAAAACGTGAACTTAAATTCCAAAGACATCCATTGTTATGGGAAGCTGAGGCAGGAGAATTGCAAGTTCAGGGTCAGCCTGAGCAACATAGAAACTTAACAAGACTCTATCTAAAAGAGGGAAGGAAGGAGGGAAAGAGGGAGAGAAAGAAAGGAAGAAAGAAAGGGGGCGAGAGAGAAAGGGGCAGCATAACTCAATACAAAAGCACTGGATTCAAACCCTAGTACCAAAAAAAAAAAAAATTCAGAGATGTAATGTCAAATTTTGGATTATTCTATAATTCCAATTCAAAATTTGAAGAAAGAAAAGATGCCTGATACTATTAATCAGTAGAAAAATCTAAATCAAAACCGCAAAAAGGTATGCCTATAACAAAACAACACTAAAAGTTCTGTTTGTTGAGGATATGGAGAAATTGGAACTATGCTACATTTCTGTTAAGAAAGTGAAATGGTAGCGTCACCATGGAAAAAGTTTGGTAGTTCATTGGAAAGGTAAATAGAGAAGTACCCAGCTGTCTTACTTAGGCACAGAGCCAAAAGAACTGAAATTAGGCACCTAAAGGAACTTACATGCATAAACATTAATAGCAGCATTACTTATAATAGGCAGTCCATGAAACAACCTAAATGTCCATCAATGGATGAGTAATTAAACAAAATAACATCAATGGACTACTCCTTAGTTATAAAAAGGAAGCACTAATATACACAGCCACATGGATGAATCTCAAAGACAGTATCCCAAGTGAAAGAAACCAGATATAAAAGGTCACGTATTCTGTGATTTTATTTATATGAAATACAAGACTAAGCCAATTGATAGGACCAAAAACAGGTTTTTGATTGTCAGGGGCTGGTGGGATAGAAAAATAGGGAGTGATATTTTTATGAGGATGTTTTCTTTGGGGATGATAAAACTCTTTTTGGAACTATACAGAAGTAATGGTTGCACAACATTACAAGTGACTATGCCTCTGGATTTTACACTTTAAAATAGCTAATATGCTGTGTGACCTACAAAATGCAGAGCCTTTTTGAATGGCCACATAAGGAACTCAGACAATCTTCTACATATAAACAAATAATAAAACTAGACAAAAGTATCAAAAAACAATATTTCAGGATCTACAAACTGATTAAAGTTTACAAATAGAGCTCAACTGATGAGAGAGGAATTATTAAGGTTCAAATAATAAATGAGATTTTGTGGCGTTCCATTTTAGGGCATACTCCACCTCCATTACCAGGTATCCCCTCTAGATTGTTAATGCAGTAACATACGTATATCAGAGTATGGCAGCAGTAAGGTACAATAGCTGCTCTAGAGACAGAGAAGTAAAGATTTTGAGGAAAATTTGAAAAGGCCTCTGTCTTGAGGTATTTGAAAGAATAGCAATTTGGGGTACCAAGTAATCAAAAAAGGCCAATATCCTGACTGATGTGAGGTTACAAAGCTGACAGGGAAAACCTACAGAATGAACAACAACCAGAAATTTCACAGCCATATCTAGAAAGAGGCACACAGAAAACCAAGAAACCATGACCCACATACATACACAAACAAAAGAAGCAGCTAATCCAAACCACGTCTGCGGATCACCAGGGGTTAGGGTTGGCAGACTAAATTTTTGAAATAGCTATTACAAGTGTGGTCAAATGAATAAAAGAAATTGTTTTAAAAATGAAGAGCTGGTCATGGTGACACATGTCTGTAATTCCCATACACAGAAGGCTGAGAAAAGAGGATTGGGTGAGTTTGAGGCCAGCCTGGGATATATAGTGACTTCAAGACCAGCTCAAACTACATAGTGAGACTTTGTCTTAAACAACAACAAACACCAAAAGCCAAAAATGAAGAAAGTCAACCATAGTTCATCAAATATATAATTTCAATCAAAACATAAAAATTAATTTTAAAAATTCCAGGGCTGCTAAACTGTAAAAATGAAAATTTTACTTGGAGGGCTCAGGAGTAGATTTCAGTAATCAGAAAAAAAAACTTAAAATTTTAAATAGATTAGTAGATATGTTCCAATCTTTAGAAGATGAAAAGAGAAAAAGGATGAATCAATATAATCATATATGGTGGTTATATATATACATAAGGAAGTCTTGGAAAGAGAAGAGGGAAAAAAGGGTGGAGAAATTATTTGAAGTAATAATAAAAAAACTTCAGAAATTTAATGGAAAGCATTAATTACTTATCAAAATAGTTCAACAAACTTGAAGTATGAGAAACAAAGGAGAACCTCATCTAAAGACATAAACATCAAGCTATTAAAAAGTAAAGATAAAAAGAAGGAAAAATAGTTATAGATTACAAAAGAATGCTAGAACTGTTTGTATTCTTTCATTATTAAAAAAATTAAGGAAATATCTTTGGGTTAAAAAAAACACCAGATGGTAACTTGACTCCACATGAAGAAGAAAGCAGCACAATGACAATTTAAAGATAGCGCCATATATTTTTTCACATCATCCCTTAACACTTGTTATTTCTTAGCATAACAATTACAAAACTGTATCATTTGTCACAAAACAAATAAGAATGTAATATGTGTGTATCTGTATCATAAATACATTGCATGTTAATGTATCATGTTTTATTATTATGTACAATATGTTTTATAAATATTGTGTATATATCATAAAAAGAGGTGGAGTTTAAAATAATGGAGCCAGACCATTGAGGCAGATGGATAGGTAATAACAACTTCAATCCACAGAAACAAATGAAAAACAGAAGAAAGGAACAATATGTAAGTTGATATGAAAAAAAAACTGAATACAGTTTTGCTACTTTTCCTCCCAACTTTTTTACCATGCATGAAACTGTATGAATCAGATGTCAACAACAAAGGACCAAATAGGAAATCAACCAATATTGGGAAATTAAGCACATTTTTAATTAACCCATAGGTCAAATAGAAAGGTCACAAAGAAAATGAGAAAATAGTATGAGTTAAATGAAACCAAAACAAAAAACTGTGATATGGCTGAAACAGTGATTACAGAAAAATTCAGCTTTAAGTTTTTACAATAGAAAATTATAGATATATCAAATGAATGACCAAATGTTCCATAGCAGAAAGCAGGAAAATAATAGCAAAATGACTGAAAGCAAACAGCTGAAAAAATAGGAAAGATTAGAGTAGAAAACAGCAAAACAGAAAATGGAGGAAAAAAAATCAATGAAAGCTCAGTCAGTTCTGTTAAAGAAGATCAATAAAATCGACAAACATTCAGCTAGTTGACCAAGAAAAACAGTGAGAAGACACATATTACCAAAGAATAAAAGCAGAAGAGTCACTGTTTACTTTACAGAAAGTTAAGGACTACAAAGTCACTACAGGAAAATTTTAATGCAAATAAATTAAGCAGCTGATACAACATGGACATGAAGTATGTCCCAAAAAGACACAAGTTATGAAAAAAAGAATATCATGAAAAAAGAAATAAAAATCTGAGTTGATCCATAATTTAAAATTTAATTCATAATTTAAGAGTTTCCACAAAATTGAGGCCAACCCTAGATGACTCCAGTAGTAAATTTCATAATTTAGAAAAGATACAAAAATAGTGTTGGAACAATTATATATACAAAAGCTAAAAGATGAATTTAGACCCAGTATCTCAATATAACCGAAAATTATTCAAAACTGTTCATAGATGTACATATAGAAATTAAGTCCAAAATATTTAGGTAAAGACACTACCTGACTTTAAAGCATGACACATTAAAAAGTTAGTATGTTCAATTTTAGCAAAAGTATTTTTGTTGCTCAAAAGATACCAGTAGGAATCTGAGCATGGAAAACTGTAGCCTGCAAAAAAGTTTAAAATCATTTGAAGAAAAAGGAGCTGGGCTGGGAGGGTGTGGATCCCTAGAATCCTCAGTACTGAGCATGAGAGAGACAGAGAGAGAGATTCAGATAGATTTGTATCTCAAATATATACATAACTTTTAAAGCTCAAGGAAACACACTGTCCAATTAGAAACTCACTAGAAATGTGAATAGATATTTTGTCAAAAATGATATAGGAGAAGTGGGTAAGTGCATGTGAAAAGATGCTCAGAAACATTAATCAACAGTGAAATGAAAATTAAAACCACAACGAGGTATCACTTCGAACCCATAATGATCATTATATTAAACGAAAAATGGTATATGCATATATTAGTGATAAATATGTAAAATACTGCAGACACTTTGGAGAACAATTTCCTAAACATTTAAACATGAATGTACCTTAAAACTCAGCAATTCTACCCCCAGATATACAGCCAAAGAAGAGAAAATAGACATCTACACAGACTTGACTGTAACGGTCATAGCAGCATGATTCACAGTTGGCCAAAATCATAAAAGTCCAGATTTTCATCAATTGGTGAAAGGATAAACAAAACGTTTAGCCATACCATGGCATCGTTTTCAGCAGCAGAAGGTAACAAACGGCCAGCGCACACTAAAACTTGGGGTAAACTCAAACACCTTACACTACCTAAAAGAAGCCAAACCCATCTATTATGTGATCCCGACTATAGCATACGTTCCAAAGACCAATCCATAGACAATCAAAGTAGACTTGGTCGCCTGGACCTCTAGATGTGAGCAGACACCGACTGAAGATGGATGTGACGGACTATTGGAGGATGGTGGAAATATTCTAAATTTGAACTGTGATACTGGCTACACTGTTCCGTAAACTTAAAAACCACTGAATTACATATTGAAGATATGAGACTATTAAAGTATGTGAAAGATACCTCAATGAAGTTGTTTAAAATTATGGAAGAAGTGAAACTACTGATTTTTTAATCAAGTAAATATTGGAAAAGACACATAGGCATCAACAGAACAGTTGTAAGTAATAGACTGTTTTTCTTTCTGCTGAATATCAAATTCGTGTTGAAAAAGATGTTGAAATAATACCATGCTAGTTGTCTGTTGTGCATGTTTCTGCCTCTGAGCCTTCACATCTGCCCTTCCCTCTCCGTGGCATGCAGCTCCAGAATTAGCAGGACATCTGCATGGTGCATTCCTTCAGTTCTTTAAATCCCTTGATCAACTGCCACCTCCTGGAAGAAATCTGAAATAAGCCTTCAACTCTCTGATCTTTAGTTTGTACATGTTTCCTTCATTAGATTTCTTTAAAATCCATCATTAAATAACAGAAGAGCCCTAGAACAGTACCTGGCACATATCAGGAATTCAATAACTATTTGTTCAATGAATAAATCATGTCACCAATTCAACTGCAATCATCAATAATGTATCTTGAAACTATCATTTAACAAACTATTAAAAATGAAAGAGATTAAACACAAGAAAAATGTGCATATTTTTCATTTATCAAAGCGTGGAAAATTTATAAATTTATAAAATTTACTTAAAAATATAAAATATAGAGAGGAAAAAGAAATCTCCAGAAGTGACATGTTTGAACTCACTATCTCTATCAGGGCTAGGTTCTTCACCGATACCATTCTGGATTTACTCCAGTGGTGAGGTTATGAGCAGGTCATTTCAGTACACCATTGGTGTCAAAGACTTGTATTGTGATATCACTGAGCAAAAATTATTATCCTGATCCAGTTGGGAAAGCTTTTTGTCAGAGCACCCTGGTTTCTCTTAGGCACATAAAGAAAATCCTAGTACTTTAATCAGGATAGTAAAACACACAAAGAATATTACAATAGAAGATTGCCTTAGAAAAAAAGGTTTAAGATAATTATTTTCATATTCTATCTATAGTGATAAGAAAACAAAAATCTGGGAAATATTAGGGGCCAAATGAGTTTCTTGTTGTCCTTACTCTAGAATCAATACCTTTCATCAGAAACTCCTGGTTTCTTTGCCTTTACCACTTTCTAAGGGAGGTGCCATATATTTTGTTTTCTTTTGGTAGGTGTATAAGGAGAAATGGAAGATAAAGTTTCTAAGTCTCTGTCTCTCTCTTTTTTTCCTTCTTCTGCAGAGCTGGATATTTGTAAAGATCACAAGTTCTGCTTTTTATCTATTCTGAGGCGAGAAGCGTCTATCTCTGTCCAGTTCTTCCCTGACTGAGGAAGTAAATCTGCCTAATCCTGGAAGTAAATATTAGCCAGATCCCCTGTGCATATTTTCTAATACCACTTTTATCAGTAAAACATCATCACGTTCTTTTGTATCATAGCTGGTTCAAATAATAAAAATCAGGCAGAGATATGTACATCAATCTTTCTCAACTTCAAATGCATCTTAATTGATCAGTTTTAATATCTTACCCAAAGAGACAGTGGCAATAAAATTAAGGAGTACTAACGTCCTTACTTTTGTATATTTCTAAATTATTTAACAATATATAAGATTTCTTATTTCTTAAATAGTGTAGCAAAGTCTTCCTAAATAAATTGAAGGAATGGGCTGACAGATAAAGTGTATCTTCTGTGGCATAAACCCCTTTGATATTTTTAAGTATAGCTGCCACTCAATAAACTTGAAATGATTATAGAGAGAAATGACTATAAAGACCAGAAAATACCTGAAATAAAAGACTTAGATTGCTCTTTTTCCAGTCTACTAATTTAGGGACAGTTTGATCCAAACCATTTGAGATGACAGGAGTAAAGAATGGATGAAAAATGGATGAAGCTACTTTTACCAAAACACTTTAAAGATTTTAGGTGCACATTTTGTAGACTATTATGCCAAATAAACAACTACTCTAATATAAAGGACCCATCGTATCAATTATTATCACTGTCAATCAGGGAATGAAAGCATTCTACAATGGTCCTGACAGAACTGACTATTATGATTGTTTCTGCAATGTTAGAAACATGTAAATGAAGACACTTCAAGAAGATTTTGACACAACAGGTTTAACAGATAGGGCCTAATTATGTCAGTCAATGGAATTCAATTACCAGGAGGATGGGTGGACATCCTAGATGCAGAGTTTGGATTAAAGTCGTCCATATATTTCTGAGATCTGGCTCAAACAAAAAAATCCAAGCTCTTAATTTTCTAAGATTATTTCTTTAAGGTTCTATGACTATTTTAGTATTATTGGAAAACTCAGTAGAAAAATAGTGGAAATGAAAACTTTTGAAATACACCATTTTCATATATATAACTTAAACATTAATATTTTAATAACTTGCAAGTAAATTTCTACGTTAGTAAAGAATTTTTTTTCTCTAAATTAACATATGGTTTCCACTTAACAGAGTGGTCAATGGCTAGTCTCCAACAATAGCTTCCCAATGAACCGTGCTGTCAAGCACCAGTTCCAATGTAAACTAACCTCACTTTAAGGTGAAGGGCTGGACTTCTGGCTCATTTTTTGACCAGCAGAATGTAGTAGAACTGATACTGCATGTTTCTCAGGCTAGGTCGTAAGAAATCTTGTGGCTTCCACCGGGTCCTCTGAAATGCTCCATCTGGAAGAAACCAGCTATTGTACCATGTAGCAGATTGTCACCTTACTTGTAAGGGATAGCCACATGTAGAACTACATACAGGGACAAAGACAACAGGCTCACTCCAAGGTGTTCGAGCCATTTCAGCTGAAATACCAGACAGAGATAAGAAGTCATCTTATACACGTAACCCAGTCAGGATTTCAGAAGACTCAGCTCTTGCTACCACATTCTTGCTACTACGTGGGATACTCCAAGTGAGAGTGGTCCACTAAATCTAATCAAATACAGCTCTAAATAAATAAAATAGGGTATAGAGTTGAAAGAGGTCAACATCAGGCAGTCAGAGCCTTACCATATTCTTAGGCTGTTATTCGCTACTTACTTGATATTAAAGGAAACACAACTTCTCTGCATCCCTATATTAAAATCTGTAGAATGAAAAGACTAGATCTAGATCTGAAAGTCATTGAAGAAATTCCTGGAATGTACAAATTACTTCAGATATAGAGGATAAGTTTATGAATATATATTTAATTTTGGAATGTAAAGGTGTTTGGTTTGCAGCAGGTTTTCACAGGAAAAGATTTAATAGATCACAACATCTTTAAAGCTTTCATCTTGGAACTTTACTTATTTTGTGAAAATCAAAGAGACAGAAGCTTACCAATGGACTATGGTGATCAAGAATTTTTACAACCGGCCATGGTGGCACATGTCTATAATCCCAGCCCTCGAGGAAAATAAGGCAGGAGGATCCAAGTACAAATGCACTTTGGGCAGATTAGCTAATTTTAAAAGATTCAAAGGGGCAAGGTATGTAGCTCAGTGTGGAGACTCTGGGTTGAATCTCCAGTAACACAAAAAAAGAAACAAAAGAAAAAGAAAACTGTATAAACTAGAGCTATTTTTAAGGAGTTTTAAATCTTTGTTTAATCAAAATGGTACTGAGAGCTCATTTATCCAAATAACTTCCGTAAATATTTTTACCCAGTGTCTATATTATGAAATGAATTTTGAAAAACTAAAGAAGGAATAATGAACAAAGTAGTGATTTCTTACTGTAATTATTTCATGGGTCAGGTATTCTTCCAAAGAATGCATCCTCCAATCTGCCTTCCCTAGTAGGGCCTCTGTTACACAGAGTTTTCTTCCTCCAAACATCCAAAGTCAGTCTAAGCTTTGGATTCAGTTCACAATTGCAGAAAAAGTATAATATCTTCATCTTTTCTTCTCAATGAAACAACTACCAAATTTTTCAGTAGCAACAACTATGTACAAAAATGATTTTATCTTCATTCAGTATTATATGTCAAGATTTTCAGAGCCAAGAAAAGTTTGTTGACCTCTGCCCAGTAGGGCACAAGTCCATAGGGGCAGGATTATCTATTTTTTGGTAACAACTTCTGTTTTGAAGAGTAGTAAGAGATACTGACAGTTCTGGGTCATTTTCACAGTTGCCCCATTGTGGTAACAACTCCTTTGTTGCTCATTCTTCATGCTGTGCCTGCAACCTGGTTCATGCCTGAGTAGACTGGAGATAACATCACCTTAACACTGGAGGCATGGGTTAATGGTAACTCTTCCAAAGTAACAATTAGGATTAAATAAATTGGAATACGTGATAAGTTTCACTTTAGGTTCGCTTGCATCAGCCCATTCATTGGGTAAACTTCTTAAATTATACTTAAATTAGGAATTTTTTAAAAAGAATGGGTATTAGTGTGAGCCACTCCCTCTACTTTTTGACTTAAAGACTTTTCTCCTATCAATTGCTGATAAGAAATGTAACAAAAACATTTAACTGATATATCCTATGTCACAATCACTGAGCTGAACATTATTACTATATCTCATTCTAATTTTTATTCAATTCTTGAAGATTCGTGTCATACCACTATACCACTTTTTCTAAGTTTTCATTTTTTGTGAGCCATTACACATTAATAATTCTTTAAAAAACAGGTTTTCCTCAAATTTCAAACTTCAGCGGAATAACCAGAATAGTAAATTGAAGAATCACAATTTTTAAGTGGGACATTTAGGAGACAAGGTGATGTTCAGTTTTATTTAAGCAATTTCCTTCCACAGTAATACAGTTTGGTTGTTTGTAAGACATAACAAAAAAAATTCACATTCATGAGATTGACTTCCAAGTCAACCTCAAAAAAGGTAATTTTCATTAGACATGTTTCTCTGCACTGGAAAATATCACGATGAAGTTCAATATAATGAAATTTCATATGACCAGGAAGTCTCTTATCTATTGTCCACACATAATTTTCTTTCTAATTTACAGGAAGAAAAATGTGAAAAAATTATCAAATGATGGGTTTGAATTTCTTTCAAAATTCATCATGCAAAATAAATAAATAAACAGAAATGAATGGAAATATTTTGTAGTCATTCCTTAAATCAAATTTGTAACTTCAAAATCACAAAATTTTTGCCCCATAAATGTGGGATTGGCGCATGTTACTTTTGACTTCATAAATAATACCAAGTATCGCTACATCTTGTCTAAGAAATCTCCAAGGAAATCAGAATGCTTTAGTGTGAGAAATCAGCAAGTGGCACTCTTTCCTCTACATCCACCTTTTCAAAGCAGAATATTAGAAGTTACATCTTATTTGGGGCTGTGGGGGTCTTGAGTAAGCAGTGATAAGTCAGTATTGAAGACAAGGGACAGCACTCATACATCAGAAAAGGACCAAGGTGTTCTAAATCTCTTAAATACATGTACTCAGCTGCATTGTCTATTATCTACACCCACATGGATAAGTAGCTATCGCTACGTCATGTGATAATTACTGCACTCCTATGCCAGACTAGCATTCTGAAGTTACTGAATCTCCCTAATCCAACATGAGCAAAACTAAGTTCCTGCACACCAGAACTGTCTTCGTATTTTGATTTTCCTTCTCAAAAGTTAATCAACCAACCCTTAAGCTCAAGACACTGGTTCTGTATTCAACTTTGGTCAAGCTGAGAATAGAAATTAAATGGCCTGACTCTGCAAACAGATGAGAAAAGAGACACTGGTGTTTTCTAGGTGAATAATTTGTAGTTCATATATTTTTTGCAAAAAAAAAAACCAAAAACCAAAAAACAAAAAAAAAAGCAGCTCTTCTGAGCAGTGTTGACTTACTATTTGTCACAGTACTTGTCTGCATTTCTAGGTAACTTACTAAAAACTGTTCAGTAAAAACAGAGGTACTGAAAACATTTCCCCTTAAGACTAAAACAGCTTAATGATTTCAGTGAAAAAGACTCACCTTAAGATAAGAAGTAACCATTGTATTAGCTCGGTCAAAAGAGGACTCCTAAAACACATCTGCATATATGTACTCACTACCATTCCCAAGACTAATCCGGGTTTCACAAACATTAGGAAGATGTTCCAGCCTTTAATTGTAACATGCTATTTGCTAATTGTCCTTTATGTAGTAAGAGGTTACCAGGGGGGCGCTTTTGCTACAGTGAACTAATTTCCATCATGAGTTTCATATGAGGGATCCAAGAGTGTATTGGAAAGTTTCTCTGATTTCCTGCAAACGCTGAAAAAATAGAAGATGGTTTCAAGGGCTTAAATTTGAGATAAGAAGCAAGGTTTTATGGTTACTTTTATCCATGAGGTAGAATAAATATTAGAATAAATTACATTTTATTTTTCATGGGTGAAGGAAGGGCAGGGATAAGGGGAAAAAATGAGAACAAAGATCTGCGATGAATGTAACTGTACTAGATACCTAAAATGTACCAATAAACTCAATAAAAGAAAAATAAATAAATTAGTTTTCATAGTTTCCTAAGACCACTTACAAATCTCATTCAAGTGTGACAGCAAATCTGCAGGTCCCAGGAGGGTATCATGGGAATAAGGAAGCATAGGTAGGCTAAATGGCTGGATGAGTGATAAACAGAATCAGTTTAGGTAGGTGTCTTTCTCCCATGTTCAAGAGACAAGAGCAATGGGTAATAACTTTTGAAGAGAAAAATTTATTAGACTATTAGCATAAAGACACCTGAAATTCTTAGTAACTTATAGTTTTTATTATAAGGCTTATTTCCCTTTTATTGGGATCACATTTAGGAAAGAACTGATGAGGAGACATGAGGAACATATGAAACGTGGATTCAGGAGGCCATTACAGAAATGGAAAAAGAAGATGTGGGTTTTTTATACCATGAAGTACTACTCTGCCATAAAGAAGAATAAGTTTTAGACATTTCTAGGTAAACAGATACACCCTGAGGCCATACTCTTCAGTGAGATAAACTGGACACACGTTTAAATACTGCATTTTCTCTGGTGTGAGAAATCTAAGTATAAATAAGGACCCAAATGTATACTAGATATTTATTTCATTAATGTCTTCTATGGCTGAAAAATTCAGATCAGCCAACATTCTCTTCTGGAGCTTCCGTTAACTGTGTCATAACACACACCCTTCCTGAATACCTGCTCATTGTGCGGGATGGCAAACCAACCAGTAAGACATGATGCTGAAGGCATTATGTTCCTCAGAGGCTGCGGGTTTAGCCAACTGAGATTTCTAAGCCTCTTGGCCTGATTCTTTCCGCTCCTGTGTCATTCACGGCTCTTTCTCTTGTGTCTAACAAAAGTCAGTGGACAGTCTGAGAGCAGCACACATAGCATTAGCAAAATATATGGTCATCCTCTCTTAAAGATCTCAGGGCTTGATGTACTACAAAGCAACTGGAACTGAGAAGTTAATAAATCTTAATTTGGGGCAGATTCAATTGATTTTAGTTCACTGGAAAGACCAATCATATGTGTGACCATAAGAACACAGTAGGTTTGGGGGGAAAAGCAGCAAAGTTTAAATTAACTCGACAGATAAGAACTGGATCCAGAAGTAGCTTCTTAAAGTCATCAATTATTTAATATGAAATTTAGAATGACTTCCTACATTTACAATATAGGGGTCTTGTCCCTAATATAGACTACACAGTGTTGAGAAGCAAAGTATATTATTTCATTAAGTGCTTTGGGGAGAAGGGGATTTAGAGGTAAAACTGCTGGCTTTGTGTGGCAAGGTCATGACCTTTGACAACTTTAGAGCTTACCTCTTTCATCTTCTCACTCCCTTGAGACCCCTAACTTGCAGAAGAACCAAGCCCCTAAGCCTGGGCTAGACAGAATTCAGCATTGTTGTAGAGCTAGATTCTCTCTTTCCCTCTCCCTCTCTTTCTCTCTCTCTGTCTCTCTCTTTCTCTCTCCCTTTTTTCCCCCTCTAAACAAAACAGATCTGAACTGAGCCAAGGAAACAAAAATGTATTGTTCCTCGCAGATGGAAGCCAGTGTCGCCTAGGTAACCAGATTAATCTCCTTTTTCTCTCCCTTCCTCTCTTGTAGTGCGGTAATCGGTGGGCTCTTTTCACAAAAAAGCCAGCCTCAAAGCTGGGGCTCTAACTAGGTTCCTAATTAGCTGCAATTTACAATGAAGACAACATGATGAGATAATAGAAATTTGCAAAATAATGACATACCTCAGCAAAATATTCCTCCTCCTAAGAACCATTTTTATACAAAAACAATAAAGAGGGCCCTTCTAAAGCAAAGCTGGAAAATGGTGGTGTATTATGTGACACAGAACATTATTGTTCGCCTCTTGTTCCCCCAATCAACAGCTTATTGTTTGGCATCTTAAATAAAAATGACTCAAATACAGGCCACATAATGATCTCCATTGCGCTAATACACTGTATATACTGAGTAGTCAAAAATGTACGGGAGCCAATGCCAGCGGGGCTGATAAAGTAGCAGGGCCCAGGGAAGGTAATTTACAATACAATGCAATAAGCATTATTACTGCTCTTAATCACACATATCTTTCTGATTCCTGTCAGGATGCAACTCTGACATCAGAAAAGGGCAACCAAAAGGAGGACTGCTAGTTAATGAAATATGATGGATCACATTTGTTTTCATGTGGTGGTTAGCTCAAATGAAGCAGCCTCCAGACTGTTAGCCAACAGTATTCTCTTGTGTGACATCAAAGACTACCATTCAATGGGGGCAGAAAAAAAATCGCAGTAAGACAGCACAGAGGGAGGAGCTCCTAGGAACTGAAAGAACCATTAATAGTAATCTCTACCTTATGTCCAAGAGAACAGAGCATGAGGAAAAAAGGCCAAGGCCAACCATCACTGATTTCACAATGAGGATCATCAGCACCTTTGCTGCTTTAGGGAGAATGGCACAGCTAACATGCAATGGACAAGATGTGACATTTTGCTGTACAGGAGCAATTTGTCACCAGTGACAGGAGGTGCATACCCTCATGCCTTGTCTGAATCAAGATTACAGCATACTCTGAAACATGGAATCCAAAATAATAAAACAGAATCCAATGCCATGTTTTGCATAACAAGAATCATTCATAAATGGCAACAGATTGTCTAACCAATCGGGGGGGAAAAAACAACCATACACAAAAAGTAAGTCCACATTTGCTTATGGACTAGTAATTGTGAAGAGTACAGCTGCACATACTTGAGAACTAATGGCTCCTGGACTTCCCCATAAATAACTGCTGACTAAAAACCAATTGGCCAGAGACAGAAAAAGCATTAACCCCTTGGTCATTTGGCCCTCAGCAACAACAAGACAACTAGATCCCCTCACAGAGTAATTAAAAGGTAACAAGTAGGACAGATTAGAGAAGGTGCCAAATGGGCTCTAATGACTTTGGAGGAGAAATTGTTGTATTTGGTAATAACATTTGCAGAAATGCAAAAAAGGAAGACCATCTGGGTGTATCACAACCCCAAAGATTTTGGCATCCATCTTTTGGAAATGTGGCCATAATATCTTGACTTGCACAGGGCTAGCAACCTTTTCCAAAGATTTAAAAAAAAAGAGAATTTCAGCCAAGAGAGAAAGAGAGCAAAAGTACGTGACACAGTGCTGAAAGCAAAGGACTGGTGGTCATAAATATCTGGGTTTCTACTCCCACATTTTTCAATAGATTTGACATTTTTGTAAAATGGGATCTTCACACCAACCAAGGTTTACTTCTGAGTTTTAGTAATCTTTACAAGAAATGTTTGCATCTATATAATCATTGGATGACTCAATATACTAATTATGATGGACATAATGAAAATGAATGCACTAAGCATTGAACAACTGTATATGGTCTTAGAAAAATGTTTGAGTTTGAAGCATTATCTAGCCTTGTGTAGCCTCTGCTCCTATCCAAATAAACTGTCAATCCTTGTTTATTTAATTAAGATTGTTTGAAGAATTATTAAGAGCAAACATATCAACTCCTCTTCATCCCTGTGATCCCCTCCACCAAAAGTCCCTTCCTGAAATAACACACAATCTGCCTTTTCTGCTTGCCCAGCCTGGGGCAAAATCATGCAACACACAATTCAGAGCCATTACCCTACCCACACTTGCACTCTTAACCCCTGTTAAGAATCTTCTTGCCAGGGATTTAGACCATGGTTCCACTGGCTGCCTTGTAAGTGCAAGGACCTGAGTTCGATCCCTGGTACAAAAAAAAAAACCAACAAACAAACAAAAAAAAACACACACACAATCTTCTAACCTCTCACTGACTTTTGTAGCTGTTTCAAATCTTTATCACTTTCTGTCCTTTACCATTCCCATCACTTTTAACCACATTTTCCTTGGAGAAGTACTACCTGCCCATCTATAACCATCATTCTCCTCAACTCTCCTTTGAATATCTATGCAAAGTCAGAGGTTGAAACATCTTTCTCGATGTTTGAAAGGAAGTTCCCATGTGTGGGTGGGATCCATTCTGCTCACGTAACCTCAGAACCTGACTCCATCATCTCCCAACAATTCCTATCAGGTCCTGTGTTCTACCAGCTCATCTTCCTTAACATCATTCTGGTCCTGTTCATTCCTTCAATCATGCCTTCATCTCCTATTAACTACCTACCTACCATATGCTTTCTCAGATTCTTCTCAGCTCATTCTCTTTGGTCATGTCATCTTAGCATAAAAACAGATTTAAAATACAGATGAAATACATTCAGTATTTACCTCACGCTGTGTTACTGTTTCATCAAATGCTTAGAAAAATGCATCTACGTTTTTAATCTACCTATCAACAAAGAGCTGAGACTATTATAAGAATTAAAAACACAATATTCAACACATTTGAGACATCAATCTCAATGTCCTAATAATAATGAAAGTACTAGACTCATAGGTAGTCAGAAAGAGAGGAAACTTTTGGTGTCTTTGAATGAGTTGGAAAAGAGATCTAAACAGCAAAGGAAGGGCTTATGGTAAATTAAAAGCAGAACTATAATCTGATGTAAGATTCCCTAACTCCCAGTACAGTGCCCTGTCCTCAAGAAATCATATTCTACTCTCTGAAATACTTTCCCCTTTACACATAATTGTATCAAAATTTAACAAACATAATATAATATTGAGCACAATTATAGGAAAAGACCAATTTGAAGTACTATAGTGCATTTAAAGTGTTTTCCAGCCTTTAATTGTATGGATAACATCTAGAGATGTCTACACATGCAAAATTTTCAAAGAGCCAAAAACAGAGATCAGAAAAATAAATTACCAACTCTGAGATTTGAGCTGGAATATGTAAATACAGGATTATAGAATTTTTTTTAAGTTTAAGAGAACCCTCCAAACCATAGGCCTAACTTCCTGTTATTTTTGTTGTTGTTGTTGTTGTTGTTGTTGTTGTTGTTGTTGTTGTTGCTGCTGTTGGCTAATTCTAAGGCCTGAGTCTCAGAAAGGAAAAGATCATACTGGAAATGAACAGCTATGTTTACTACATTCTACATCTTTGCCCAAGCTAAACTATATAATAATGAAAAGTTAATTTATTCTACGTTAGCCGGACACTGGAAGGAGAAGAAAGCTACCTCTAGAGTTCCTTAAAAATTCTCACAAGTTCAGGGAAACAGTGGTTAATTAATGCGTCAGTGTTTAGAGCTGATCTACCACTATAAGGAACCCTTTTCTTCTAGAAAGAGGATCAGTAACTCAGCAGTTTGGAGCTCGATTTTCCTCAACATTATTTGATCTAAGTCTGTACATTATATTTCTGTTCTAAAATATGAGAAGCAATTAAGGGAATGAAGGCAATTAAGAACTTTTACCAAAGGGAAAAAAGTTATTACCAAAACTCCACATGGATGCATGCTTTCAGGGTCCACCCTGGATGCCAAAGCCATTTTGGTGAAGCAAAACTATAATTAGGTCCTTCCAGTAATTAAATCCCTTTGAACAAAGTAGAAGACAGAACCACTGGATACTGAATTCTGGAATAATGGATGCCATAGTACAGCAATTTCTCAAGTGATTTGCTCTTTACAAATTTTGGCTGGTCAACGTTAAGACATCTTGCCTTTCAGAGGCACCAAGCTCTGTAGAATCTACAGGTGAAAAGGGGTCTGAGTGCTTCGACATGGACTTCATAATCAACCAACTTTCCATGCTCCTTGAAGATGTGAGGTACAGTTTAAAATCCATAGCTGAAATTGTTACTTAGGTAATCTCTTTAGTCATTATACTTGAGGATACTTGCACAGACCTGGGAGTCACTGCACCTTACCTCAAAGTCAAAACAAGTAATACGCACAAAGAAACTCTCTCAGCCCAGAATTAACATCGTTCAGGCAGTGCTCTTTACTTAAAAGGAAGAAAACAATTAAGTGAAACCTTGAAGTAATCTCATTCTGCCTGTTTAGCCTCTTCATCCCTCAATGTGTGGTTAGCAAGTGTGGCAATCAGGGCTAAGGCCTGCTATCATTCAGCCTTAATTAAAAAAGACACAAGCAGTGGAGCTGCGAATTAGAAATGTAGCTCCGCACTACCCCTGATTAATTCGAGGCTCATGTTGGATTAATAACCCCAAACAAAGAACAAAAGGAAATTGTTATGCGAATTGCAGCCCTCCCAGGCCAGACAAAGGTCAAATCACAGGATTTCAATTTCATCCGGAGTCGCTTAATCAACTCCCTCGGAAGGAAGACCATATGTAGTTCTGAAAGCCACCCATTGTAGTCTTCTTGTCGCTGGACCTGAGAGATGGCACAGTCATCCTCTCAAACTATGCTCAATCACTTCTCTTCTTTCCCCTTTAATATGACAAAAACTTCATTATTACTAGTGATTAAAGAAGAAGAAATCTGCCCTGCAGAAAACATCCCAACAACTGCTGGTTTATGGAGTATGCTGGACGCTGCTGGCACAGAGCCTACGGAGTTTGCTCCTTTCCTGAGAAAGGTCTTTGCCAGCAGCAACAGTGTCAGACCCAACACATGGGTGATATCATCGGCATTACATTGGAAGGGTTATCTGACTCCCATACAGAGGTGGAAAAATGATGACGAACAAAGGTAACTTCTGTCTATTAAATCAAAGTGCATTTAGGATACAGTCCATACATCAACTATCTGAAGATCATTCTCCAACTTTCTTTTGAAACTACTTCACGCCCCTTTCTGAATTGTACTATATAGTATCAGAAGAAGATAATTCTATCCCCTGTGGCTAGATTAGCTCCGCACAAAAAGATGACAGAGGTCTAAGTGTCTCAGGAGACCTGAGCAGCATGACCAGCCTCCTAGTCATCTACTCCAGGCATTCAGCTTCATACACTTTTGGGTTTCTCCTCTCCTAGAAACTGCACAAAAGCTTATGTTGGCTGAGAATGGCAGACTCATTAGCAAAAGGGATTTAAGTGGTTTCAACTTGTGACAACTTACACTGAAGCATTAACACTTTTCACCTTGTCAACACTAAAGTGCCACTAGTGGTGAACTCTCGGGACGACTACAACACTGTCTTCTATCATCAAGACCCAGGGTTTCCTCAGTGAAATTTCAGCAAATTAGGTAGTCCTCCCAAAAGACAAAAAGTATGATCTTTGAGGATTTTAATATGAGAATTCCAACATAGTCCTTTGGCTTAATGGAATCAGTATCTATGTCAAAGATAAGTAACAAATGTAACTTAGCTGGAGTGATCCCTTGGAGTGCTTGATGGAATGTTTCACATATGACAGATTCCTTAACCATGGACTCTAAGGATTTGTACTGTCCAGTCCAATTTGGAAAGATGTTCAGCCTCTGCTTTCTTCACAGAATACAGTAAAAGTTTTCACCTTTGTGTATTCCCACAATTTAGTCATTTAAGAAATTATTTTATTTCTCTAAACTCACATGATGCTTTATTGGGACTTTTGTTAATATATAGAGAATTTTCTAATGTATATTTTATTCATTTATTCATATATATGTTTACTCATTGAATGAAATTTTAGTGAGTGTCTGCTGTGTGTCAGACACTGTATTGGGCACTGAAGATAAAAGGATGACTAAAAGGCAGCAACATCTTTGCTATTCTGGTCTTTACAGTTCAGTCTGCAAGACAGGCAACAATCAAACAAATGAATGAAAACCTAAAATTATAATCTGATGTGTCACAAAACAGAGTACATGAAAACTTAAGGTTTTAACCTACTAAGAGAGGCTGGCAAAGATTGCCCGGAGGAAGTGACACTTTTTTTTTCCTCAGAAATGAAGTAAAAATGTAAGTTGAACTTACTGAAAGTGGGATAAGCATAAGCAGGGCCCCAGTTACTTGAGAAACAGTGCCAAGTGGAATTATTGGAAGAACACACACCTAAAACTCAGGTGATAAGTCAGAGAGCATTGCAAGCTGAGTTTAGAGGGACAGGTGCACTCTAGAACATAAAACCACCTGTAACTATATTAATGATTCCGCTATCATCCTGAAACAGAAGGGAACCTTGGAAATTCTGAAAGTGAAAGTGGTCCACATATAATCAGAATTGTGTCATCGCCATAATTTGATTAATGTTCTACCAGATCTCTAGTGGTTGAAAAAGCTCACCATAGTCCTTTCCTGGTACTGAGCAAAAATATTTTACACAGGGGAATGACACTTCCTTCCCAAATACTTGAGGGCTCACTTCAATGATATTATTGTCTTATAGATGCCCCCTTGCCTAAGTCTTAAGAACAACTGCAGAGGATGATCTTCTCAGAAAGAGAGGAACTATTTCTTAATGAAAGATAATATCAACTTCAGAAAGATATTTTCAAAGGCTTTTTAATACAGGCACTGCTAAGCCGGGCGTGGCGGCACACACCTGTAATCCCAGTATTTGGGAGGCTGAGGCAGGAGGATCGCTGTGAGTTCGAGACCAGCATGGACTACGTAGTGAGTTCCAGGTCAGTCTACACTGCTTGTTCAATTCCACCAAATGAATGAATGGCTTTTAACTTAATACCAGCCTGGAGGACGGCAGTCACTATTATAAAGATATCAATGCCCTCCACAAAACTTCTGACCCAAAGTCCAGAGCTAGCAGGCTTTCCTCATAATCATGTGGCTATTGTTTGAGTTGGACAACGTGTCAAGAGAAAATAATGATTTTTGCTTTCTGCGATACTCAAAGTTGTAATGACATTGCTTTTTCCAAACAACTCCCCTATATGAAACAGTAACTCCACCACTTCAATTTAATGAATGTAAGAAAACTTACAAATATGTCGTCATAATTCCCAGGGAGCAGTCATGCAAACTGTGTTCCCTATGTGACATGCAACTATCAAATAATGAGCATATTCAGGAAGCATATTCAGATGTTTGTTACACATGGTAGAACAGCTGCATCAACAGAGCTTTCTGAGGATTATTCTTCAAGATTGCTCTTAAAGCCACTTCACTTCCTTTCTGAAAAGTACTATTACTTGATCTGCATATTTAAAATAAACCTTAGAAGTTGGATCAGATTTAAGTTTTGTCACATTATCTGAAACCTAGAGAACCTATCCAAATTTGAGATAAAAACATGTGTAATTATACACATTTTATCTTTTATAGTTTCTAATTGAAAAAACTTTCTCAGTATAGAACTTCCTGACTCTTCTAGTTTGTAAACACTACCAAAAACGATGTTAAACAAAATAAGTACACAAATTAATCACTAATTTTCATTGTACCCCTTCCTAAAGTTTGATGTTGGCATGTACAGTGCTAAATTTAGGCTCTTTTAAGTATTTTTTTTCCCTTAGGGGAAAGGTAATAAGGGAAAAGAAAAAAATAGGAGAAAATGAAAAAGTGGAAATAAAGTTTTTGTAAATAGGGAGGGGAGGAGGGGGTGAAGGGAGGGCAGGGACAAGGGGAAAAAATGAGAACCAAGACCTGTCATGTAGAGGTACAAGATCCCAATAATGAATGTAACTGTACTGTGTACCTAAAATCTACCAATAAACTCAATGAGGAAAAAAATTTTTATCCTTACAAATGACATGGAAAAAACACAAAAGTGACACCACTTAGTTGAACAATTAACTGCACCATATATGCAGCTATGCATATATTTGTTTAATCTATTCAATTGTTTTATTTTTATCCAATTATTTGTTTTTAAAAACTGAGCCAAACAGTTTGTAATAGCTAAATCTTGGAAACAACCTATTTGCCCATCCGTTGGAAACTGGATAAAGAAGATGTGGTTTTTCTATAAAATGGAATATTACTCAGCCATAAAGAGCGAGAGAATAGATTCATTCATAGGAAAATGGATACATATTGAAGATATACTCCTAAGTGAAATAAATAAGTCCCACATGTGTAAATACCAAATAGTTTCCCTGGTGTGAATATTCTGCAACAATGCATAAGATTCTAATAAGATTACTGACATTTAGAAAT
>NW_022900931.1:19711879-19731762 GCF_012274545.1 Fukomys damarensis
GTAGGGGAAGAACAAAAAGGGAAAAGAAAAAAATGTGAGAGAATGAAAAGATGAAAATAAAGTGTTTGTAGATGGGGAGGGGAGGAGGGGGTGAAGGGAGGGCAGAGGTAAGGGGAAAAAAATGAGAATCAAGACTTGCCATGTAAAGGTACATGATCCCAACAATGAATGTAACTGTACTGTATCCCTAAATGTACCAATAAACTCAATAAAAAAAAATAAATAAATAAAAAAAAAAACTGAGCCAAGCCAGGATGTACAGGTTCTCATTTGTTCATTCATTCACTGTTTATGGAGCGCCCCTACGCACCAGCCCTCTGCCCACCCCATGTATCGGTATCTGCTCCAGCATCTTTGAGACATACAAGGAAAATGTAACTTAGAGCAATAAGCAAATGTCCTAGGGTGGAACATAAAGTAAGTGGTAGACCCATGCTTCTGAATCTTGAAACACAAAAACTTCAATAAGCAATTAACTAAATACCCTCATGTCGTTAACAAATTTAGACTATTTTAAGAAAAATTATTTAATAACTCAGTAGAGTGCAATAAAGCAAATTATTATTTCAGTGTTTTGGAATTCCATATAAAATGGAATACAGTGGTCAAAAGGAATGAATATGCTTTCCCCATCAGCACATTTCAATTTTATACACTGTGAAAGTCTACTTGTTTTAACTACAAAACAGTTGTTTTCAATAATGTGTATTTCACTCACACTATCAAAATATCAAGTGGATTTTATATTAAGACAATAAAACATAATCCACCTATATTTCATTGTATCATGTTAACTAAAACCAAATTTATAAGAATACAAAAAAATTACTTAAATTACTGCTATGACAGCTATGAAAAGTAGCATAGCTTAAAAATAACCACCAGTATTGAAAAAGCACAGAAATTTGAAAGCATTTGCTCAAAATTCATATATCAAGATTCAAAAATTTGGGTTGGCTCAATTTTACTCATTCAAGTATGTTTAAATACGTATAATATTGTTCAAGCATTAATTCCAAATTATTATACTCACAATTGCTCTCACAGTAACAAGAAAGTGTCCATAATGTTAGCATCCAATGAAATATATAAAAAGGACCACAACCCTAAATCTCTATATCATACCCAATTTTTAATTCTTGATTATGAATTTAATTTCACCTAATCATGAAAATATTATAATGCTTGAGTTTAAACACATAGATTTTTCACTGAGAAAAGTGAAGTAAGATAGGTAATCCATACCAAATGTCTCTATCCTTCAGGAAATTCCAGAAGTGGCATGTCTGGAGATAATAAACTATATGTAAATACAAAAATATGATTACTAAAAAATTAGAAAAGCAATAAATAGAGTTCTATATTTAAACAACTAGTAAAATTCTTCCCTATACCAAATTTTAAACTGATAGTAACTTTAGAAAAAATATTTACTAATAATATAAAAAAAGACTATGGAAAATACTTTAACATTTAAACTATGCTATTTTAGTCTATCAAATATAAAAGATAAAGGAAAAATAATTTGACAAGAGAAACAAACAAACAAAAAAGCTCTCTAACTTTTGAATCAGAGTAAAGTTGGGAAGCATGAGCCTCTGTACGTAAAGGATAATACTAGAATGGAAAGGTGGGACTCTAGAGATTGCAACCCAAAAAGGGTAGCAGCTGGAATCCAGACCTTGGTAAATTCAGTGTCTGTCTAAAGAAGAGAAACACATTTTTCTAAACCCATACAAAAGGTTTGAAGGTTACATAAACAATGAAAAGAATCCAGTCTAGAGAGAAAGAACTGAAAGTTACAAACTCAACTTTCTCTCTCTTAAACATCTCCGTTTTACTTTTTAACATAATAAATTTTCTAGCAGTTTTCCCAAAGAAAATATTATTTTAGCTATAAGAACAGTGACTCTCTCTCTCTGGCCTTTAGGTATTTATAGCATGAGTTTAGGCAGTGCATGGGCAGTGAATGCTCTCTACCCCTACCTAGTGGTACCTAATGCTTATTACAGGGAAGAGTAAAATTCAAATCCCAAAATTAGTTCACAGCTGACAAATGAGCAGCAAACTTTTCAGGGAATTCACAAAATAAAATATTGCACTTAAAAATACCAATATTTGCAACCACGGAAAATCTAAATTCCATAGAATAAACAAAAATACTAATTTGTGACCACCCAATTTTCTTCCTCCTAAGCCAACCAAAAAATAAGCTGCTGGTTCAGGGGCTGGGAATTTAGCTCAGTGGTGTCACCACCTGCCTTACAAGTGCAAGGGTCTGAGTTCAATCTCTGGTAACAAAAACAAAACAACAACAACAACCACAACAACAACAACAAAAAAAGCTTGTTCTTAGGTGAGTTGTTCAGCAGGAACAGAATAAGCAGCACAGGAACCCTGTAAACTTTATATTTAGCTCTTAAGAAACAGATTTGCCTTCTATCATTCCTTAAATGTACTGGATTACTAGATTTAAATAAAATCTCAGAATATGAACAAACCAGCATAGGATAGATGGGGGGGTGTTAATGACCACATTCAACATATTCAAAAAAGTAGTAAGAAAAGCTGAACTATCTCATAATATTTAGAATAAACATAGTTAAAAGAGAAGCAAAGGAAAACTAAATTTGTCCTTGGAAGTCTGGTTCTTTGCCCCCTAAAGAAAGTGGTTGTAGGGCCAGGGTTTGGCTCAGTGGTTCTGCCACCTGCCTTAAAAGTTTAAGGGCCCAAGTTCACTTCCCGGTACTAAATAGAAAAAAAGAAAAGAAAAGAAAAGAAACTGGTTGTAACCAGAAGACCATAGGAGTGATGGTTCTTTGAGCCTTCCTCTTAAACTACAGAAGATAACACACAAAGAGCTTTCTCAACGCTGAATTAGATGTTCTGACTTAAAACACTTGCTAACTCAAAAGAGAAATCTGCAAAAAATCTTTGTTTTACAAATCAATGATTGTAATCAAATAACGGCTAAGAAAATCAAAACCTAATATAGATGGAGCTGGTGAGGCCTTGACTATCACGATGATATTAACTCTAGCTATGGGTATTAAGTTCATAAAAGCTCTCTGGGGTGAATTTGCAATGAAATTACTGTAACATTGCCCACTCACAAGATGGGGCTACTAATGGAATAGTGCATTGCCATCAAAGGCTCATACCAGGTTCTGCCGACTTTGCACTGACAGTGAATGTAACATCTTTCTTTGTTTAAAGAATTACATTGTTTATTACATGTTTGTAGTACATATTTGTATTGCTTTTGGAGAAATCCAATCCATGAAAACTCCTCATATTAATTAAAGTAATTGATACTGATTTACATATTCCTTCGCTTATTTAATTTCATGGCACATTTGTCACTATAAAATACCCCAACTTAACTTGAAACACCTCCTCAGGCTTCCAAAATTCTGAGCCTCTCTAAATTTGGGAATTTCTCCAGTTCCACACTAGACCTTCTTGTTTATTTGTGTGTTAATTACTCCAATGACATCAAGTACAAAATCAATTTTGGATCTGTTCTCTTGACAATAGATTATCATATTCTACTGCTTTCTTCGTCTTTATTTATATGTTCAGCAAGGCATCCGAACTTCAGCATATTTAAAGTTAAGGTCATTATTGTTTCCTGCTCTTCTTCACTGTCCTCTAAGTAACATGCTTATTCACTGAAATTCCAAAGTTGGAAGCTTAGGAATGAACCTCAGCATCTAGTCAATGACTAAGTCATATTGATGAATTCTCCTAAAACTGAGGTATGATAAAAAAACACAGCAACTATCTAAATTTTTTAAATTACTACAGTAGAAGACACACTGCCATTAAGCCTCCTCAGAATACTCTTCCGCACCTCAAACACACTTTACCCCATTATTCTTGGCACTTTCTGCAGCAGTTCTGGAAGTCTTCTGTGAGCGTCACTAGTTGTGCTGTCCTACCTGTCTGGATATTCTGGATCCATTCAAAACATTCACCTTCCACAGTCATTTTGACTTTACAGAAGAGCCAGAAATCACACGATGAGTGCCAGATTCAGTGAATAAAATGCAGCAGGAAACAATACGTTTTTAGAGCCTGCCTTTCAATGGGCAGGAGCATTTGCTTTATTGTTTTTAATCACACCCAATTAGGACGCTCTCGAAAGAGGATCTCCAGAACTGCTTCAGAAAGGGGTAAGAATGATGGGACAAGTGTGTTTGAAGCTAGGGGGAGGATTTTGAGAGAGGTTAATGACAATGGTTCTTTTACTGTAATAAATTCATATCTGAGCGTTTACCATTTACTTCGACCACCCCTTGTATCTCTCAGCTCTCTATCATTAACATCATTCTACCACAGGCAGAAGCATAGAAAGACACTGCTCAATGAGGTGACAACCTCCTGCAACACCTTTCCCAAAACCTGTCTGAATATTTTTCAAGGCCTTTTTAATGACCAGATGCAAAGTCATAAGAAGAGTAATATGAAAGCAAAACTGGGGCATGTGTGAAATATGTCCCTCATATCGAAGACATTTGGTTATGCACCAGAGATTTAAAGGAGCAAAATATTAAATAGGTTCATCTAAAGTTACACTAAAGTTTGGACAGCAGAAAAATATATGTTCCTGATCATGTAAGTAGAAAGATGTGTCATTTTCTTCTAACTGCTTGCATTTGCATGCCACTGTGGTGGTGCAATAAAAAGACTGATTTGAAAATCAAATAGCAGACTCTAGGAAGTTGTAACAAACCCTGGATTAGTATAGGATGATAACTAAGAGATCTGCTATATTAAATCATGACAATAAAAGTAAAATCCCTCCATCTTTTCATGGATTACATTTAGAGCTCGAATCAGAGAGCATTAAATGAATAATAATGAATGTATGCCTCTGTGAAAGACTGAAGCCTGAAAGACATTTTAAGTAGACTATATTTATAAATTCCTTTGGATGACATAATTACAATTCAAACCATACACTAATTAGCAGCAAGTATCTATTTAATATTATTTAGTGGGATTGAAACATTTTTATTTATTCTGAAAACAAGACAAATGACACTTTACATAATACAAGAATGTTAAGGATCTAAGTAAAAAAATAAATTCATGCTATTTAGAAGCAAAATCAATTATATTTTTAAATAAATAACTTTATCTTATTTTTGTTAGTAATAACAATGATTAATTCTATTCATATATGAGACAGCAAAAAAGCCAAAATTACTTTCCCCACACAATGATGACATTTTTCCAGAAAATTTGCATTACTTTCTATTGACTATTTTCTTTAGCAATTGTTCACAATTCCTTTATAATTGAAATACTGCCTCATCAGTTTTATATCACAGTTAAATGTACCTTAATGGACTATAAACCAAGTGCCAAAATTTATTCCCAATTTTTTCAGATAAAATCCCATTTTGCACCAGCTTGACTTGATCAATGAGTACTCCTTTGTTTTAAGCTCTGAATTGTATCTGTAGTTTTTAAAATATTAATTAGTTGGGGAGTTAGCTCAGTGGCACTGAGCTAGGCAAGCACAAGATCTTGAGTTCGATTCCCAGTACCAAACAGAAAAAAAAGGAAATATCGATTATTATTATTTTGCTTATATTACTTTTTTGCCCCTATGATTTTCTAAGTTCCTATGATTTTCTAAGTTTCTCAGTAAAGAAAAAATTAGGAAACAAGTCCTTAAATTTCAAAACATACCAGCTTTTGTAAAAAGCAGGACACTTGACTCTAAACGTTTTTGCTTAGTATATTATTTTTGGTCCTATTTAATTAAAGAAGTAAGGAATGTTGCTAACTCAAATTTCCCATATCTACGCAGCCTTCACATGTTCCAGTTCAGTTCTCACTACTTTACATGTAATCATATATTTCAATACCAACTTTAATTTTCATCTTCGTTTTATCAATGAAAACTGAGGTACACAAGGGGTTCAGACACACGTTCAGTTATATAGTGAATAGCGAGGGTCAGAGCTTGGGTTAAAAATGTGATCCTCTGACTCCAGAGAGTACACTCAATGGCCTGTGTTATGCTAAGCCTGTAAAGCACAAACGATAGTACTTTCTGGATACTTTACTAAGAAAATTATTCTCTGACCCTGAATAACCAAAGGAATCTTAAGCAAAAAGAACAAAGCTAGAAGTGCTGCACTACCTAATACTCGAGTGTATCACAAAGCTACAGTAATGAAAACTCATGGTGTTAGCATTCAAACACAGGTATATGGAACAGAGTATGTAGGGGCCTAGAATAAACCTGTGTGCTTACAAACAACTAACTTTTCACAAAGGTGCCAAGACTACATGACGGGAGAAAGTTGGTCTTCAATAAACAGCACTGGGAAAACTGCTATTCACATGCAGAACAGTGGAAGTAGACCATTTGTCATATCCTATACAAAATCAAGTCACAATCAATTAAAGAATTAAATATAAGACCCCAAACTATAAAACTACTTGAAGAATACATTGGGGAGAAGCTCCATGGCACTGGTCTGAACAATGACTTCGGGGTTACAAAACTAAAAGTACAGGCAACAAAAGCAAAGATAGACAAATGGGATTGAATTAAATGAAAAAGCTGCACGGCAAAGGAAACAACAGAGTGAAGCGACGACTCAGAATGGAAAAGCCACTTGTAAACCATGTGTTTGACAAGGACAAAATATACGAAGAACTCTACTAAAAATGAGAGCACAAATAAGCCAACTAAAAAATACAAAGGATCCGAGTAAACTCTCTCAAAAAAAGAATTACAAGCGGTCCTATATGAAAAATTTATGAAACCATCTGTTAATGAAAATTAAAAGCACAGTGAAATGTCATCTCACACCCATTAGAGTGAATATTATCAAACAAAGGCAAGATAACATCATTAGTATTAGTTCAGCCATCATGGAAAACAGTATAGAAGTTCCTCACAAATTAAAAACAGGGGCCGGAGATTCAGCTCAGTGGTGCCACCACCTGCCTCACAAACACAAGGTCCCAAGTTCACTCCCCTGTACCAAAAAAATTAAAAGCAGGACCATCATATGATTCCCCAATCCAACTTCTGGGTATATAACCAAGGGAAATGAAATTTTTATATGGAAGGGACATCTATACTCCCATGTTTATTGCACTACTATTCACAACAGTCAGGATATGAAAATGACGTAGTGTTCATAGATGGATGTAATGAAAATGCACTTGCACTTTCCCAGTATTATCCACAAAGGGAAGGGGATGAAAACAGAACTAAGATGTGTTAGGTACATGGAGCAACTCCCCACGAGGAATGTAATCATTCATTATGTGCTGCAAACGTACTGATTAAAAAAATAAAAACTGAAAAAAATTAAAAAGAACTGGTGTGATCGAGTCAAATCCATGCTTTAAACTGATCATAGGAAAAATACTGAAAAAAATGCCGGAGGCATGGAGATTATGTAAAATGCCATTATAAGTAAGCACTCATGAGGTCTAAATTAGTGTTAAATTTAGAGTAAGGAAGAGAACTACACAAATTAACTTTTAGGGCTGGGGATTTAGCTTAGTTGTTCTGCTGCCTGCCTTACAAGTGCAAGGACTCAATTTCGGACCCCGGTACAAAAATAAAATAAAATAAGTAAGTAATAAAAATAAAAATAATAATAATTAACTTTTATATAGTACGTAGATTTGTTGGTATTTGTAATTTAGAGTAAGGAAGAGAACTACACAAATTAACTTTTAGGGCTGGGGATTTAGCTTAGTTGTTCTGCTGCCTGCCTTACAAGTGCAAGGACTCAATTTCGGACCCCGGTACAAAAATAAAATAAAATAAGTAAGTAATAAAAATAAAAATAATAATAATTAACTTTTATATAGTACGTAGATTTGATTTGGTATTTGATATCATTGTGAATGTCAGTGAGATAATATATTATGCAAAAGAATAATACTAATATAAAATGTTTTATAAACATCAATGTTTTAACATTGGTTTGATTTTTCTAAAAATAATTATAGTCAACACAAGAAAGATAACATACATCATGGTGGAAGAAGAAATCATTTTAAACATCAGTTTTGTCCTACATTATTCTCATCATAAAAATCCATTTAAATTTACATTTTAAAATACCATGTAAATGAATTTAGTTTCAGAAAATACGAGAACCTTTTATAATTTTACCTGCAATGAAATTATTCAGCATTAACCAATACACTGTTACTGTAAGGCTTGATGTATCCCACACTCGTGATTGAATATATTTTACTGGCTTAATTATAAAAACTACAATTATAGGTAGCATTTTCATAGCAAATACCGTTTGAAGAATTAATTCAGTGTGCTAGAATCCCCTGCTGTTAACTGTAGCAGCTGCTGATGAATGTCATTTAAAATTAAGTCATTCATTCATTCACTCATTCAACCAGACCATGCCAGATGAATACTAGGTGGATAAAACCATAAGAAGTTCTTGGCAAGTGTAAGTGAAAAGGAAAGCAGGGTGACTATCTGAAAGAAATTTAAAGCTTAAATAAGGGAACCAGACATAGACATATTTCTTGCTAACAGTAGCAACTACACCTGTTAATGAACAGCATTTTATCTTTAATGAAATTTCCTTCATTGTAGCCTCCTGACTCCCCATTAGGATTAAATATAGCAGGTCGTATATTTTAGATTTGGTAATATCTGAACTTACTGTTTTCCTTTCTTTTGTTACTATTAGAAGGCTCTAAACTAATCTGAGATTCTCATACTGGAAACTAGATTTTGAGAAGTCCTGAATCACATTAAAACTTGTGTACAAACACATGTGTAAGATGATCCACAGATTTCCATCAATATCTGAAATGGTTCCATGCCCTGAAAAGGTAAAAAAACACTGGCTCTTTTATACAAATAGGCAATGAATCTAAAATATGTTTCCCCAAAACTAGTTAAAGTAACTTTTCTCATTTGTTTTATTTTTTCCAAATGCCTTCATAATTTTTATGATTAAGAATGGAAGACACAAGTATCACTCAAAAAGGCATTATCCTAAAATTGCATTACATTCTAGTCAAACTTGAAATGTTTAATTATTCAAAGTTTTTACAATCATTTATGTGTAAAATGTTTCACAGTTTTTTAGGTAGATCAAACATCTAAAACAGTAGATTGAAACTAGTATGACCATTGCAAAGTGATTATTTTGTAAAAGAAAAAAATGTATCAATCCAGGTACTACCCATTCAAGTTTCTATGCTTTCTAGAAGAATAGAATTCAGGATGTTATTTTTTTAATGTCATAATTTTTTGCAGTCTCAAAAAAGTTTCAGTCTGAGAAAAAGAGGCTTCATACTAACAGGTCGTTTTTAATTACAGTTTCAGCACCATCCATGTCCACAGATAAATACACAGGTGGAAGGAAGAAAGCGAGTACCATTTTCAGAAACAAAAGAAATTCCATTTAATCTCTGTGGAGCATAATTTTCAGGGAATTTGCGTATAATTAGAATAAATAAAATATTTAATCTCATGGTCCTGGAATCCGTATTCTTTATTACTAATAGTAACACAGTCATATAAAGATGCAATATAATCCACAGTTCTCTTCTTCTGTCCGATGATAATTACTCGGGAATTGTAATCTGAAGACCTTCCCC
This sequence comes from Fukomys damarensis, assembly GCF_012274545.1. NCBI lineage: Eukaryota > Metazoa > Chordata > Mammalia > Rodentia > Bathyergidae > Fukomys > Fukomys damarensis. The sequence continues at coordinate 19,721,504 of NW_022900931.1, forward strand.
CCACCCTTTTTCACAGATCACTTTCAGGCTTGGGTTCAATCTATATTATAAAACCCCAAAGTAAGAACTTTCCCCGTTAGACTGCAGCAAAATTTAACTGTTTTGATAATCTAGGTCATTTTCTCCAGTGGAGAAAGTGAAACATCTCCCAAGACATTTTGCTAGTCACAAAAAAGTTTTTACTTTTTCAAGAGGACAAAGAATTCCATTCAGCTTTCAGAGAATGAATGAGTGAACGGGCATTTCATCTTCCTAAAGTCCCTTGTCTCTCATTTCTCCAACACAATGCACATGGAAACAAAAGGCAGATTATTAAGATTTAAAATGAAGCTACTTGTTTCTCTCTTCTCTCTGGATGCTCAGCCCTCCTCTCTCTCGCTTTGCAGCACATCTGGTAACCATGTGTGGTAGTGCTAATGAAGACTTTCCTGAGTGAGTTACAATTAGTTCCGACTGCCGCGCAGCTTTCCTGGGTTGTACCAAAGTCAAAGATGGGAATGGGGAAGAGGGGGAACCAATAACTTTCACTTAACAAAACTGAATTCTCCCTGCTCCTGGGACTCTCATCACCACCCTCCGGGAAGAACTTTGTTTTTTGTTTTGTTGTTTTTCATAAAAAAAACAGGTGTAAGCAAATACTTCGGTGTTTCCTCTTTCCTTTCCTTCAAATCAGCGTTTCCTTCAAGTTGATTGAATGCTACAGACAGGCAACAGCACTTTTACAATGCTTTGAACAATAGAGAACTGTTAAACAGATGCCGTTTCCCCAGCTGGCCGGTGGATTATACTTACCTAACAATTTTATCTACTTTAATAATAATTTGTGTGTTTGCGTTGTACTATTTGACGGATTAGAAGGAACTGCGGAAGCGAATGCACTGTGTACAATTAGGCTGTCTTGGAAATGCACACTTTTGTTTACTCTAAGTCTCTTCCCCCCTTCTCAATCAAGCTACTAATAGAGCTGTTTTAAGTTTCAACAAGGACCATATTAACTGCGGGTCTCCACATGAAACAGAATGCTAAATCCCAGTGTCTCCTGACATGAGCCCAAAGTCCTCCAAATCCTGTGCCATATTTTTGTCTGAAATCACAGTTATTTCTTTTCAATACTTTTTTTCTCCCTTGTACCTTACAAATTATGTGTGCTTAATAAATATTATATGATAGCATTAATAACCTTTAAGAGATTTTCAGGGACTCCCATGTTAGAAAACGCAATTTTTTTTGTAAACTTGTACCGATATCTTATTCTAATGCCACTTAACTTTTAAATTCACCAATTTGGTCCTTGGTGTATGCGTTTACTCAGTAAAAACCAGTCAACCACAGTTTACATTAAAGCCTATTGTACACTCTTACATTTACTCAGTTGGCACACAAACCCCTAAAACTATAAACAAGTACAATGAAACATTTACAAATAAGAATTTAAAAAAAGAAAAACTGGACTGCCTAATGCGTCACTTCAAGTTATTACAACATATAACTCATTCTGAAAAAAAAATGAAGTAATAAAGCAAAAGCACTAAAGAAAGCTGCGGGAATACTTTTTTCTTTTTTTAACAGAAACTGAAATTAAATGACATTACATCCAGGAATGCTGATCATAAATAAAATGCACTAAGCATATTAGGTTAAAAAATAAACCACAGTCATTTAACTCATGTGGATCTTGAATGTCAATAATTTCTTAATGAAAGGAAGCAAAGCATGTCCTTCACTATATACAGATGAAAATATGTCAATATGATTCTGAAATACAGAATAAGTTGTCTGTAATGCCAATACCATATTATGGAATAATGTGTTTTTCGTTATTAATTTTTTCTTTCTTTTTGTGAACAGGAAGCTGAATTTCCTGTGCTAACAATAATGACAGCTAACAGCAAACCAGTGATTCACTCACTGCCCATTGCCTCTTAGGCCTTAGGAAGAGGTAAGGCCATGAACGAAAAGTAATTAATGCCATCAGACATCCCAGGACTTAACAACTGGCATTTGAACTTCTTAACACTTCCACTAGATCTTATAAAACAAATACAGTAAAGGTAAGTAAAACTCATCTTCAAGGTAATGCCTGAGATTTCCATGGTTTTTGAGAATCAAACTGGTCCTTAAATTGCCATGTTCACAAACCAGCTACAGAGGATGGCCTTACGTTTTTATTGAATAATAAGCTGTATATAAACTCAATATACAGTATGTTGTGTCCTTGTCTTAGCTGACATTTATTCTTAGTTTCTGTGGCTAACATTTACTCTTCAACCTGATGCTGCTACAGTAAATCAGAATACTTCTTTATATGATTCAAATTCATTTCTATAAACTGTAGATTCAGTGATTTATAATAGTATTGTAGTCCTGTTCTCAATATTTCAGAAGGCAGGGTGGAGAAGAAATTTTTGAAGTAATAAAATACTCATATATTGATAACAAACTTTGAAAATTATTTTAAATTGGTAAATTCAGAAAATGACTTGGTTTTGTAATGCTAGTTTGTACTGCATGTACAGATGTTTAAATTAGTGCACACATTCCATTCTTATCTCTCTTAAATTTGTCAGGATAACTGTAAGTCTTCACTAGGCATGTTATCAATGTAAAAGCAATAAAAAAGTCACCCTCTTGTGAATTACTATTTACAGTATTTCACAAGAATGGCATTCACACTCTCCAAATGAACAAAGTTGTCTCTTTAAATTGAAGGACACCACAGGTACTCTTCATCAGTTAGCATTAGCAATAGGGAGGAGGGGAAAGGAGAAAATAAACCATTTTTCTATCATTTGAACTCTCTCTGACCCTTGCAAGCTATTCAAGTATGCACTTAAGACAATTCAAATAAATAACATATATAAACATATAGAGAGCAGATATATAGATAGCAAAAGAGTGAATCCTGATAAATTGATAGGTTGATATGTAGAAATTAACCATCTTGAAGCCTGTCTCTTGGCATTTTCACTGATAACATGAGAAGAATTCCCATAGCTAGATGTTAAAACCATTTCATAACTTTAATCAATAATTCTTGGAACAAAGGTATGCAAAGACTTGCTTGAACCAACTAGAGCTAAAAATGGTAAATGAATAAAGAAAAAGTGAAAACCACCCTGTCCTCACATTGACTTAAAATTTCTTAACACATGAGCATCATTCTATCATTGCGCTGTGGTTTTAATGGCAGTGTTACTGGCACAACTGAAGTTCTTTTTGTACAGAACACTGATAAAGTTAGTAACCCAAACCTGATAGTTTAACACATTAAAAAAAATTCCTACATGAATGATGCATGAAATACATTTAAGATGCTTTCTGAAGCCAGCCATTATTACCTCTTCCCTAAAAAGATATAAAAAGGGGGGGTAGTAATTGAAATTTAAAATAGGACAAAATTATCCCGTGTATTTTAATGTTTTCAGAGCTTTAATCATTTTTAGAAGCAAAAGCAAAAGCCTACCAAAATTAACAGAACATGATAGAGACAAATGAGTCACCAAATAAACCTTTCTCTCAGCCAGAAACCATGTGGATACGGAGGTTTCTTCAGAGGAAAACACATGTCTTCAGTTCTTAGGAAGCTCTGTCCCTGGCAGGGCAGTGGACAGAGCTCCTGAATATTCATTCCACTTAAGCTGTCCTGCTACCTTCTGAAGGAATGTCAATACAATTCTAGAAACCAGGAGGCCAGAGGGAATGGCTCTGTTGTAATTCCATGACCCACAGAGCAAGGATTTCACCACAGTCCTGTGACACGTGACTGGCCTGAAGAAGCTCTGGTGTCACTTTCAAATGTCACAAGGAGGGCTCTCTTCCTTTTTAGGCGGGGGGCAGGTACTGGGGATCGAACTCCGGTCCTTGAGCTTGCAAGGTAGGCAAAGGAACCACTGAGCTAAATCATCAGTCCTCTCTTGCTTTTAAGATGTCAAATGTTGCCACATTCCTGAGGCCTACTCACACATAGGGACTTTTACTATCATGTGGATTTGTATCTTTCACCCAAAGAGTAAAAAGATAACCAAATATAATTTACTTAAAGGAAGATGTTTTTAATATATTTTTATTTATTACCCTTAGGGGAAAGTAGAATTTTAGACTTGAAGTCCAATCAAACATTCCCTTTCTATTCTTGAGAGCTACACAGTACAAGAGCAAGTAGAAATCAGTCTGTCCACTATTTCAGACTTTAATGCTGCAATGCAAAAATTTCACGAATATTTATACTGCCACAGTCCTGTTTACAGATGAGTAGCACCAGCTTCTACTAACTTGCAGAGCTGCCTATGATTTTTATCTGAGCATCCTAATTAAAAATTATCAATTATTATTTTCATAATTATTACTGATTTTTAAAATCAGTTTATTCACTATACTTTCTTCTGGTTTCTACCTTGAAATGAGAAAGACAACCAGTATTTGTCACATGGGCTCTCCAATTATAGTTTCTAAAAGGAAGACTTAAAAAGCTCTTCCCCTTGCCCATATCCCTGGCAGCATAAAATACCATTTCTAATAGTGAGTACTAAAGTCGAGAAATGTGAGCAATCATGGAAACTCTGAGTTTTCCCAACACATGTGAGTCACTTAATGTCCCCATAAGTAATTCAGCCTCTCAAAAAAACAGAGATTCAAAAGGAGATGATGATTTAATGGTTTTTCCTGTCTCTCAGTAAGATTGGCTATGACTAAATAATTTTTCAATTGCTAGACTAAAACAAGCCAAAACAAACAGCTTTTAAAACTTTACATTGTGGAGTGGTCTGTGAGCATCTTGTTAAAGTCACTATCAGACATATAATAGATGAGTTAGATTCAAAGGCCACTCTTTAATTCGTTGATTACAGAAATAAAAACTCTGAGACATGTCAACAATTAAAAATAAAACATTCTTAACCTGTGTGTTAATAAATCCAATATCGGGGCTGGGGATTTAGCTCAGTGGTTCCGCCACCTGCCTTGCAAGCATAAGGACCCAAGTTCAATCCCTGGTACCAAAAAAAAAAAAAAACCCACAAATCCAATATTGTTCACATTTAACAATAAAAGGGAAAATATATATAACCCAAGGTAAGGGCTCAAATGCATGCAAAAAAGGTAAGATGATTTTTTGATAAAAATAATGGTGTATTATCTCAACATTTTCACAATAAAATTTTGTCCAAATCCTGCTATATATTTGTTTCCGCTACCCTTTCATACTTTCACATTTCTTAAATACAAGAATGATGTATTAAAAACATTAAATACAAATGACCCAGGAAAAACCACTGATTTACTCAAGAAACTTTTATTAAGTGCCTATTGTGTCCCACCATCCCACCGGAAGTGCTCCAGTTCTGTAGGAAGTTAAGCTAGGCAGATACAATAGAAGTGAACACTTGTTACTCGCCTTGCTGATCTTATTATGGAAACCAGGTACACTTACCAACTTTTAAAGAATTATCTAAAAACTTAATTCAAGCCAATGTGATCAAACAGGCCAGGCTCCTTCATTGTCCTTGTTCAGTTATGTCTGTGTTAAGATTCCAGGAAGACAAGACATGATTTCTCTATCATGTGTGTTTGAAACCTAGCGCTGTGATATGCAAATGATGTTTAATTCATAATTAGGAGTACAAAATTTGAAACAGTCAAAAGATCAGTGAATAGAAGAAAATTGAGGTTGTAAATATTTCTTCCTTAATAGTTAGATTTAGAGAAATGAACAGTAATTAAGAGTTTGAAATACGCATGATTCTAAATTTCTCATTGGGTGATCTTAGAAAAATTACTGAATATTCTTGTCTAACTTTCAAATAAAACGGTTTGTGACAAAACTGTATCAAATCAAAAGACATCAAATTTACAACTTACAAATTCTAGTTAATACCTGGCACATGGTAAAAACAAAATAATTATAACATTATTTTGTCATAAACCATTATCCCCTTGATTGTTTATAATCTATATTAGTGTTCTCTGATGATTATAAAATGTGTCTGAATGTTTGATTAAAAAGTTAATTATTTCTGAGTAATGTTCACCATATGTATTAAAAAATTCCTTTAAGAATTTGGAATACTTCATGGGTAGGTCAAGAAAAAACATTATAAGGACCTGAGAACCTAAACGTATCATTAAGTACAAAACTGAAGTGAAGAATATTTTCCTCTTATTGGTAATCAAAATTTAATTTTTCTTAAACCAGAGAATGCAGACATTTAGCAAAACTGATATACCTACAAAGAGGCAGGAGTACCAACACTGGAGAATCCCAATGGAGAGTTTTTATGTTCTTAGTGGACTAGGCAAGGGACACCTCCTCTATCTTTTGAATTCCATGAGCTTTATGTACCATATCAGTCTCACAGAATACTTTTTATATGAGTCATGCCAATCTTAAGGATATATACATTTTCAGTCTCTCACTCTTCAAAAACTTTTGATAAGGATACTGAAATAATAAGCTTCAAAAAAACTACTTACTAATGGTATCATAGGCACAAAAATGGCAAATTTGGGGGTTCAGAAAGTAGAGAGGTTATCAAGTTTCGGTTGATTACTGTCAAGTATAAGAATTTTGAGGACATTATATTTTTTACAGTTCCTATGATTAAGGCTGCTTAAGTAAAATATATTAACTATATATGTTACTGTCCTTAAATAATTTATTTTGTAACGAAATGGAGTTCATCTTGTGAATTTATAATGGCACAAAAAAAAATCACTTTGCACACTCTTCCTATGATATGAGTCTAATGGTAAAAAAATCTGAGAGATTCACATATAAGTTTAAATACATGTGAAACAAAATTGTTCCACGTGCTCAGGAAGGTCCATGAAGGCTAGGTTAAAAAGTTAGATTAAGCCTTCAGATCACAGTATTTGTGCCTGGCTATGAAGATGTAATCCGCAGTTCTTAAAAACTGCCACACCTAAGTTTTAGAATGTTCCCAAGATAAATGATAAATTAATAAATTTAGACAAGACTTGCTTTATTTACTGTATTAATGATCATTTATAGATGTTCTTCTAAACTGAATTTTTAGAATAATCAAGTGCTCATCAGCTCTGTGACACCTTATGAAGCCCCAAATCGATCATCACAGTTGTTTAACATGTTCCAAAGACACAGTTAAGTACTTTAATTGTATTTTAAAATGATTAATCAGTACCTAATTGAAATCCCTTGAATATAAATTGTGAAATATCTGAAAAAAATGCATGAAACTTAATACATATAACATCTTTATTACAAAAATAAAAAACTAAAGATACACCAGAGGCATATTTTTTAAATGCATGCTTTAGAAAGCCAAGGTATTATTGTTGCTTCTAATAAATACGCATTAATGTTAGTGTGATAATATGAGTATGTACCTTTATAGTATGTCTATAAAGCAATAGTTTAAATTGATAAAATAAATCACACAATATCTTGATCTCAAATCTGATTTAAATAGTGCCTAATATTCAAAATATAATTTAGAGTTTGTTTCTTTAAGGTCTTGCTATGTAGTTCAAGCTGGCCTTGAACTCACTACATAGCCCCTTAAACATCACTATGTAATGATTAAAAATAACTATTGGCCTCAAACTCGTGTCGAACCTCCTGCCTCAGCCTCCCAAAATGCTGAGCCACCATGTCCAGTTATAGTTGAGTAATATAAGTGTGCTTCACTAACAAAATTTGAAAGTATTTCAATCTATCAATGTGACTGGAGTATCTTTGTAATTACAATAATCTCCATACTATTAAATTGATTTAGCCATTTAAAAACAGTACATTTACTGTCATTTTTAAATAATCAGCAGCAATAATTACTACAATTTAGTTACATGTTCCATAAAAATTACTCCTTTTAACTATTTTTATGATATTTGATTTTACTGGGTGTTTCATCACAGTAATATGTGAAAAATGGCAAAGAAATCCACGCATAAGCATATATTTTTCATTATCATCTTTGGTCCCTGCAAGAATATTCTTCATTCAAGTCTCATCTTTTACTCATAGTGATAATATAGTGCTGGTGTTCTGAGTTCCTACTTCTCAGTGATTTCCCTTTCCTGTTTTTATAAAGCACATAGAACCTTCATCAAACACATTTCATAAAGAATGTGCTGTCTAATATTTATTAATGTTTAATGTAATATTCTAAATGTGGATATTAGTAGAAGAGAGATTAGAACAGATAACCCAGTGTTAGCGTAGGTAAAAGTAATTGCTGCTGCTCCCGGACAGAGCCTGAACGCATCCTGGGCTCGCATTGTATTGCAAACCATCTAAAGTAGAGATGAGCTGTCTCCACAGACTTTCTGGTTCATAAATTTCCTGTAGAAAGGAAGTAATTGTTTTTGTTTAAAGGAAACATCCTGGGTTAAATTAAGCAAAAGCCCCATTTTCTGTCAACAGAAGACAAAGCAGAGAGGAAAAAAGGTCAATAAATATCAGAGAGCAAGCAACTAACTAACCAGTATTTATTGGGTACCTTTTAGGTGTGACTGTTGAGGATACCAGGAAAATAACTAATTGTTAATTTTCCTTTTGTTCAACTATTGTGTGTAGGCATGATAATATAAACAATGGCTAGATATGTAATAAATATAAAAGCCTGTCTTTTAAAATTCAAATTCTAAAAAAAATCTAATTCTATGCAAATTAATAATTCAAATTCTAATTCAAATTAAACCATGATGCAGTTGGGGAATCATCAGTTCCTTTCACATGCCCAAAGCATCCAGAGGATAAGGCAAATTTCTCCAGAGGTTAAGGCAAGCATCCCCCCAAGTTTACTATGAGGTGGAACATTTCTCTTTTTAGTATTCATTCCAGTGTTGTAACTAGAGCCTAAATGTCCCCTAACCCATGTATTAAAGGCATAGTTTTGAGGTAGTAGAAACTTGAAGAGATTAGCTGTATTGGGAAGAAGTCGGGCCCCTGGCGGCACACCCCTGAAGGGGACACTGCCGCTCCAGCCCCTCCTCTTCATGTTCTTTGCTTCCCAGCCACAGTGAACAGCTTTTACTACCACATGATCCCGCCCTGACAAACTGCCTTGCCACAGGCCCAAGAGGAACAGAGGAAAAGAACCATGAACTGAAACCTTTAGCACCATGAGCCAAATAAACTTTTCCTTTGTTTAAATTGATGAACTCATGGCTTTTGCTATAGTAACAGAGTCCTGAATGACACATCCAATAATGAACGTTTCTTCATTTAATCATGCATCGCCCAAATAAAACATTGCCTTACTTACATGCATTTTCTACTCTATGCACATAGAAAAAAAGTTAAAAATTGTTTACAAAAATATAAATGTGAGCTATAGTTACCTATTGAACTAGACTACTAAGTCTTAGAAAGAGAATTTTGTTTCTATTTTCCTATTCTCTTTATTAGTAATAGAATGTTTTAAAAAATCTCATCAATGTCTCACAGACATGTCATTCAATCTTATACAAACACATATTTAACTTCATAGATCTGGAGTAAGGATTAAATTAAATAACCCGAGCTCAATATGTAAAAGGGCCTACTATATAGTAAATCTTCAAATGAATCATCAATAATCACTGTTATGTTATCAATTATGATTATTATTATTTTCTAAAAGGAATCATCATTTGATTTGGACTACCCACAGCTTGCATATTATATAAAATAAACATGCATGCCTCTGTTTTACAGGTAAATGTAAAATGCATTATTCAATTCATTTAAAAATGACAAACTGAGTGCTTCCTATATGCTGGGTACTAACCCAGGCTACGTAACACCCCACTTAAACTCCATTCAGCAGATACATATAGTACGATACTGTGGTATCTAATCGATAATTGTAATACAATATGTTTACCAATAGAATTATGCACAGCATATATTGAGAATCAAAGTGCTGCTACCATGAGTTCAGTAGAGATAAGGATGACAGAAGTCTACAAAGTGTGTTTTTATGCTTCTTAGAATAATTCTCACGATGCAGCACACACTTATTCTGAAGTATGGATATAATGTGTCATGGCATTAAGTGGGAAGAGGGTACAGGCTTAAAAAAGTGCCCATCTCCACCTGACACTTCTAAATATTTGATTCAAACTATGTTATCTATTGAGGTAATAATCCCTGGCTATCCTTAAGTACAAACCAGCAGTATTAGTCTTTAAGAATGTTGCTGGGCCAGGAATTTAGCTCAGTGCTGCCTCCTTCCTTGCAAGCACAAGGTCCAGAGTTCGATCTCCAGTACCCACCCCCATGCAAAAAAAAAAAAAAAAAA
>NW_022900931.1:19732305-19762576 GCF_012274545.1 Fukomys damarensis
CCCCAAAAAAAAAAAAAAAAAAAAAAAGTTGCTGTCTTCATACAAATTTCTACAAAGTATATTCTGTATTAAACTGAGCTAAAATGCATCCCTGACCAACTCTACATCAGCCGTGAGACTACTGCATTGCCCATCAGAGAACGCTGCATACGGTAGGTACAAAAGAAGAGTTTCTCGGCGGAACAAAGAATGAACGAAGGAAAAATGAACGAACCAACTCTCATCCTGTTACTATCTTGAAAGAATGTAGGAAAAAAGCAAAATACTCAGTATTATAATGAATGTTCCTTTTTTATGATTTCTTCTGAATCTGATGGGAACATCTGGAAGTTTCATTGTGCTTCTGAAACAATGGACTTCTATAAAACCTGAGCAGGACTGTAAACAACCAAGATTAGTAAAATACCACTCTCTTAGAATATGCCATGTGTGCACCAAAACCTAGCAATTAAGGGAAGAGGCTCTGAACGCACAATGCTTGGATTCAGATCAAGGCTCTATCCCTCACTAGTCATGTGACTTTGGGTAAGTTACTTTAGCATATACTGCTTTAGGTTTCTTATTTATAGAATAAAAAGAAAATAATGCTTCCCTAAGAGGGTTGTTCCAAGGATTAAATAGCTTCAATATTTGAAATAACTTTAAATAACACCTTCAGACAGCAGGCGCTCTATTTGGTGTCTGTTTAATAAATCAGTAATTTTTCTTAACAGTAAATGTACTTTGGTTGAATCAAATAAGGAGATTCTTTCCCACCGCTGGTTGCAAATCTCAATGTGTAGACACCATCTGTTACGTAGAAATCAGTGTGCGGCTTCATCATAAAGACAACTTGGTCAAAAGTGGCAGCGACACAGGTGTTTCAAAGATTATGAAATTCTCAATCCTGTACAGGTGAATCCCTCACACATTTCAGTCTTGTGCTGAGGTGTTCCTCCTCAAGCATTTCAAATGTGTAAAGCATTTCCCTCTAGCCAGGGAGCTGCATGAATGCCCTGTTGCATATGTTTTTGTTTATTCCGTAGCTATTATGTGACTCCTGTCACTCTGGCTGTTTTGGGTTTTGTTGTCTATTTAAGAGAGGCTTGCGGTTGGGTTGCGTCTATCCCAAGCGTCTGTGTTTCCAGTTGCGAGGTTTGCCCCCTCTGTCTCTCTTCATTGCTTTTGGCTCAGTCCCTCGACAGGAAATGAGAGATTTATTTTATCTGGCTTGAACTACATTGTTCCTTCCTGACTACTGGTGTTACTTCACTCTAAATAACATGACTTTGTGCTCACAGTCTGCCCAAGGTCAAAGCCTGCAGGTAATAGGCACGTCTAAGAAGCGGGGCGGGGGTGAAACCAAAGGGGAAGAGGGAGCAAGTAGAGAACCGAAAAGAAAAAAGAAAACAAAAGAAAAAACAGCAGCGATGAAAAGTTAAACTTACAGAAAGCCTAAATTTTCTGGCAGGTTTGAAATGGAATCTGTTCTGAAGAGCCGAGAGAGGAGAATTTTTTTCCCCTTCCAGATGTTATGCATTTAAAATGACAGTGTGAAGTAATCTAAACTTGAAATTTCAATTTAGTTTTAAAAAGAAAACATGAGTTATCTGTGAGAAAGGTTTACAAAGCTTAGTAATATCTGTGATATCATAATTGTAGTGTGTTTTGAATAATTTAAATTGAGATAATTATTAGAATTCAAATATTCCTCTTTGGTTTGACATAAAAATAGAAAAAGTTTTAAAATTTTTCTGTATTTAAGTTTAAACAAGAATATATTTGAACTGCAACTCTTAGACCTACTCACATTTTTCCTTTCCTTCATTTTCCCCCTTTTTGGAAATATTAAGAAAACTTTCCTGTTTTCTTTATCTCTAAAGTTTCGAAGAGTCATCAGGATGACCACCTGAAGACCCGGTGAAAGGCAAGGTCTCAGAGCTCACACAGTTTTTCTTGTGTTAAATCTTTTGCAGACATTTTTAAAGACTGGGGAGCAGAAGGGGAAACTGGCCTCACTTTGTCTCTGGGTCTCATTTTTCTGTTTATCAAAAGGGCCAGTAGTGCCATTTAATAATACTTCTGCCTCAGGAAAATGGGTTTAATGGAAATGGAGTTTAAATAAAGCAAAAAGAATTTAGGTTGCACAAAAGGCCACAAAAATTAGTTTATCTGAGTATGCCATTCTTGGTGGAGATACCGAAATTCCCCATACTGACAACTGTTCAACAGTCATTCGTTTTATGTGCTATAAAACTATAGCTAATATAAAACATAGCTAATAGCTATGCTGAAGTTAGAGGGCATTCCTAATGTTCTCTTAAAAGATTTTTATGTATGGCTTATAACATCTCCTTATGAAAGTCCTACTAATCTCACTGGATCTAAGTGGACATTACAGAATTCAGTCAGGGACCAGTGGCTGCAAACCATGTGATTTGTTTCTTTATGCAAATGTCATAGCTTTAAATATTTTCTAACTAGAAATTATTCTTCAGTCCTACTTCCTTTCCAAGTCAATTTCTTAGGAGATCATCTATATGAGTAATAAATCCCAAACACTAAAATGTGGCTTACACAACTGTATGACAATTCCAATAATGTCTCATGTTTAACACTATCAAAAGGCACACCAAGGGCCGGGGATTTAGCTCAGCAGTCCCGCTGCCTGCCTCACAAGCACAGGGTCCTGATTTGGATCCCTGGTACCAAAAAAAAACAAAAACAACAACAACAACAACAACAACAAAACCAAAAGGCATACCAAAAATACTGTGTAGATATTGTTTTGAATGTTTTCTGATTATTAATTTCTAATGATAGGATAAACATAATGAAGTGATGCTTTATTCCAAGTTCAGGAGCCTACCAACTAACCAAAAGTATCTTTATGTACATATTTGAGTTATCCCCAAAAGCCTTTCCTTGTGTTAAGTCTATACTTCAGGTACTTAGGAAAAAAAATATAGAAACAAAGGAAAATAAAATTTATTGAAAGGTAGTATAGGATCATGTTATGGATCCTGTCTCATATTATATCCTCCCAAAGCCTCATGGGATCATAGGTGGGGTTGATTCCTGGTATAATGCTAGCATTAAAGCTGCCCCACCCTGGGCATGAGTGCTCCCTGGCCTAAGGCAGGTAGCCTGGGTAAGGTATAAGGGACAGAGAGACGGTCTGCTTGCTGTTCCCTTGCTGCTTGCAGCCTTTCTGCCTGCCTGTTCAGTGATGCCCCTCTGATATGCCATCCTGCCTTGAAGATAAGCCAACCATGAGCTGAAACCTCTACAAACTGTGAACTAAAATAAACCTTTCCTACTCTAACTTTGGGTGTCTGGAATCTTGTCTCAGCAGCAGGAAAACAAAGATAGATAGCACATCCTGGGCAGTTTCCTGATACATCATCCTATTCCATGAATGCAAGGCAAAATTAGAGTTATTGTCCTTCTTTTTACAGATAACAGAATGAGATTTCAGAAATATTATGTAATATGCTAAGATTGTGGAAATCGTAAGTTTTAAAATACGTTTCAAATTCAAGTTTGTCAAATTCTAAAACCCATGTCTACTGGCTATCTTGGAATAGGAATTAAAACAGTGGATAATATAAACTCAGGGCATCTACAGTACAACTGTGTTTCTCACTTGTACAATGTAAAGCATTATATGTAAAGCAGCTTTTATTCTTCAAAAAGAAGATCTAGAGACTGTATTCCTACGTATATGACCAAGGTAAATGTGTATGTTTAGATACAAGGGTTTTTTTCCTGTGTGAGTGTGTGTGTGTGTGTGTGTATTACATTATTCATAATAATCCCAAACTAGAAACAACTCAGATGTCTCTCACCTGATAAAACATAAAAAGTGGTATATCCATACAAAAGAATATTATCTGGCAATAAAAAACATAAACACATTAGGTATTGATATATTCTTATAACATGACAGCATGACATTTGAAAACATTATGTTATGTAAAAGAAGCCAGCAATAAAATAGGGCATATTATATGATTTCACTTGTTTTGAAATATGCAAAATAGGGAAATCCAATAAAATAGAAAGTAGATTATTGGTTACTTATAGCTGTCAGGCTTCAGAATTGATTTCATATACTTATATCTCAAGGTGAATTATATTTCAGCGGGACACTTATCAAAACTAAAGGAGAGGGCCAGGGATTTAGCTCAGTGGTACCGCACCTGCCTGGCAAGAACAAGGTCCTGAGTTTCATCCCTGGTACCTCAAAAAATAAATAAATAAAATAAAATAAAGGAGATATAAAAATATTTGTATTCATGTCCTGAGAAAGAGGAGCCCAATACCTAAGGGCAGAAAAAAAATACTATGTAAACCAAGCTAACGCAGAAGGAAAGAAGGGTTGATTTTCATCTTTTAGTTTCCCTCAGTATCAGCAAAGCTTTAGTCCACTGGAGCCAGGTGAACTTCGGAATCAATGAGAGTGCTGAAAATATATCCTTCCTTGGACAAGTATGCTCTGAGGCCAAACCTTTTTGAAAAAAGTCAGAATAACAAACTGGCAGTTTATTTACCCAATGCTAAACCACGTGTTTGACATTTCCCATCTACACTGACCAGTGATTTGAGTATTGCATAGACAACCACAAAGAACAACTGACACAGTGGGAAAGGATTATTTTAAAACTACTTACTATTTTATTAACACCAGTAAAATTCCCTGCTTCTTCCCAGGTTTAATTCTTCCTGGATGGATGTGAAGGAAGTAAGTTGCCCAACTGGTAAATTTGGCAATATAATTTTTAGTCCTGCAGCCTATCATTAAGTGACAAAAAAATCATGTTGTGGCAAAGCATCAGTGGGTAGTAATCAGATGTCCCATGCCGCTGACATTTCCTCACTCTCCATTGACATTTTTAGGGTGAATTCTAGAAACACCACAACGGAGAAGTGAAGTACCTTGAAGTACCAACTATCTGAAGAAAATGACACATTTTATCCCAATAATCTTTAATGTTTATACCTTAAAAGTTGTTCAGTTGAAGTTGCTTTCAAATTAAACACCACTGCTGCAGTGTTTCTGTTGTGATTATCGGAGGGAAGTGGAGCCAGTGCAACTTGTCCATGTTTTACAAATCACCATCTGGCAGGGATATGGCAACATGTGAAATCTTCACAGGACTCTTGTTTTTCTACTATCTGCTGGATAACTAAGGAGATCACCAGACTGCTGGGACGCCTGCCAGATGGTAAGCAGGTATGTTTATGAGTTTAAGATTCTTATTTTCTTTCAATGCTTTCACATGCTGTGGGCGCAGAGGCAAGAAAGAGAAGGGAAAAGAGAAACCAAGCGAGTAAGTAAAGGACTGAGTATGATCATTGCAAGTGTCTCTGAAGTTTGTTGAACCGGGCATTTTCCAAGGTCCACACTGAATTCTTTTCTATCATGCAGAAAAATCACAAGTCATGTGGTCATACTACATTTCACAATGCTACATTTTCCCATTGTTGTATAAATACACAAGTTATAGTTTCTCCAGTCCTGTGAGTAGATCACATGCATAAGTACCATCCACAAACATTTGATGAGTGTGTACCTTGAGTGAGGTAACTTGGATAGCTATTTATGCGAAATAAAACCATGGGTCTGTTTGCATTTTATTTTGATCATTCAAATAAACTACTATAGAGAAAGAATATCTATTAGACTCATAACAAAAATCTTCTAACAAGTAAAGACTCACAGAACTGAAAATGAGAAACAGCACCAGAGGAGCTTCTGTATAAAGAAAAGGGCAGCCAAAACAATTTGGACAGATAAGTGAATGTCAAAAAAGAGCTGGTGCCTACAGTATGTGCAAAGGTACAGTTCTTTAAAGCTAGGTTTGAACGGCTGCTCGGCAATATGCCAGCAACATGATCTGAAATTCATTTTCAGTAAGTTCACCTATAATATGGCAATAATAGTTCTATCACTTATGATTGTCAGGATGTTAGCAAGATAAGAAATGCCAACTGTCTAGCAAGCAGATAGTTGTTCAATAAATAAAGCTATTATCAGTATTATTATTGTCAACAGGAGAAAGATCCTTCTAGGTAAAAAGTACTTGTGTAAATGCTTAAATATACAGTTACTGCAGTGAGGTTCACATAAAAACTACATGCAGTTGTGTACTTCTATGCAAATATCAATATATATAAGTGCATATGCACATTACTAGATTATATTTTGCCTGATCTCAGCAGCAAAAATAAGTATTTTGCCATAAAACTCTGCAGTCGTAGTGACTAAATGTTAATAAAAGTTTCAATGTGCAGAACTGACACTTTCAACAAATCATTGATCTATCTGTGTCCTTACCTACAAGGGCAGAAAATAAAATCTGCTTCATAGCATTGTTATGAAGATTAATTGTGATTATTTCTATGCAACACATTGCTGAATTCCTGGCAGAAAGTTTAAAATGCTCTCTTCCTTTTCCTTCCCTTTTAATTGCCAAGTTTTCTTCACTATTAATTTTACTTCTATTTTTGTCTAGCCTTACCTCCTCTCAAATTGAGAGACACATATCTCTGCTTCTCTCTGGCTCTTCCAATTAAATTCATAATCCCATCCCCTTTTCCACCAAAATCATTTTCCTCCTCAATTATATGATTCCCTTCTGTATTTTCATCATGAATTCCGTCTACCCACACTAGTTCCTTCTTCTTAGCCTAAAAGATACTCATTTTCCACGAGCTAACTTTGATTTTCTTTAAGATAAGTGAGCAAACTTGAGAGCAGAGATGAGGCAGAAAGCCTGAGAAGGCCAAGGGCCATAAAGATATTAGAAGCACTGCTAAAGATTCACTCAAAAAAATGCCAGGCACAGGTAGGTATTTTTCACCTATTTACAGTTATATTTAGTTCTAATAAAACTGACCAAATAGAATAGTTTTACTTGTTTGAAGACTCTACAAAACTTGCAGTGACAGATACTCAAGTCTTAACAAAAAGGCTGGTCCAACCCTCATACCACGTCAAAATCAAAATAGTATGGTAAACCAGGCATGGTGGCGCACACTTGTAATCCCAGCACTTAGGAGGCTGAGGCAGGAGGATCGCTGTGAGTTTGAGACCAGCCTGGGCTACATAGTGAGCTCCAGGTCAGTCTCAACTACACAGTGAGACCCTGTCTTAAAAAAAAAAAATAGTATGGTGCACACAGACACACGCACACACACACACACACACACACACACTCACACGCACTCACATTATATACATTTTTATTCATGTAAAAAGAAAGAAGCAAGTTAACAAGTAAGTGAGCAGAGTAAATTAATGAACAATGTTCACCATATGGCATTCATCCCAAGAATGGAAGTCTGATTCAATACGAAGTTATTTCTTTCAGCAGTTTTTCACATTTAAGATGGATAAATAAAAAAAGAAATTCCATAAGCAAATTGTTGAAAATCTTTGAAAAAGGTACACTCGATTCCAGGTCTGTTTAAGTGAAGAAGAAAAGAAAGCTACCTTTCTTGGGGAGATTACTTGTCACAGTCACGGCAATAAAACATATAGTGGAACAATATTCAAATTCTCTTTTTTTGACCCAGCTTCGCTTATTTCTAGCTTTATTCTAGTTTCTTTCTCCTTTTCACCAACAGCCACACTGCTTGCAAGTTCAGCTCTGTTTACAGCCACCTCTTGCTTATCTCTCATACACTTCTCAACCTCTACAAATTGCAGCAGCTCCTATCTCTCACAGAGGCTTTTTTCTCAAAGGTTAGCAACATCCACTTAATTCCCAGTCCAGTGGTCTATTCTCCGGCCTCATGCTGTTTAGCCTAACCACTCCATAACACTTAAAACGGTCATATATAAAACTCTTGGCTCTCGTCCTCAAACTTTGCTAGTGCCTCTTGCTTGAAATCCCCTCACCATCTTTGTTTGGTCCCTCCTGGCTTACTTGCTGACTTGTCTTTCTTTATATGTTCATTAAACACGAGGAGTCCCAGAAACCTGCCATTTGCCCCTTTTCTTCATGCCCTCTCTAAAGGATATAAATCAAGGTTAAATAGGACAGAGAGAACCTGAAAACTAAAGAAATGGTAACTGAAATACTGCATGAAATACATTTTTTCATATCTTTCATCTTCTCAGGTCCCCGCATAAGTGACATAGATTTAAAAACAAAACTTCAACATGGATGACTTCCATCTATATTATCTTCAGAAAATTTAATCCTACATTGCTAATTATAATAATAATTTTGCATACTGAATTTGAGAATCGTTTACGTTAATCTTACTCTGTGGTGTTCTTAAATATGGCAATGACATCACTTGTTAATGTACAGATTTAAATTTAAAACGTAAGTTTTCTAATTCTACTTTATCTTGATTTTTAACCCTTTCATAGCCCAATTATTTAAAGGACAGCTATTGATGTTTGCATTATGGTTCACCTTACTATAACTTAGTAGAGCTCAGCACTCATTTCTTGAATTCCAGTAAGATGTGAAACATTATTTTTCAGTCATCCTTTAATACATAAACTTCAACCAGATAATGTATAAATGACGATGACTGGCTTTCACCAACTGCCTCAAATAACAACTTTAAGAAAATACTGGTAGTTAGGTATGGTGGCCCATGCCTGTAATTCCAAAACTCAGGAAGCTGAGGCAGGAGGATTACTGCAGTTTCAAGGGCAATCCTGGCTACATAGTTCAAGGCCAGCGTGAGGTACACAGCAATACCCTGTCTCAAACGTACAAACAAATAAACAAAAAGTATTGGTGTTTTCACTTGAAATACCTTTTTAAAATTTGTAATAACAGTCAAACAAAAATATTAGAAGGAAATTTACATAGTTGCCTTCAGATTCTTCAGTCTGATGTCTATCAGAGCATTTTCTGGAGCTCTATTCTTACCTGCCTCTGTATACCTGGGGACCATATGATATGTTACGTAAGTAAAATTTCTTTACATCCTGTGTGTCCTGGCATCTGAGTCCCTTGGTGTTTCATCTTTCAGGTAATCCATGACATCAGTGCTCCTATTTGACACATATTCCTCCCACAAGGAAAACTCAAAAAACTCAAACCAAACAATATAAAACGGGCATTATTTCCTCTATAAAGCGATCCTGAGCTTGCTTTACAAAATAAAAATACAGAATCTCTTTAGTGATTTCTCTCTACTGTAGCAAAATACTAAGCAAATTAATAACAAATTTAGTCAGTTTTTCTAGAATTATTTCAGTTTTGCAAAGTGAGACACAGAGTTGCTGTTACTATACAACAAATTTTGCATATGCTTAACAATTTTCACTAATTTTGAGTGATGGTGTGGCAAAGTTTGTACTAGACACAAAATCACAACAACCTAAAAAGGCAGCTGTTAGTATTGTCTGCAAAAATGAAGACATGCGGGTGACTACGTGCCTCACACCAATTCTTACAGCAAGGAAAGAGTACAACTGAGATTCTAACGAAACCCTCTGTCTTGGAAGTCTGTGCTCCTTCCATGGCACCACAAAATCACTGTTGTTGTTCAAGAAAACTGTAAGGAAGCAACCCCCTATTGGAATTGAAAATGAGGCACCAAAGAACACAGTTCTTTTTCAAAAAAAACTTCAGCTAACACATGTATTCTTCTAGGGCAGTGGGTTTCAAACTTCTTTAAAGCTGTCAAAATATTTCTTCAATAGAAATTTTACAGAGATAAATATATAAAAGAGAAAAGTATTAGAGCTGCCTGCTTTCTTTTTACTCTTGAGTAACTGGTCATAGCATCACCACCAGAGAAACCACCGCCTTTCTCAGAGTACAGGAAACAATGGTACTAGTCTATTTTGTATTTACCACTAATGATCTAGCTACCAAAATCATAATCTTAACCATAGATGGAGTCTCAACATTCTTGGCTGCAAGTTCCTTGGGCACTACCAAACACATATCTTCTTTGTTTAGAATGGTACCCAAGACGTGGGTCTCACACACACAACAAATGGTCAATGATGATTACAATAATAATTTTTAAAATAATGAGTGGATAAATCTACTTGACATAGGAATGGCTTTCTTTTCCTGTGCCAGTTCTTCTCTCTGTGCCAACTCTAACACACACCCCTTCCAGGAATGGCACTCAGCCATCCTGGCAACCAGAATTAGAGCAAAGAAAATATGAAATTTCTCTTCAAAACATAAGTGAAAAGATGAATGCAAAGCCAAGCAAAAAGTACCCAGATTCAACATTCACATTGTTAAATGTCACTTCATAGTAAGACACTTTATGAAAGTCAAGTGAACATGGCCATGTATTAAATGGGCAGAGTGAGAGGAGTTATGACTTCTTAAAATGGATCAGCAAATAAAATAAGTCTAGGAGAACTCACAGGTTACTAGTTACAACTGTTATTTGCAGAGAAGAATGGAAATTTTGCAAATGGAAAACAGGAATAAGAGACATATTCTTTGCCATAGACATTGTTATATTGTTTGCATGCTAAACCATGATTAGATTCAAGAAACCATTTTAATAAATTGACGTATATTAAAAGTGGGAATAAAGAGATAATTTCAACAGACAATTCAGAACATCATATTGACAACAACGTGCTATTTTAGTTTTGGGTAAAAATCAGCAGCAGGAACATGTTCATCCAGAGAATCCAGATCAAGGCAAGGCAAGCCCATCAGTCAGGGACGCTGCTTCATCTGTTTCGGGTAACTCCTTTAAGAAGGACACACCTACTGAGTATAGCCCATGACTCATTACTTGATTATCAAAGCATGGTACACTGTGACTAGGGTCCCCAACAGTCTGGCTGACTGACGCACGTCTTTAGCTACCGTCAACAGTCCGCAGGATACGGCAAAGAAGTGTCGATGTCTTGCCCCAAATTAAAAATCAGAAAGGGGATTTCATATCTGTCTTTATACCAACAAAGATCAAAAGAACAAAGATAAATCTTTACCACCCTAAATAGTATATCTTCTCCTTTCAATGTTTTCCCTGTGAACCAGAAACTAGATGTTTGCTAACAGGTCTTGCTCTAAGCATTTAATTATCAAAAGTCTGACAACAATGAAAAAGTAAGATCTCTCTCAAAATAAATAGATGCTTTAAGCAAATGTTAACCTTCCCCAAAGTAACCTGTTGAACAATTACATGCAAAGAATATTATAAACAGTGGAACAAGAAAAAATATAACGACACCTAAGAGATTGTTTAACAGAATAAAATTGTATTGGTAAATATCACATCCCTGTGAGCTGTTTGAAGGGAGTTGGTACGCCATGGAGTTAGCATTACTTCCCAATTACCTAAGCAGGTCAGACTGACCTCTGGGACCAAGAACCAATAGCATTATGATTTCAGAGGAGGGAAGGTACGAGATGCTCTGGAACTTTAATCAGGTCTAGGGTCATATATGCTACATCTTTTGTTGAATGATCTTATGCCATGCTTTCCTTTATCTAAGAAAGTTAAACACTGATTTCAAATACCCAGTGTGTGACACATCACTGAAACCATTTGTCATTAAAAATACACTTACCAATTATGTTCCTCACTGTGCATAATGCTGAAATACATGTTTTTAACTGGTCAGTGTGAATAAATTTGTCTCCCTTTGAGCTGTTATCAATCCAAGACTGAAAACGCCACTGGATAGGCCAACACTTAACTATAAAAAGCAACAGAGAGACTAATTATTTTTTAAAGGAAAAGGCTAACTCTTATTCAACATAAAGGCAGAATATAGTACTTTCAAACCTAGGTTTAGGTCAATATAGCTGGAACTTGAGTTTATTTGAACTTCTTTTTTAAGGTCAAATGGTTTCTAAACATATGAATACTTAACATTTAAAAATTAATTTTGTATTTTTATTTTATTTATTTGGGGGGGTACCGGGGATTGAACTCGGGTCCTTGTACTTGCAAGGCAGGCCACCGAACCACTGAGCTAAATCCCTGGCCCTAATATTGTATTTTTAAAAGACAAATCATTATTCATGGCTATTCTATATTCTCCTACACATCATTTTAATCTTTT
The DNA here is from genome assembly GCF_012274545.1 of Fukomys damarensis. Classification (NCBI taxonomy): domain Eukaryota; kingdom Metazoa; phylum Chordata; class Mammalia; order Rodentia; family Bathyergidae; genus Fukomys; species Fukomys damarensis. The sequence continues at coordinate 19,744,313 of NW_022900931.1, forward strand.
AACAGTAATGCTGAAAATAATTCAGTTCCATGTCTAAATATCTTCCTAAAGTCTCGTGTCAACATAAGTGGGGCTTTTCAAAGGTGGCTGGATCTACAGTGTGTGATGCTGGGATCGAGGTGTGATTAGTAAATTAGTCCACTGATTGGTTTGGCTTAGTTCTGTGTGAGGATAATGGGAAGGCCCACCCTGGGTATGAGTGTTGCCTGGCCTAGGGGCATGTAGCCTTGATAAAATATAAAGGTGAGAAAGAAGGCTGCTGCCAACCCTTGCTGCTCCACTACTTTGCTGCTTGCAGCCTTCTACCTTCTTCCTGCCATGAATTGTTTCTCCTCTGCCATGTGCCACCTGCCCTGGAGCCAGTCAACTATGGACTGAAGCCTCTATAGACTGGGAGCTACAATAAACCTTTCCTCCTTTAACTTTAGGTGTTGGGTATTCTGTCTCCGCAACAAGAAAAGAAACAAAGACAAGTTCTGTTCTGTGGTTTGGGGAAATCAGCTGGGAATCGTTGTTCTGCCTTACAAAAACTTCTGTGGGCCTCGCCTCAAAAGAAGGTTAGGCACTGTAGCAAAAGTCAGAAAAAAGAGATGGAAAATTGACTGTGTTCGTACTTCTATGTTTTTTTAGTTAGATAAACTTGTGGCCTACTTTAGAAGGAGATGCACTAAAAAAAGTTCATTTTAATCTGTGCACCGTATTTTAAAAAGCTAGAAGAAAAACAGCTACAGTGACATCAGGGATAGTGCAAAAACAAAGAAAAAAAGAGAAAAAGGAAAAAAAAAGGAAAGACAAAAAATAAGAAGAAATTAATAAAATGCAAATGTAAAAAGAAAACTGTTAAGAAAAAGATGGGGAAAATAATTATGAAGATTATTATATTGTTAATAAAACAAACTACAGCATGAGAAATACTGCTTTAGTATTTCCCCCCGTGTAAATTTTCAAGACTTTTTTCTTCCCCTTTTACTTCTAACAAATTAATATTATCAATATTTTTCTTTTAACTTAAATAAATGTTTTTAAAAATTGTAATTTCAGTCTATTGTATGACATAATCTTTTAAATTCTTCAAGTTTTATTAGAAATGCAAAGTTAGTCATACATGTTTTTTATCAGTGATAAATGATTATCTAAATTAACAAATATAAACAGTATGCAAATGACTATAAACTTTCCTAATTCTCTTCAATCAACAAAATTAACTATTACTAAAATTGTCACAGTACAACACAGGGAAAAAATGCATCACCATACAGAACTACACATATAACACTTTTTTCTTCAAATTTTGTGTTTTCTACCTTTTCCAAATAGAACATGTAAATAGTTCGTTTCTGTTTAAGTACTTATGTGAAGGTGACATTTTTATAATGTATCAATGACAGGATAAGTCTCCTGGTATAAAGTCTAGAAATTAACAGCAATATTAACTGTTCTATATTGTACATTTTTTTTTTTGCAAACTATAAAACACAGAAAAAAGGCCTTCTTTTTTGTTTCCTCGTCCAAAAATGTGCCCGCCTGAACAGAACTGTTCACTGTGATCACCCTTCCCTTTGTGGACCCACAGAGCAAGGTAAGATGGCTCAGCATAGCTTTTATCTGCAAGGATTCCCTGAGGCAGTTTCTGTAAAAGGGTTAATGACAGATGTTTCCATTAAATCTGACCTACCTCTTAATTTTGCCTTTTCCTGATAATACCCTAGCTTTGTACTTATTTGCATGGACAAATGGAGTCACTCCAGAACAAGTAACACACCACCCTCACTGAACCAAAAGATCAAGTCATTTAAAACTGATGTGTGCAATATTTTTTTTTATATTTGATTTTTCAAAAATCCTCTTTCATACAATGTTACTGTCTTCAAAGAATTAAAAGCTCCATTTTCTGAACCCCTGGACAGAGTATACATCTGTTCATTGAGAACTACTACCAACAGAAATCAATACATCTCCTTGTAGGTAACCAAGTAAAAATCATTTCTGTCTCTCAGATTCTCCACTTATTTTTATACTAAATACATCCAGGACTAGGTAAACTTCCTTTGCTGGGAAATTAGTTGAGAACTCCAAAATGCTAGCAGCACTTTCTTGTTTATGGAGTGTTATTACTTTTGCAAAGAAAAAAGAAATCTCTCATATAGAAGGAATAGTTGTCTCAGGTTGGTTAAAAGATAAAAGCACTTTAACCTTAATAGTGCCAGTCTAAAAGCTACAGCTTAAAAATTATCCAAGTACATTTTACTGTGTGAAAGACTAGGCTATCCTGAACCTTCACCTAGGTTACTATACAACTCTCCTTTAAAAGTAAAAATAAATAATGACAATTTGAATAGCTAGGTACAAGTTTCTGTTCTAAAACTTCTAGAATCGTGTTCTCTCTTTATAGAAATACATTTCTTCTGGTGGGAGAGTCATACAAGTTGAAAACAAATGATTGCTATGAAGAAATCCCTGAAATTTCTGCTCATTGAAATTTTAAAGTCTACAGCCCAGACTCAAGAAATGTTGCCTTAATTTAACTATGTTGCTTCGCCTTATTCTAACATTTAAGGAGCTTAAAAGATCACTTGCTAGGGAATAATTCTCTATATAATTACATATATAATTACATACGGTGTTTTATAACTTCTATACACATATATTACACACATATACTTCATGTTTAGTATTATAATCTAATTCCTAAGACATTTAAATATTAAAATTTTGGCATTAAATTTCACCTTACTCTAAAAAATGATACTCCTGAATATTTATAGTAAATCCATAATCAAAAACACTCCCATCACACCAAAATTTTTGCCTAAAAAGGAATACATTCAAACTTAGAATTACCTCATCTCAGATAAATAAAACCTATACTCGCCATTTGGGCATTCTGAGCCATTAAAATAATTTTAAAATTCTACTTTTTAGTCCAAAATTATTTTGTTTTTATTTGTATACTTGCAAAAGAAAATTCTCTTTTACTAGGTTATCTCAACTTCACCTGAAAATGAGATAAATGAAGGAGGAACAGAGAGTGATTCTTTTCAACAAGCCCAGCCAGGAGTTTTCTGGGCAAGGGTGTGTGCAAGTGGAGGTGGGATGTTGCCCCCTTCCTCGGAATGCCCCAGTTCAAACCTCAGACCTAGCCTCGCTACATACAACCAGGGCTCTAAAACAAAAGAAATGAAAAAAAATGTATAGTGCATGGTTCATACAAATGCCTAAGTACTGTGAAGGATAGAGCAGGGGAAACACATTCCTTTTTACAAATTTATGGCTTCATTATGTAATTAAAAGTAGAAAAATAATGGTATCAGACAGTGGTAGTTAACAATACTAAATTACGTGAATGAAATTAGTCATGCTGAGGAATGTAAAAGCAAGTGATGGTAAGGAATCAAATAAAATCAAATCATAACATTTGATGACTTAGGAATAACTGTATAGCAAATGTCAATGAAACTGTAAGTAAGAGCTAGTATGTACCAAGCACTTAAATAACAAGAACTACTTAAAGCAGTCTACATATTAATGATACTTAATATTTACAATAACTCTATGAGTTAGATTTACTCATTTAATGAACCTGAGACTTGAAAATTTTGGTTACATTATTTCCCCAAGCGGACAGAGCTAGTAAATGGCAGAGCAAAGAATTACACCCAGACATTCTTACTCTTGACTTACTCCTTCAACACTAATGCCTTTCTTGTGAGTGCATGGGCTTTGGGAGAGGACCTAATGCATTTATACTCCACATTCTTCCATATATTTGCTATGTGAGCTGGGGCAAAGGTCCTACGTTTTACTACTCTACTGTCATGGAGACCAGCTGGTTTAGCCTGCCAGTCATCTCTTCTAATAAAAGAACTTTCTTTCCTTGTGGGAGATTAACTAGTCATCCATTCTCAAACAAGAGATGGGCAAATGACCATGGTCTGACAACAAAAAAGTAGATTATCTTTTCAGCCACAGGGCAGTCCAGGTGGGCACCTACACAATCAAGCTAATAGGTCAACTAGGTAGGGCTTTTGATAAAGCCATGAAGAAAGAAACTAACTTTTTAATCTTAGGATGACATATTGTACTTCAGTAGCCAGACACTAAACAGAAAGAGCGCCTAAATATGAAGCCAGTACAGGAAAAGGAAAAGGAATATGAGCAAAAAGGGGAGCAATGGGGAACTGGGATCTGGTGATGCCGGAAGTGGATGGCTCATGAAACTGCCATTTATTCAAATCAACAACACCTCTTCTCTTTCATGATAACATTTATTTGAATTTTCTCTTGTTTATAACCAGAAGAGCCCTAGCTAACAAATCACCTCATAGAGACAATGTGTATGAAAAACTTAATACCTGTTTTAGTAAGGATTCAGTGAATTCCTGGCTGATCTGTTATTACTGCCATATTTCCACACCACAGTTGGTGATCTTGGATGAAAACCAGGGCTAGGAGAATGAAGAAATATCATGACTCAATTTCCCTGTGCCAGCCATAATCAGAGAACAAAGGGAGAAGTTTTTAGAGGACTAGGTAGTAAAGAACACCAAAAACCACTTCCCATTTTTCCCAGCCAATGTTAGCATTCCTAACTGACCTCACTGTGTCTCAAAGGAGTTAAAACATCAAGCCATCAATGACTGCCATGTATCCACACTGTAGTAAGAGTATTCAGCTATATATCCAAATGATTATCCGAATAGAGATAAGTTTTAAATTATTTAAATAAAATCCAAGGCCCCACTTTATTTTGCTATTGCTGCAGCATCAGTAATAACTTTTACAAACCTCTAAACACAGGGTACTATAAAAGGCTAAGAAATGTGATTTTTGAGAACTTTCTTCCATGCTACCCAAAAGTCTAAGGTCAGTAATTAGTTTCCCAGTCAGAAATGAGTCAGTTAAGGTTTACATGATTGCCATACAACGACTGCATCAGTATGACAAAAAAGAAGAAACTTTCTTCTGCTCCCTTCTTTGAATAGGCCTTATAACACAGGACACAAAAATGGTTCCAGAGGAACTGTTGTGAATCACTGCATCGATCGCATGAACATTAAAACACTGCATGCTAGTCATTACTATATAAAGTATTCTCTTGTTCTGTGGAAAATGGTTTCAAATAATTGTTGTGTTTGAACGGGAGTTCTGTGCTATTTTAATATAGCCACTTCAGAGAGAAAAACAGAAAATATATTTTTAAAGAAACCAATATTAAAATAGTTGGATCAACTAATTGTCACCAAATGGCATCATATTTGCATGCGAGTCATATTTTATAAGCTCCAAGGCCCAAGAGGCAGACTCAAGAGTCACATCCTAACCATTTTGTTGGCAGACTGTACAATAATAATGTACAACAATATGTACAACAATGATGAGGGGACAATAATCTGATCTGACCCATCTAAGCAAACAAAATTCTCTTTCAAATTCTCTAACAGAATATTCCATTGCAGAGCTAGTGTGACTGGCATCAAGTTCAACATGATTTTCACCTGTACTCATGACTTCTCCTTTTGGCTTTAACACTGAGTTTGTGGTTTGTATCAGAGCATGTTATGTGATGTAAGGACTATGTAGATTTTTGCCAAAAACAAATGTGCTAGACTACTGGTCAAAAATCGGTAGCTCTTAATGTTCCGGTGTGTCAGGGACAGACGAATGCATTACATTGTCTTTAATTTAAGCCAAAAAAGACTCATACCATTATTATAGAACAGAAGTCTTCAACTGTGTTTCCTCTGTAAGGAAAAAGAGGCAGGCAGTAGAGGGTGGGGCTTCTCACAGCTTTCAAAAGACAAGGCCTTGCAGAGGTCGAGCTTGCCAGTAGGCCACCCACAGAAAACCCTACCACTTATATGAAGCATCACACTAAATTATAAGAAAAAAAATGAACAAAATATCCATCCTAGCAATCCCTTCAAAGAGGCTTAGAGGCCCAGAAATGAAACAGAGAGTCATGAGATGGGACGTTGCCAAACTTGGGTGGAATGGCCCTGGGCAAGTTATTTTGTCTCACTTTCTTCAAGTGTAGACTGGTTACCACTGCTGTTACTGGTAATAAAAATATACTAACAACAACTCTTAGAAACAGCACTGTAAGGATTTATGTGTGAATGGTGTTTTAAGAATGAAGGAAGAAAAGCACAATGTTATACTATTACAGTGCTTTATCAACCAGCATATTACATAATGTGCTATAATGTACCATGCGCCCATGGAAACATGAAATCATTCATAATTCCTAACTACTGCCAGATGCATAGCTATAACAAATTTCAGCACTTACTGAAAAATTCACCCACACACACTCCTCCAACCAATTTTTCCACTGGTAACTGTCAGAGTTTGGAAATCACAGAATAGACCCTTATTCACATCACTGTGGTAATTACATATACTTTGCTTCATATTTGGATGGGAGACATGTCTTATTCATAGTTTTATTACTAGTGACTAGCCCTGCTCTGGTATATAATGACTGTTCAATAAATGTTTACTGAACAAATGAACATACACAGAGAGTCAGACATAGTAATCAAAACATAAATTTCAGTAATGGCACTACCTAGACTAAGAAAAGTAGGGTAAAGCAAAATGGTCAAACATTGCCTCCTTCCCAACAAGTCTGTATGTTATTTCCTAGTATTAATTCATTTGTCACTTGTCAAAACTTTCCAGATACACAAGTAATCCTATTATAAGAGATCCTTGCCATTTTCAAGAGGGGAGCCTGGCTATACTTAAAAAAGCCCAAATGATTTCATATGTCAATGGTTGGGAACATTACAACATTTATGTAGATCCGGAAGTCTCTGAACATTACAATACACCTGCCATAAATAAACATCCTAAAGTTTCAACTAATATAATAAAATATACACAAATGCAAAGAAATGGGAAAAAAGCCTCTGGCTTAGAACCAGAAAACCTGGCTCTGTCCCATATGCATTCTGTGAATTTGATCTTTTTTGCTAATTTCTTTGAGGCTTTGTTTTCATTTGTAAAGATGTTTAACAACAACAAAAAAATCACATCCAGGGCCAATGAGGTAATTTAAAAATCAAATAATGTATATAAAGTAGTCTGTAAGTAGAAAATGCCACACAGAATAACATGACATTTAGGCATTAAAAGGCAAACAGATGTCTTTGGCGTAAATAACCTGTAAGACTCTTATCACATGCTATGACTTATTAATATCTATAATTCTTATACTTAGCACTGGGCCTAAAACAAATGCCAAATGAACCACCAATATTATCTTTTGAACTGGAGGCACCACCAAAATACCTGTGTTCAGCTCTCAGAGTGGCCTTTCAAAGCTTCCTTCTTAGACATTCTCTGCTCTGGTACTCTTCAAAACATGGTCCTTCCCAGCCAGGATCAGGATTAGCTGCTTGTAAGCTGCCTTTCCAACGCAGGTTCCCAAATACACCCGTGAGATTAGAGGGCAACACACTCAGCACCTGACATGACTATTCTGCATGTGCCTGTGTACACCCGAAGCTAAGACACAAGATGAATTCCATCAGGGCAGGTGTGTGCTATTAACTTGCATATATTATATATTTTTATCTCAGTAATTTATTTTTAAATTCTTTTTTGAAATTGATTTTATTGATATATTTTAGGTATACAATATAATGACATTCATCATTGGAGATTTGTACCTTTACATGATATATCTTGATTCTTATTTTTCCTCCCTTCCCCAGCCCTCCCTTCACCTCTCCACCCTTCCCTATTTACAAAGACTTTTTTTCCAATTTTTCATTTTCTCATATTAATTTAATTCCCCACTTTCCTTTCCCCTACTCCTTCCCCTTTGCACCTTCCTATTTCGCATTATCTATTGTATATTTCATCCTTATTTACACTGTTTCTCACACTAGAGAAACTATTACATATTTACATGTGTGTCCTATTTATTTTAAGAGTATCTTCTCAATAAGCATCCATTTAGCTATAAATGCCTCTAATTTCTCATTCTTTATGGCTGAGTAGTACTCATTTTTTTTAACCCACATTTTCTTTATCCAGTCTCCAGTTGATGGGCAATTGGGATGTTTCCAAGTTTTAGCTAACAAACTCTGCTATGAACATAAGTGTGCATATATCCCTGTGGTATGGTTCTTATAATTCTTTTGGGAAGACACCCAGAAGGGCAATAACTGGGTCAAATGGGAACTCTAGTCCTAGATCTTTGAGGTGTCTCCATACTGAATTCCACAGTGGTTGCACCAGTCTACACTCCCACCAACAGTGGAGAAGGGTTCCTTTTTCCCCACAGTCCAACCAGCATTTGTTATTGGTTTCTTTCATGACAGCAGACATTCTTTCTGGAGTGAGGTGGAGTCTCACTGTTGTTTTCATTTGCATCTCTTGAATGACCAGTGATGTGGAACATTTTTCCAACTGTTTATTTCCTATCTTTACTTCTTTGAGAAATATCTGTTCATTTCAGATGCCCATTTTTGGATTGGGTCTTTAAATTTGGGAGGTCTGATTTTTTAAAGTTTTTTATATATTCTAGATAGTAGACCTTTGACTGAGGAACAGCTGGTAAAATTTTTTTCCTATATTGTGGGTTGTCTCTTAGCTCTGTTGGTGGTTTCTCATGCTGTGCAGAAGCTTTTTAATAAGAGATCCCTGTTGTTGATTTTTTGTTCTAGTTCACAAGCAACTCATGTTTTCTTCCTGAAATCTTTTCCTACACCAATGTCTTCAAGAGTTCTACCTAACCTCTCCTAAACTCTCCTCCTCCCGGTTTTAATATTTACATCTTTAATTGATTTCGATGTTAATTTATGGCTGAAAATGCAAACTGGAAGATAAGTATCTTCTACCTCTAGATTCTTTTATTGCAAAATAACCTAGTCTAACATAAAAGGTTTCCTAATAAAAAATGACACTTTACATTAAGAGAACTAAGAAGACATAGCTTTGGGATGTGAAGGCATGGAAGGGATAAGGTGAATGACCATGGGCTAGCAGATATAGTAAGTTAAAAAAAACATAACTACCTGTAGTCCCAGCCTCCAGCTTTTCCCTCTTCACTCTTGCTCTTCTATTCTTTAAATAAAGGAATGGGTGACTGACTAGCTGGTTACAAGCAACAGGACCACCGACAGGAAGGCAAAAGTATCATGTGGAAGATCCTTAGTAATCATGCCCCTTCTTACCAAGAACTGAACCCCAGTGTCCACAGTGCCACTATGTGGCGTAATCACCCCAGAGGCACATACAGATGGATTCCTGAATATGTAATCTAATGAGGTAAAGACTGGGTCACAGATGCCTCCAAATGGAATATTCACCAACTGAGTTGATGCTAAAGTCTAGAACTTTTATAGTTGTCAAATCCCTATAGTGATTTGTCAACCAGGAAACTTCCTACCTCCTCAATCCATCCTCAGGTCCTTGACCTCCAGGAAGTATTAATTCTTCCTTTATCTTCTTCCTCTACAAATGATGGTAGGGTTTAGAGCCATAAAAACAAATCCAACTGAATCCTGTATTAATTTTGAGTGTGGTGAGGATGTCATTAACTTTACCATAAGAGCACTTAGTAACTAAGAAGGGATCATACTTATCGATCCATGTACTCTTTTATTCTTTCAGGCAAAACCTTTTTAATGCCTCAAGGAGCTTATAATCTAATAAAACATAAGATTTCATATATAATTATTTATTAAGTGAGTAAAAATTTAATGAATAATTATCCCAGTGATTAAAATGCTTAAAATTCTACAATGAACCTATTTACAAAGTTATAAACCCTTCCAGTTATGGATTACTGTGAAAGATTGATAAATGCACAAAAGTTTTAAATCTTGTTTGATACTGAATGAATGAGTGCCAACACACACACACACACACACACACACACACACACACACAAAAATCAGATCCATGCAACTATTTGAATGGTAAAAATCCTAGACTTAGAATGAAACAGAAGAGTTATGGATATATAAATGTCTTTTAAAAGCTCCTGATGAAAACTTAGTGAAAAAAGATGAAACAGGTGTGTATAATAGGTGCTCAGTATTTGCCAAAAGCAAGAATCTTTGGTCAAAATTCTTTTTAGATATCTACAGACAGAAATACCAAGAAAATAATGAACAATATATAAATCAGAATTGGCATTACTATACAGTTAACAGCAAAATTTAAAGGGTAAACACCAAGCACACCTTCCAATGTTTATCAGAGCAGCAGAGTAGAAATAAAAGCTGCACAATTCTACAGAAATTAGTTAACACTTTACTGAAACAAAGACTTTTTTGTATCAAATATGAAAATACACCAGTGGTTAAAAGTTCACGGACACTCTTATAGCATTTTAATACATACAAAAGGAAAATATTATGTCCATTTGCAACTAAGCAGTAGAGAAAAAGGTGACGAGGAATTAACCAAAGTGGAACAAAGTTGGACCAAAAAGATGACCAAGATGGTCAAAAATTCCATTTAACCTTTCACCTAAAGTTGCCATGTTTTTGAGAGCAAATTCTACCAGTGCCTTAATTCTGATCCAGAATGAAAAAAGTTATTTTCTGAGTCATAATCACCCTAGTTTTCCTTTCAGTCCTCCATTCCAAACCCTACCAAATCCCAGCCCATTTTAATGTGTGGAAAGGTGGGCAGGGCAGCACCAGAATTTAATGCTTCCATAAATGAACTCTGATTGACATGAAAGATGACTCACTTACAGAAAGACTTGTATTGCTGCCATTTGGTCAGTTTGGGATTTCTTTTTAAGATGAATGCCAGTTGAGGCTGAGCAGAAGCCAGGGTGTGTTTTTATTTTATGTCTCAAATTAAAATAAAGAGCTGGGTATGAATAATCAAAGTGGCAGGCACCCCCCTGGATACTTCTAAACCTTCCAAAAGCAGTCCCAAGGCTCAGAAAAATGTAATATAGTCAAAACAACCATGAACAGCATCAGTACCAGAGCTTTGCCCCCCAAAAATAACATAATTGCCATACAGTTTTGCTTTCAGTCCCACACTCTAGTACTTTTCAACATTATATTAAGTTAAAATATACCTTTTAGAGGATAGTAATCCTAGAAGGAGCATTCCTAGAAGTTAGAATATTAGATTAAAAAATGATATCATTATTCAATGTAACTCTTAAATTGGTCAGAGATTCTTCTAATTAGCCAAATACACTTTACTAGTTCATAGTAGGTGGCATATGGTCAATGCAACATTCAGATATTGATGGTAAATTTTATAGATTATACATGGTCTTCATTTACTTCTCGATAGTTTGCCTCTTCTTTGAGTTTACAATATTTACACAAAAGAGGAAAATAACTGAGAGGGAAGGAGGAAGGGCAGTTGAAAATCAAGAAAGTGAAAACAAGGGTGAAAATAAGAAAAAATGGAGCAATCTTTGAAAAAAATATCAAAGGTGATAAAGAAAGGGAAATGAGCAGATTAAGTGAGACTTCTATAAAATTTATGGATCTTACTCATGAAGGTGTCCTGGAAAAGGAATTGAAGACAAGAAGCGAGAATATACAGGACTGCAGGAAATAGTGATGACCCTCCTGACAGTTTGGAACCCTGGGTTGAGTCCAAAGAAAAGTGACACTTTTGGTTCTGTATAGAATAAAAAGCAACATAAAGAATTTCAGGAATGCATCACAATATATTTAAAAGCAATTTCTTTACAGCATACACTGTAATGATAGATAAAAGTAATACTGGTATAAAATAATATGATAAATAAGGAATATTTGAGAAACATGTTATTATAGATGTCTTCACTTCCATATTATCTGAATCAAAAGCCACTTTCATTTTTTAAAAATTTCTACTTGTCCTTTACTTTTTCCTTTCTGCTCTTCTTCCTCTTCCTCCTCTTTTGCCTCTCCTCCTCCTCTTTTTCCTCTCCTCCTCCTCCCCCCACTCCTTCTTTCAGAAGGGCAGTACTTGGGATTGAATGAGCTACATCCCTAGTCCTTTACATATTTTTAAATTTAGAGACAAGTTCTTACTAAGTCACTAAATCGGCTAGGCTGGGCTCAAATTTGCAATCTTCCTGCCTCAGCTTCCCAGAGTTCTGGAATTACAGGTATGCGCCATTATTCCCTGCTGAAGTTACTCATTTTTTAAGATCAGTTGTTAATCTCTCCCTCCACTGAGCCAAACATCTCATGTATCTTTCCTTTTAGAAAGGTCAAAGCCTTTCATATATATTAGTGCATTAGCCCCCATTTTATTTCTGAGACAGATCATATTATCAACACTGTGGATACAGAGCAAAAAGATGCCGAGCTCTCATTTTACAGGGCCCTCAGGGTCCAGACCCCTTGTCTCTACATTTTTGGGGTGGAGTCTCAAGGAAAGGAACCCATTTTAATATAGTGCAAGCAGTGAACACAGACCTAGAAACTTAGAAGGACTTTGGGGAAAACATAAAAATTAAGCTCAACTATTCTGAAAGCTCTCTGAGACTAGGTTGCTTGCATAATCAGAAAATAATGAAACAATGTTTAGCATTGTCAAAGGGCACTACGGACTTAGGACCTTAAAAAAACAAAGGCAAAGTCTTCAAGAGAGATTTACCAATTGTCGGAACGTCTGTTAACTCTGTAAATGACAATTTGAGGGGTGTTTTTAATTTTATTTTTAAATCAGAGCATTGTCACGAAAGTCATGCTTTCTTTTCAGAAGCTCTGCCTCAGAAACAGGTATTCTCACTCCCTTTGCACTTTGAGCACATGGCCTTAGACATCAACCAAAGTTTCAGCACGGAAAAAGAAATAGCTTTTCTTTATCTAAAGTTAAAAAGTTTAATGCTGAATAGGAAATGTGTGATTAAAATAGGCTTCCATGTATACTAAAGCTACAGTATTATAAAAATTATTGGGAACAGAGCAAAATTTAGCATTCCAAGCAGAAAGAGCGTCCTGAATTGAGATGGCAGTGATTGCAGTGACAGACCAGTGTATGTCTGTGAACAGGGAAAATCCCCTAGTTAGAGATCACAGCAGGGTCCCATCCATCATATCCCATGTTAGTTCAGAGAACTCAGACTCTTGAAGTATTTTTGGCAGCCGGGAGAACTTTTAGCATCCTTATGCTTTTACAAGGTTGGATTTTTCTTTTCTCCCCAATGTGCTTCAAGATTTCATAACATGAGAAACATAGGAGCAAAAGTTAAAATGCTTTAATGGTCCCTACAGGCTATTTAAACAAACACTGTGATTGCAATTTAGACAATCTGGAGTCCATTCAATATTAAATCCCCACCCCAAGCTACAGCTACTACACAAATAGGGAATTCATGGTATACTCCACATGGCCATTTACTACTGAAACCGTCGCCTCCTGACCATCATGGGGAGGAGCTAGCCGGGCCTAACATTACACCAGTTAAATCTGTCAACAACTAAAGAGCGCGCTCCGCTGGGCAAACATCCCGATCCCCCGCACACAGCCGGCTTTGTCCTGGCCTAGCCGCAACAACGCTAATCTTCTCATACTATCTTCAGCAGTGCAAGCAGAAACTTCTGTGACTAGCTCTAACAAAAGCTGCCTTTATTTTCACGCACAGTATGTATATATTTATGCTGTCCCTTCTGCACTGTCCCCCACCACTTCCTACAGATTCGAGCCTAAATAAAGCTTGATTGGATAAATCATAAAGTATTCCTCATCTCAGAAAAAATACACGGAGAAAAAAAAAAGCCAAAAGGACGAATCCGAATCTGTCAGCAGGCCCTAGTAAAAATAATACTCCATAATGTCTAGATTTGTCTGCGCCAGGGAAAAAAGGGTACGTTCGAGGACTAAGCGGGCAATAAATATCCTAAAATATGGTGTGCCAAATTGAAACAATGGGGTGGTGAAATACATAGAACCACTGAGTATCCTTTCAACTACATTCAGACGTCAGGGGTTCAAGGAGTCATGGCGCCCTATTTCATTTTTATGTACTGTTGAAAAGTATTGTACAGAAGGACTATTTTAGCCATGAGTTTAGAAAATTTGATTTTTCTAGCTCTAAAAATTGTTTAGGGAAGAGGACATTCTTAGACATTTATTTTTAAATGAAAAAATGTAGGTGTACACCTCAAAAAACTTTTACCTATGTGTTCATCTATGGAACCACTCTCAGGTTAGGGTGCACTGTGCTTCTGTCACCTCACAGTGTTTTCTCACGCTTCTTCACTTCAATTTTCCTCGGACGCAACCTCCATATTTATTTTGTCAAAACAAAACTACGCTAGCTTTGTCTAATCATTGTAGGTTGGTTTTTCTGGGAAGCCACCTGTTTGAAATGTCAATACCACACATTCTGTAAGTTTACTTTATTTTATGTTAAAATCACTTAATTCTGAATACAATAGGAGACCAGCCCTTCTGTCCAGAGTCTACAAGACAGGGAATAAATAACTTGCTCAACATAAAACAGCATCTGAATTTGTGAATCTATTATACTTAATCAGTCACACTATCCTTGTATACAACACCAATTAAGAGTATAAAATTAAACACATAAAAATAAGTGTTAATAACAAAATTAACCCCATTGTTTACAGCAGATATTAAACATTTCATTGCATTATTTAATTTAATTCTCACCCACAAAAGGCAGCTACTGTTAATCTCCTTTATGCTGATAGATCAAGAAGGTGAAAAGATCTGCCTAATTTAAAATAATACATAGACTGTAACTTTCTACTTTGTCCCTCGTGCTATTCAGTTCATAGTAGGTGTTCAACAAATACATTTTAAAATCACTGAATTAAAGAATAACTAAAAAGGCTTGAGATATGATCGATTTCTAGGGTTCTGAATCAAACATACTGCATGGGTTCTAAATAAGTTTGCAATTGAATTTGATAAGTTTATCAACATTTCAAATAGCTGTGACAACTATTCTGTAATGTGTTAAGAAGAGAAGGGGAAAAAGAAGAAACACAGAGCAAAGTTTCTTGAGATGCTTGGATATTTCATTGGCAAGAAAAAGAACCAACCTAATGAGACAGTGAATATTATTAAAATGTGTGCTCCTTAAAGAAAAAAAAACAGATTGCTATATAAAAGATTACATGATAAAGTATATCATTAAACATAATCAACAACTACAATTTATGGAATAGATAATATCTACAGCAAGTGTCAGAAATGGATGAGATCAGCGTTGGCAGGAAATATCAAGAAACTTGAAACTGCCTTAGAAGGCATCATAGGCTCACAGATATGAAAAATCACCAGTGCAAGACAATCATTTTATGGAAGAGGAAGTGAGCCCAAGGGATACGAAAGTCCTTCACCACTGCCCTAAAGCTCCCTGGTAGCAGCAGCATGGCCCAGCCATTCACATCAATGGAGCCCAGCGATCAGTCCACAGGAAACACTGCACCAACCTCTCCATAAGACATGGAGAGGCAAACCTGTTCTTCATGCTCAAGAGTAAAATCAAACATTAATGGAGAGGGCCACATGCATTAAAATATACCTATAGAATATTACTAAATGGTATAATGATTAAATTGTTTCTATTTTTGAATGCACTGTGAAACTGGACTTTATCACTTACTGCTACATATAAAATTGTTTCTTATACTCTACCTTCCATGAAGAAGAAGTGAAAAAATTATAAAGAAAAACAGGAAACATAAATAAGCTTTATATAGAATGTTGCAGCAGAACATACACTCTTTAATTCATTTACTATTCCAATATACATAGGTCAAAGCAGGATAAAACAGAAAATATATTTGCAAAAACAACACAAAAAAGGTCTAGTTTTCTGACATCTTCTGATGGAATATACTTTTCTTCTAATTTAAAACTATCAGTGGTGCACAAGTAATTTCATCCTGTGAATCCAAGAGGAATGCAACCACATATACGCCTTCCAGCTGTTGTTCATTAAGAATTGTAATATTTATTCTAGAAGAAGCAAACAACAGATGCATTTGGAGAATTTGAGTTCACCTGGTTCCTATAGCATATGAGCTTGAATTCAATTTACTAGTCAATAAACACCCCCCACCAAATGAAACTACATGAGGCTCTACAAATTTAAAATTCAGACACCATGGACAATCTTGATTTTAACCTTTATCTTCCATACCCTTCCTTCTATACTGCTATTAAAAATTAGTCATTTGGACACCTTTGGGAACATGTTTTTTCTTTCTATTTCAACATCCTATCATGCAACTTTCTGTAAAAATGGTCTCTTCACTTATGAGGATAGTAACTTACTGTTGCTCTAAAGATGACAAGAAATGTATCTGCAGCTTTCTTTCCTTGATTTACAGCCATTTTCAATAAAACTGCCATCCAGGCGTGAGAATCCATGAAAACACTTCAAGGTCCCTGAAGGACCATCTATCTTCTTTGAGTAAATATCTGTATTAGAAACCAGGATTTTTCAATAGTAATTCAAATTTAGACCTTTTACCTAGCACAAATGCTCCAATTGCACACTTGTCTTATCTTCTAAGAGGAAAAAAGGATATATACACAATGAATTTAAGAAGTCATATAAAACCACACAGACAGAACAGACAATATATATTATTGCCTTTTTATTCTTGGTCCCAGCTTTTGGGTGTTTCACAATTAATATACGAAAGAATAAACCTGAGCATAAAGAAAAAGTAGAACATGTGAGGACTTCTCAACAAATTTCTGATAAAATCTTAGAAGTCTAACAAGTTATCCTTCTTGGATAATAGACAAATTTCATTGCTTGTTTTTTAAAGCATGACCTTTTTAGAATGACTTTTAAAGAATGATCCACTGAAAATAAAGATTAGCATCGAAGATTGAGTATTCTCTTCAAAAAATTACCTTGCTTTAAATCTATGAGAATTTAAAGTAAAATTGCCTCCCTGGAAATTAACCATTTTACTATAAAGACAATAAATACCATCTAATTCATAGTAAAATGTTTATCTTTGCTTAGCCTATCAAAGTTCACCATAGGGCCGGGGATTTAGCTCAGTGGTTTGGTGGCCTGCCAATCCCTGGCTCAAAAAAAAAAAAAAAAAAAAAAAAAAAAAAAAAACAAAACAAAGTTCACCATATACAAGGTAAAGAATTAGTCCAATAGAATAACATGCTCTCATTTTTTCTTCAAATTCACTTTTACTTAAGTTCATGAATTTTGAATCCTGATTGACACCAGATCAAACATGACACCAAATTCAACAGATTAAAACAAATTTATACATACTCAGATTTCTAGTCTATACAAATGCAGGGAATGATGATTTCATAATCTTAAACCTGGCGGGGGCAGCTACCACCTACCTGTACCTGAATTGTTTCCAGCAATGATCATAAAAACTAACTACATCAGAGTTAAACATTGATGTACATTTTAGAACCTAGTTGATTGACAAAAAAAATGACAGTTGCAATATGGAATCTAATGTTTATACCCAAACATCACATCAGTCGTGTCGCCCAAATTTACCTTACTCCCACACAAACCTGGTATATCAGGCTCAATGTTTATTTCAGTAAATTACAAAAAGTAAAAATAAAAAGCTCAATATTCAATTTAAGAAGTCTTACTTTTTTCACATGAATAAAACTTGTTCATATATGTTATATTTTGGACCTTGAATGTCTTTCAAAGGTCCATGTGTTAAAAGACTTGGGTCCAGCGTGGTGCTCCCCGGAAGAAAAAAACCCTGTTAAGATGTAGGCCCTTCTGGGAATACCTCTGGTCACTGGGCACATGCCCTTGAAGAGGGATTGTGGGGCCCGGGCTCTTTCCCTTCAGTTTCCTAGCCATGGAGGTGGATGCTTTTGGTCCTCTATATTCTCCCAAGATACTGTGCTACCATACTCCACTAACCAAAAGCGGGTCCAATGGATCACGGACTGGAACCTCTAACACTACGATCAAAAATAAGCCTTTTCTTTCCATAAGTTAATTATAACAGATATTCCATTATACTGGCCTAAAGCAGACTAACACAGGGCTAAATAAAACTTTCAAAGCTTTTCAAACCATTCTTTTGACTTGTTTTCAGTGTGCATCGGAAGCCTTTATCACATCTCTCGAAAGTTTCATGCTCTTCTCAGAAATCTTAGCTAGAACTCCACTGCATGACCTAGGAAGTTTGGTTTCTCTGCATTAGATTGCTTTAATTTTTTTTTACTCTTCCAACATTAATCTGTAAGCTTCCTGCTGATAGTCACTTTACTTCATTAATAGTCAATGCCAGTTAGAAATAGGGCCAGCCGATTTTCCTAATATTGTATCATATA
>NW_022900931.1:19762618-19850312 GCF_012274545.1 Fukomys damarensis
AAAATCAAGAATATATTGTCAATATTTTATTTTCAGAAATTTAATGGAAATTAAAACTCATATATTTTCATACAAGAAGTCATCTGAAAATTGGGAACAATTTTAAATAATATTTAGTTCTAGTGATGGTCTCTGTAGTAGACATGGGGAGTGGAGTAAACTGCTCATCTGGATTAAAGAAACATTTTATTATTTTAATTAATAAAATTATACCTTAAAAAACATGGTTGACTCACATTTTTAAAAAGACATAATTTAAATAAGAAAACACAAAGTTCAATTATTCTATTAGAATCAAAGTGAAAGTCATCATTGACTCTGGTGACTTAATTTTTTTTTTATATGACTTTTCCTAGATTGCTTAACACTTAAATATTTTCCGAAGGATTCAAGGAGGGCAAATTATAATGACACTAATATGTAATGTTATACAAAATAAATAGTCAGAAGGCACAAGTGCTTGCACACAAAGGCAAGATGCTGCTTCCCTTTACGGAGTGTTATTTGTCGGCCAATAAAAAGAAATGAAGTCAACAACTGGAGAGGAAGAAATCGAGATAGTTAATATTTAGGTGTGCAGGGAGCCAGGTGGCGAAGAAGATGGCTGGAGATGGAAAATGAAAATGGTCACAACTTTTTCCTCATTGGTTTAATTGAAACCCAGCTTGCAGAACGAGGGAGGGTTTTTTGTTTTGTCTTGTTTTTGTGTTCTTCCTTCTTATAACCCTTCTCCAACATGTGTGGCAACCTGCATCTGGGTTTGGGTGGCTTATTATTATCTTTATAAACATACAGTTTGATATTCCTCTAATTAAAATGGTGACCATTGCCTACAATTTTTTTTCCTGGACAGAGACCTTAAAAAGCCACAAAACCCAAGCATGGATTTGTTGAACCTGCAGGCAGTTTTGTTTAAGTGAGCATTAAAGACTTGGCAAGGACTCTCTGCTCTCATTTTCTTATTCTCTATTATCTATTCACTTAATAATTTCAAAAACTTCAATCAGACTCTGACCAAAAAATCCACATAGTGCTAGGGATAGAATTATAATACCATCTGTTTTCATTCTTATGTGGGTTCTTTCCAACAGCACAATCCAGCATTCTGGTTGCTTATTTTATAATGATACTGACATTATAGGTAATTTAAAAGAAACTCTGTCACTTGCCCCTTGCAATCATGCAGTATATTTTCAATTTGAAAAAGTCTGAATTATTTTTATATTCCAGTGACTGCGTCTGAATTCTTCTCATAAACAGCACTACTTCCAATACTAGAAATATCCCAGAGGTATGTCCTCCCTTCCTCCCAATGGTTGGTAGGTCTGAAAACTCTTCTAAAGGACTTTATTTGACATGAAACTTCTAATTCTCTTTCTTTAAATTTAGATAATATTTTTTTAATCTTATTTATTCCTAAAAATAAAAATAAATAACTTCTGAGAACCTGTCATACAATGGCTTTTCATATATGAAGGTATCTTTACAGTACTCCTTAAAAATTAGACTACAATATCATTATTTATGTATTATGAATAAACAATGATACTGTTTCCTTCGAACATGGTCACAACTGAGAATTCAGGATGAAGGTCAAATGTTTTAGGACTCTTTGACATAGGAAAAAGTAGCCAAAGGGATGGAAAAATACACTCCAAATAATTCATTTTTGCAGATTTTAACAATCAATATGGAGCACCATATGATAGATATGGCTCCAACAATCTGTATCAATCATGAAGATTGGCAGTGGCAAACTACACAGACCAATTTTTGTCATGCTACCACAGTCGACTTTACAGTCTATGTGTAACCAAGACTTGCTCTGGTGCTTTCCCCGACACACTACACAACCCCTTCCAAGATCTGCTTCCAGTACATTCAAGGGCTTTTCTGAACCAAACCTGACTGAAAACCTTTGGAGACTGGCACACAATTCTTATGATACTCCATGTTTTCCTTCCAAAGGCTGCATCTTTAATACAGTATATTGGGTTTTTCCCATCACACATTTAATGTGTGAAATTTCTAAACTCTTCCCCTTCACTTATCTAAATTGAACTTTGGCAGCCAACAGTTAACTGTTGGAGAGTTGCTTAAAAACGATCAAACCCTTTCTAGATCTGATTGCAAGAAGCATCAGTGCCAAGATAGAAATTTCAGTCTTCATCATACACAAAATCAATATATATGCTACACTCTGGAAAGAGAGCCACCTTGAAAATAATTAATAAAACATCAAAGCTGCACACAGCTTCAAAAATCCACATGAGACTCAGATGATTGAGGCAATTAAAAGGAATTACTAATTTATGGAAGGTGGTACATCTCTCTGAAAGGTACTTTTCAGATATAGATATAGATATAGATATATATACAAATGTATGTCTCAGTTTTGGCTTCAAAGTGGCAATTTATAATCTTAACACAACCATAGCAATTCTAAATGTTTCATTAAATACATAAGCTTTGAAAAAATCTTAAGAATAATTTGAAAATATTTAAATAATAAAAACTATACAGAACTAAAACCCATATTCTCACTGAGTTACAATGCATAGAACATATTAGAATTTGAAAAATTGCATATTTTTATATTTATTATATGCATATAGATGAAATCCCTTCTATAAAAATGACAACAAAATAAATCATATCTATCAGTTGCATTTCAATGTCCTATGTTACTTCCATCAGGTTATTCTTATATGCTGTGCTTCCTGGTAGATATTTAAGAAATTAAAAAAGTTTTAAGAAGGTGACTAGGAAGTATTCTGACTATGGAAGAGAAAAGCCGTAAGTCCATATAGTAGTTTTATAATACAGTTTGTACAAAAAGGATGGAGGTGCCCAAGAAAAGGAAGCTTGAGGAAACTGATGATGTTTGTTCTATCCTTTGCATCTGAGCCATAGTAACTGAGTTCGTGAATGGATGGCAGCACATCCTGAACAAGGGAAAGCAACAGCATGGAGTGGAGGCTGGAAGGTTCTGCCAGGTAAGACAGATAAGGGTCCTGAGTATTGAGCTATCTGACTAGCTGGGTATGTAAGAGTTTGCACTGCAGACAAGTGGATGTCATCCCAAGTTTTCAATCAGGAAGATGGCATAAACTGAGGTGTGTTTCTTAAATATAACTGGCGATGGCATCAATGCAATAAATAGATTTCCAAAAAGAGACAGGAAGCAGGGAGTCTACTCAGGACAACACAGGGCAATACACTGTGACAGATGGTGAGACCCTCAAGTAAGGTGGAAGTAACTGATGCTTGAGAGCATTTTCTCTGCTCTTCACAAGGCCCTAACTTTACAGATCCAATGTGCTGATTTCAAGGAACAAGGCTTCTTACTAAAACTTCATTTAGCCATCCTAGAATATAAACCTTTGCAGTATATATTATACGCACTTTGTTAGGCATTTCTTAACCAAACCTGTTGAAGTCCCTAGTAAGGATAGGATGACAAGTTTTATTCTAATTAAAAGAATTTCTAAATGGAATGATTATTACAATTTAGTGCTTCTGTATCAGTGTCATGAGACGTTCAACTGTCCTACTTTGCTTTATATCATAATCTTGGACATCTGGTGATGCAGCAAACACTACAGCTGTGCCCACATGCAAACTGTGCTCCTTCCCCACTTGTTTTACTCTGTTCAATGTAACCACAAGAAACCAAAATTATGAAAAAACACACCATGTGTTTAAGGTAACAGAAACAGTAGGATGAGCAGAAATGTTCTACTCATAAAATTAAAGGTCAAGATGTTGCTTTAGATTTTATTTAGTCATTATTTTTATAAAGTAAACTTAACTCACCCAGATTAAGTGGTTATCCTACGATAAGATCAACTACTCTATTGCAAGGGGTTTGCTCCCAAGAACACAAAGAAACTCAACTGAGCACTCACAATTGATAAATTTTAAGAAAGTTCTTAAATAAAAATTTTAAGAAGTTTTTTTCCAAAAGTCTACAAAATGTGATAGCGGAATGATACATATATTTTTACATGTTTCGTAAATTAAGGAGAATGTGTTTAGCCTTTATTTATTTTTATTAAATAAGAGTCACTTGATATTCATATACAAAGTTTTGTTAATGATACCCTAATCCTACAGTAGCACTGAAATACAAATGCCCTACTTATAATTTGAAACCACTTATTAAAAACATTGTTTTATTGGGTTCTGTGTGTGTGTGTGTGTGTGTGTGTGTGTGTGTGTGTATTGACTTGGTCTAAGTATATCAAAGGATCAATATCCCAACCATCTATATCCACATATACATATACTGACCTATTTAACTATATATGGTTATATGTGTGTGATTTTATATATACACACACACACACACACAAATGCATATATACAACATATGTAACAAACTTGTACATACATATATGATTAAGCAGGTCAGTTGGTTCTTTGAGACATGATATTGGTGATTTAAATGTTATAGCATATTTGAACTAGTCACTTCTTCCTTTTGTGATACTTAATATTTAATAACTTTTTTCTAGTTATAGCCTGTAGCTGATCTTTTTTTAAATACATGATTAAACAATTATAAAACAGCATCTAAGCTCACCTAAGAGTTTTAATATAGCACAATTTTTCTAAGTTAAAACTACAAGCAAATAGTAGCTAAAATTTCTAGGTTGAATACATTTAATACTGCTTTTCTTTCTCCCAAAGTACAATCTGTGTAAGGCTCACAGGGGCCAAACTCAGAATAATGATGCATTGTTTTGAATTTAAGAATAAATTGGTACAAATTTATTTCCTATTGTTCTAAAATTTTAAATGAAATTTTCATAAAGTTAGCAAGAAGGCAAATTAATATGTGTAAAATAAAAATACTTTTCTGAAAGGACAAAACACTTAATTAGTACTTGAAGAAATGAAAACATGCCTTTATTCATTTTATTCAGAAGTTGCATCAATATACAATCAAATCACGTGGCTACTTTAAAAACATATTTAATATACATTAACCATCGCTATGATTGCAATGCTAAGGCCATAGAGGAGTTTAATACATAAATGCTCAATGTCAAATCTAAAATTGATGTTACTAAGAACAGTAATATTATCTTTCCTGATGATGTAACACAGTATTTCTTCAATTCTCTCACATTTCCAGAAAGTAACATCACACATCTTAAACAGATCAAAATAAAATTTGACTAAGCTGATACTAAGTTTTGCATGCATTTATATAGTCACATGTTTCTTTTAAATCCACATAGGACTTTACTGCTTATGCTGGTTTCTATTGTCCATAAACTTTACCCAGGACTATGAACTGTGTGTTGAAACTTCCACTGTTTGAAGATCTGCTTCTTTGCCCTTTGAACTATAAGTCACTTTTGTTCCAAAATATTGTTTGCTGCATTCTCATTGATCTGTGTGTTTTTATGCCTTCCCCAGGATTCCAGAACTATATCACAGTGCTTAAACCGTGCAGAGCAAGTACAAATATTTGATAAGCAATGTTGATTTTTTTAAGTCTCTGCAGGGGAAGAAATGTCATGGCATCTAAAGTATAATTTCAATACATTCCATTGCAATGATTGTGTATTTTAAAAACCCCAATATTGCCAAAACTTTTTTTAATTTAAAGACAATTCCATTTACTTACACATATGTAAGTCAGAATTACATATGTGGCTCGTGTCTGTAATTATTAGCAATAATTATTTGTTAATGTGGCTATTCTTTCTGAGTTTAATACATATGGCATCAGAGTAAAACCCAATGATGAAATCAAGAGAAATCACAAAATGATCGTTTTCTCTCTTTACCCTAAGCTGAGCAAGAAACCCTTCCAAACAGTGTGAACTCACTGGCTTCCTTATAAGTTTACAGAGCTCACGTTGCCATATAGCTGGGAATCAGAGAGGTGAGGTCATTTCATCACTCTTTGCAAAAAATGCAAAACGTCTGCTAAAATCTGACTTCATTTGATTTACTCTCCAAGACTGTTTTTTATTAAATATGTTTGACTGCTATCTCTAATTAAATGTAGAATTAATTTTGGCAAACTAACCACAGATGCAGTTTATGTTCAATTTTATCAGACAGATTTATTTATAAGCTGTCAACTTCTTGAAAGACTTCATTTTGGAGCAGTTTTAAATTGCTAACAGTAGCTGTAAATGGAGCTACTGTTCTCTGGAACACTAAAGGAAAAGTATGCTATAAATGTCCATTCCATCTGTGAGGAATCATAAAACAATCACATTCCTTTATTTTTTTTTTCCTCCGTAGGACCTTTATTAAATTAGTTCAACTCAATTAAAAATAACTTCAAAAACATTTCAGAGCCTTTTGTTTTATGGAATACTTGGAACTCTCTGCACGGAACGTCACCCTTTTAACTAATCCCTTTTACTAAACAGAGGAGAATAGTGGTATTGTGACTTCAGACAGTGCTTTCAAGGGTCTCTACTGTACCGAATTGAGGTCACTTCGAGACAATGCTCAACACCCAATAGCCATTCAAACAAGCTTCACAACTCTATCAAACGTGTCTTTCTTCCTCTCACCCGCTTTCTCTCATGGCAAACTCAGAGGACAATGGAAAAAGCCTCCAGTACCATTTATGGTCACCATATTTGCACATGACAAAGTCTATTCTTCTGGTTTGCCAACTCCCTGTATAAAGAATGAACCCTGGGATAGATTTTCCCACCATTACTGTTATTCAAACTTATTTTGTATTTAATTTTGTGGCTGTTGTTGTTTGTTGTTGTTGTTAGAGGGCTGGTACATGGCATTTGAGAAGCTCATTTGTTATTTCTGTGCTTGTGTAACAAAGCGGAGACTAAATAAAGAATTAAATGTGTCATATTATAGCCAGCATATGCATGACGGAGTGTGCAATTCAGTACAAAGCATAGGCAAACGATGAAATTGGAACTACTATACCTTGTATTACTGTCTAACATTATCAGTATTATAAAACTACTGTTTGCCCATGAAGCACTACACCTGTGCCCCACAAGCACTATTTAGTTTTGCTTGGGAGTTTTTATGGTTACAGCCACAAACAAACAAAATCAATTGCTGTAAATTTTTCTCACCAGGGCTGCTCCTTTCGGAAAGAAAAAATAAATAAAAGATGTATCCAGCGCATCATCCTCCAAACAAACAAGAAAGAACACATATTTGTAAGCTCTGTAGGAAAGTTGTTATGACGAAGATTTTGATTTTAATTAAGAATGGGACTTGTAGGACAATTAGTGAGATCTAATATTCTTTGCTAGAAACAGTGCCCTTATTGGAAATACCATCTAAAACAAAATGGGGGCATTTGGAGCTGTACAGAGACTTGTTTCTATGAGTTTTCTATAGTTAATGAGAAGAAAAATACAAGGAAAATGTAGCTATTTCACCTGAAATGCAAAAATAGAAAGTCGGTTTGCTTTCTTTTATTTTTTTTCCCTTTATTGATATTCTTTTAAGTTCGGGTCATAAGTTTTGTGCTATTGAGATTTCAAATAGATAATCCATGTTCTGTTAATATACTTTATAAATTATTTTCTCCAGTTATTCTAAAACACTAGTAGGACTATATCAGATCTTATTTGAGTTTATCAACATTTAATACATTTAATGGTGATGAGAACAAAATTCCCACTGATTTTTTATACATTTAAATGACCTAATATTAAAAAGAAAGCCCTTCCTATTATTTTATCATAGGATGATGATGAATAGAAGATATGAAATTTAGGACAATTTAGTATCATTTAGTACAAAGTATAAATTTAGTACAAAGTATAATTTAGTATAAAATATAATTAGTATAAATATAATTTAGTATAAAGTATAGAATGTGTATAATTGATTAAAGGTTGGAATAACCATTTCATTTATACTATGTAAATTTTCAAGCATTATGATCACTAAAAATGTATTTTTTTAATCAAATGGCAGATAATCATTTTTCAAGTCTGTTCAATTATAAAACAAAATCTTGATTTTTTGTCTATACACTATCATTTTTAAAATTACAAGGAAATCAAGGGATCGTCTGCTTATACTAAATGGAAAAATGGTAACAGTGACTGTTTTGTCACATATTATACTGTAAATGATAGACCAAATATATACAGTACTCATATATAATCATACGTATGTGACTTAAAACATATACCGAAACCAACTTTCCACATTTATTCTACAGCGTTTACTAAGCATACACTAGGTGCCAAGCACAAGTAATGGTATAGTACAACACACACTGTAGATGTCTTAATGCCATTTATAGTCTGTTTGAAAGACAAAGAATTATAATCATTCACACTGTGCAAATGGCAGTACATACAAAAATAAATATTAAGTGTTTTCTTTTTTAAATAAGAAAATATAAATACCCCAGAACTATGGAAGGCATTCCGAATGTAACTTCATAGTTACTTACTGGTCTCTGGAAAAGCATCAGGCTAAATTTTATTTGGTGGAAAAGTGAGAAACTGAGTTTCCCCTTGGCTGAGGTTTGAGAAGAGGTAAAAGAGAAGCAAAAGGAATAAAATGTGAAAACACAAGGAAAGAGAACCATGCGTGGATCATAAGAAGGAAGAATTAGTGGCCCAGTTTGTTTCTAATGAAGCTATTTGTAAGGAATCAGGACAAGGTAGGTAGGAAATCTAGGCTGGGGCCATTGTAGTTAGTGGTCCTTAAGTGCCACCCTTAAGTACAGTTGACTGATATGGGCAGAGATAGGCAGCCAAAAAACAAATTCCAAGGCTGCTTTAGGATTTTTCCCAAGAAAACATGAGGGCACACGTGTTCCTATAGTGCCAAAGGAAAGAAAGGAAACCACTGAAGAGTGAAAAGATCTGTATGATTTCGAAACCAAATACAGTGGACAAGAAGGTAAAGGGAGTCAGTGAACTCAGCGGTTTCAGAGCACCTGGCTGTATCTGCAAGGCTGAACTATGTGAAAGTGCTACCCTAATATAGACAAATGATATTGGAACAGAGTCAGCGAAGAGACAATTCTAAGAAGAAAAACCTTGATTTGTAGAAGATTCAGGAAATGGGGTGAGGGAGATCAGTAAGATGGCTAAGTGAAACAATTTCCCACAGATGCAGGATTCACAATTTCTTTACAATCATTCAAACCATAACACTGTGTTATAAACGAGTCCCTCCAAATTAATATGCTGAAGCTGAACTGTCAGTAAAGTTGTATTAAGATTCAACATCTTTAGGAGGTGTTTAAATCTTAAGGACAGAATCCTTAAGGATAGGTATAAGAGCCATTACTAAAGTCTGAGGATGGGTTTGTTCTCTTCCTCTCTTTGGCTGTAGAAGGACATAGCATGTTTCTCTTCTGGAGGATGCAGAAAGTAACAAGGCACCATCTTGGAAGCATCCGCAGCCCTCACCTGACACCGAACTTACCTATGCCTTAATACTAGCTTCCCAGAATCAAAAGTGTGAGAAATAAATTTCCATCATTTATAAATTACCAAGGCTGTGGTGCTGTTTTCAAGGAGCACAAATGGAATGAGACAAAGCACTTGTTTTTTCTCCCCCACTGTGACCTAAAAAAATAAAATAGATATCATGTTTTATATATCTTTTCAAGACCTAAAAGTCCTGATTCTTTGTCTTAGTTTTTCACTGATCTTTCATTAAAGTCTTTATTTATGTCACTTTTGAAATAAATTTTCGTTTAAAAATATTACTCCCTGGGCCAGGGATTTAGCTCAGTGGCTCTGTGCCTGCCTCGCAAAAACAAGGTCCTGAGTTCAATCCCTAGTACCCCCCAAAAAAAAACTGTAACTCCCTGAATTTTATTTCAGAATCCATTCTGTCAGAAAAATACTGAAAATTAAATCTAAATGGCATACCTCAACAGCTTAAATATCTGTGATTCTACCCATAACAATATCTTTGTACTCTTCAATTATCATGATTTTTTTTAAATGATCCTCCTTAGGCAATCTGTATCTGTAACTCCATTGGAAATTCAAAAGGAATAAATTGTCCCTTAATAATCATCCTGTTCCAGATAGGCCTATTGTATCACTATGCATTTGACATTAGTTACTGTAAGTACTAAATCTTAACTATAGTTAACTTTCTGCTGGTGCATAAGTCTTATATAATAACAAGGATGCTAAGAGCATTTAGTATTATTCCCTCATAACAACCCCACAGAACAATGTCTGACTTCAAACCCACCAAAAGCAAATGAAAAAGGAGGGTGTTCATTGTTATTTAGGATAAGTAAAACACATCCATCCTATCTCGTTTCACTGTTCAAGTTAAAGGGTACTTACTTTAGACGGACTGAAAGCAAAAGCAAGGCCAGCCGGCAGTACAAGGCTCTTGTTTACCTCCAATTCACACACCTAACAGGGCATTTTTGAACCATGGAAAAAGTACACAATTGAGTGTGAAGCTCATGCCAGGAACTATTTTGTGCATTTATACTACACTATCTCAATTAATTCCTACAATAGCTCTATGAGTTCCATACAGTTACTGTGCCTATTTATAGAGGTCAGCTAAGTTGCCCAGAGTTATAGCTAGTGACCCTTCATTCACAGCGACAAGGAATCATCACAACTGTATGTTTAATCACGATTTTATTTATAACATGTGTCCCTTACTAGGAATGAAGTCCCCATTATACAGTACAACTTACTCTTTACGCAACTTCCTCCTAGTACATGAAAGGGTGGGGTTATCTAAAATGACATTTAACCAATGGTTTCAAAGTATACTGAAAGAAGGAAAGTTTCTTAATTTTTAGGGGAAAAAAATTGTCACTGGCAGAAAAATAAACCTATTAACTTTAGAATGGGCAAAGAAATTAACTCAAATTATTTCTCTCTCTTATATTGTTCTCAAAGAAAAGTTTATTCGGCATAGTTAAATTAGTAAAATAATCCTCACAGGTTAAGACAAAAATAAATTGTTTATACACAGATGAGCAAACATATGCTTTAAAAAGTATTTCAATTACACTAAAAATATTTTACTTCGTACTAAAATATTTCTTAACTCAAACTAGGTTTGCCAAATCAAAAGTTTTCTTTTGGGTGGTTAGGAAAGCCAAGAGTATTCAAAATGTTTTTTAAATTGTTCTACCTATGCCTTTCTATGTTTCCAGTGGAAGTATTGGCAAACACATTTAGCTACAAAGGGAGGGAAAGTGCTGTACCTTTTTGTATTGTCAAAATAAACAGTTAAGAAATCCCTAGTTGGAAATAACTGAAAACCTGTCAATTACTGAGTATAATCTGTATGTACTGAAAGGTACGTGGATGTCCAGCACTTCTTTCCTCTTAAAAATGTCTATATAAACAACTCAGGACACAGTGCTAAATTTCTACAGAGCTTATAAAATAATTCCACAAGAATATAAAATCTGCTTATTCAATAATAATCTTAAATGTATACTTACGCTATAGAATAGTAAAGGAGGAGGAAAAAGATGAGTCGAAGGGGAAGAGGAGGGAAAAGAAAGACCAGGAGGAGGGGATGGGATAAAACGTCAGATTTTAGGGAAAAAACTAGCTTAAAAAGAAAGTCCAGATATAATCTATAAATATTTCACCTAGAGAACAGACTTTTTTTCTTACAACACCTTATGCATTTATACATTTATAGAAACTGTTGTTCTCCCTACCTTCTGAATGGCCTGAAAACTCCGGCAAAAAATTAAAACTTTTCAGTAAGACAGCTATGTGCTTTTTCTCCATAAATTAGCCACTACATACAAACCCACCACGGCAGGGGAGAATCTGCAAACTCACTGAACACTTCACTATAAAATACAAAATCTCAATCAAATATTCAAGGTTTAGAATGTGTAAAAAATTAAAATAATCTTTGTTTTTGCCACAGTGATATTCAAGAATATTTCTGAAGGTACACAGAATTCCAAGACCATTAAACAAAAATGGCATGCGATAATATGTTTTCACAAAATGTAGAGTGACCTTTATTCTTAATTATTTAAATATACGTTTAATTAACTCAGTACCGAGGGTTTCTGCATATGTTTTTACATGTTGGCCATTGCCCAGGAAGCTATACTACAACCACATGTTTAAAGAAGTATCAAGTGTGCATGTGTGCTCAAGAAAAAGAGATAAAGAGAATATAGGCATCTAAATGTTCATATTCATAAAAATACATAAACAAATGGGTATATGTAACTTAGAATCTTTGTTACATAATCAATACTAACAATTCTAATTATTGTTTCAGAAATTTCTAATATTTTAATCACAATTCATCAGTGAATTGTGAGAAGACAAAAAGCCATCTTCACAAATCTTCAAAAAAAAGATATGCTTTCAACACCCACCCTTCACATATATTCAAAATGTCCCTTACCCTTATTGTTCATCTTCTCATTTTGCTATTTTCATTTGACGCATTTATTCATATGTTCAGAATAAAATAATAAGGTGTTCTGCACACAAGAGTCAGGAAGATTTACCTGGTCTACCTGGGGATGATAAGTTTTTATATCTTTGATAAAATGATTTAACTGGCAGATAACAGGCTTTTTATTTTAGCAAAGAGCAAATACATGAAAAAGAATTGTGAATGTGGTAGACAGGAAATAACAATGAACTTCAAAGTATGATACAGCCCCACATTATATGTTTTGAGATCATTTAATTTACTACTGCAGATTTGTGCTTAACACATATGAATATTCCTCCTTTTCAAGTCGCAAATTCTTAATTTCTTTTTTACTGAAAGCTTGTCTTTAAAATATTGATTGTAAATATTTAAACATACTGCTCTAAATACAATATTTTTCATAAATCTCACTATTTTTTTTTCTGGTACTGGGGATCAAACCTTGTTGATTATGAGGCAGGCGGGGTGCCACTGAGCTAAATCCCCGGCCCCTATTTTTTGATTTTAAATCAAGGATATGTAAACACCAGGCTATAAAACAAAAAATATACTGATCTACATATTGTTCAAAATCAATCTGAAACTGAACATAGATTTAGGAAAAATCGATTCATTTAGAATAGGACCTTACTCCGTTTCCCTGTAATAAAAAGTTCTGAAA
Organism: Fukomys damarensis; assembly: GCF_012274545.1. NCBI lineage: Eukaryota > Metazoa > Chordata > Mammalia > Rodentia > Bathyergidae > Fukomys > Fukomys damarensis. Next base: position 19,775,679 of record NW_022900931.1, read on the forward strand.
AAGCTGTTTAAGTAACTATGTATTGTATTGTTGTCACTTATATATATCATTAAAATTCTTTATTTATATAGGGACAGTTTACTATCGACAACTGACTCTCCACAAAGCTTCTTTACTGAAGTGGAGTTGAAAACCTTTTCACACAAATTTGCTAAATCAAGAAAAGAATAAAATACTAGTTGGTAAATAAAAAAGAGAGCCCTGAAAGGGAAAGTTTTAAGGGTATGGATTTTATGACTTGTCATCTAAGTGAATCATCTGGAGTTCTCATATTAAGGAAGGTGTGTCTGTTAGGCATCAAATGACTCATTTTTCTTTTTTTTTAATTTTCTACTTACTTGTGCTTTAATTGCCACCATTTCAGATGATTTGGTGTTTCCACAAGAGCATGACTATAGATTCTTATACAGATATTACCTGACCCATAAATCAGTTATTTTCAAACTTTTCTATCTCAGCATAGATGAGGACCATTACCCAATCCCATTAGTCATAGTGGTCCATTATGGCAATAAATTATGGACATTATGGACACATTTTTTAAAAAGAGGAAAAGTATACTTTTTAAAAACCTCTTTCCCATCCCTCATAGGAAGGCTGTATCCCATGATTAAGAATCTTTGCCAATTTACTTATGAATAGAACTACTTCTTTTGCTATTGGTTTTTATTCCTGAAATGGCTATAAAATTGCTAATGACTCGTTAGAAAGTATTTAGATAACACAAGTACAGTAATATATTCTTGGTTACAAATGATAAAACTACTGGTATTCATCCAAAAGTCACTTTGTAAAAATATATATTTTTCAGAAGGTAAAGATATTAGTGAAGTATGAATATAGCAGATATATTAATTTCTAGCTGATTGGTAATTCCGTATGTTAGTCCTTGCAGTTAACAAAATCCCTCATATATAAGAGAGAGCAGATTTTTCTGTTTCATCCTAAAAAACAAAGAATGATTGCTCCCCCCACCCCGTTTCTATATACAGTCACTAAAATCCATCTGCATTACAGTCATCATTACAAATGACAGCTTTGCCAAATCTAGTCCTACAAATTGATATATTGGAAAACCTGGCATGAATATTTCAATGCCCTGCCATTCTAAAGAATAAGTTTTAGGTTTTATATTTCTATATAAATATTAGGAATTTATATATGGATATACATATGGGTGTCTTCACATACTCATGCATAAAATAAATTTCCCCAAATAGAATAATCAAATTTTGTTGAATTATTTTTATAATTAACAACTGAGCTACATTGTCATCTCTGACAAATGTGGGAAATTGAGGCACAGAAGTACCCTCTAGGTGATAACCAAACAGCAGATGACAAAGAGCAGAAAGACTGGTACAATGCCCATGCCTTATGTGCTTCCCTCTCTGGTCTAAACACCAGATTGCCACAGAAATTCCTATAAGGAACTCTTTAAGATGAGACCTGAATAAAGTAAATGAGAGATGTAGTTAGAATGCCGGAATTCTCAGCTACTGTATTTCCTTCACTTTTGTGGAATGTTAGTTGGCCCTACAAAAGTGGCTGGAACAATGAAAGGGCTATCAGTTGGTTCTACCAGATTTTTGTCATTATTACTTCATCTCTGTTACATAGGAAATAGAAATCATGCAGATAATTTTTCCTTCAATTAAAGATAAATTGACATATACAAGAAGATGGAAAAACTTAAAACTCATGCATCAAGATGCCCTAAAAAGACAGTTTAATGAATATTTTAGATGATCGATGGAATAATAATATTTCACTTAAAACACCTTGAAATCTCCAGAAAATGGAGATCACCTACTTACATGTATTTTATTTAAAATTCTTAGTAAGTTTCCATCTCATTTCATTTACTTAGATCTTGTTTATAAAACAGCAAATCTATAGTTTACAAGTGCCCTTTCCCATCTCTAGCTTCAAAATCACTGCAAGTAATAATCTGCCTCCCTTTGGAATGATAGTTGGCTAATGAAATAGAAGCATAAATTCACATTCACTTATATTTTCTCGTGACCATCAAGAACACCTTTGGAATTATAAAGTGCTGTTTCTTACTGTTTGGTCACAGATCACTGAGTGAATTACCTCAAGAGCTCCAATATAGCAGCAAAAAAGACAGTGAAATTACATATTAGTACAATTCACTATGAAGAAAGTTCAGGGAAAAATCTGAAAAAAAATATATACATACACATGGTAAATAAAAAATAAACAAACCTAAGTATTTCAGTTAAAGTATACTGTTCTGTTAAGTTTCAAAATATAACCATAATGTACCATAATAAAAATTTCATTTTTTTAACTTTCCCAATATACTATCGATGTAGGATAGAACAATATCTGTGCCAATAAGCACTTTGAGAAAAATTGACAATACGTTGTAGGCATCCAATCTGAAAAGGCATCACGAGATAGTGGGGAAATGACATTTGGAGACAGAATAAATTACATAACACTGAGACATCTGAACTAGAGCGCTGAGCACTTGGGAAAGGCGGGGGACGAATGGCACAGCACACCTGACAAACAAGGCTGCGTTCGGTTTCTCAAGTTGACAGAGAACTGTCGACACCTTATGGAAAAACCTGAAAAAGATTCCAGTGAGCAAAAGTTCTGCTGTGATACTTTCTTTACCTTCTTTCTTTTAATTGTCATTCGGAACAACTTTTAAAGAACAAAGCCCAAGTGTATTCTTAAGATTGGTTCTATGTTCGCCGATTTGAAAAATAAACTTGCTTTGTGACACTGCCTGACAAGAAATCACAATATTTCCAAGATGCCTGAGCTCTCAGAGGACTACACGGTAGATATTGATGTTTTCAGATATCACAAGTCTTGTGTTTAAGACGAAATACAAAATAGTAGATACGGTACAAGTGAAATATACTTCTGAATAATAACAAAATTGTGATACAAATGAAATATAATTTTGAATCATAACAAAATTGTGCTTATCGTTCTATGCCACCCCAGTGATCTTCTTTTGTTTAAAGCCAGTGGCAGAATTTGAAATTTAAGTTTATGAATGTATAAAAGAAAAACTAGAATTAAAAAATAAGTATAAAAGAGAGGAAGTATTTTTAACCAATTTTAATAAAATAGTCCTAATGACATGAGATAGAGGTTTTCTTTAAAATAATTCAACCATCCAAGCTTTGGGGTCTGAAAAGGTGGATTTTGGGAGTCATCAAGCCCTTTCTTTATTCTATTGCCTTTTATTTCCACCCATCCCTTCCATAACTACTGAAATTCTATTCATTCTATGTGGGCTCCCCTATGATGCAATGCTTTGATCAGATCTCTGAAATCAGACTATTACCTCTTCCTAAGACACTGTATGTTTATCTGGCCTCTGTCTATATACTAAGGGATGAATGGTATTTACTGCTTGACAGAGCTTTGCATTTTTAAACTACTTTGCATCTTAGAAAATTCTTCCTTGCAGCAAATCAAACTGAACTCCCTATAATTTTAGTATGTATTAAATCAATATTTAGTGAGCTCCATCTATATAGGGTGAAAATGCGTATTAGTTATAAATGTAAATAGCATGCAATCTCTGGCACAGATTTAAATCTTGACTGTGAAAAAGTTCTTTTCCCCCGATCTTTAACATAATATGTGTTTATTCTAACTACTGAAAGCAAGAAGAAGGAAATACTGATGGCCAGTACCTCAGATACCTGACAGTAACTCTTCAGGTTTTCCAGTATTTCTTTTTAGTTTGTTCCCTTTCTGCCCTTCACAAATATCTGTTATCATAGTCAGAAGCTATTTCAGCTGGTTACTGCTAAATACTTTAAACCCAAGTCCACCTAGAATGTTGGAGTCAAAAAGAATGAAAGACAATTTGGCCTTAAGAATAAGGGATTTTAGGGCCACGGATTTAGCTCAGTGGTTCCGCCACCTGCCTCAAAACAGCAAGGTCCTGAGATTGATCCCCAGCACCACCCCCACACACAAAAAGAGGGTTTTTATCACAGCCCTATTCCTGAGAAAAGTTCTCTAGTTACAGGAAAATGAGTATAGCCGAATTCTTCAGATGCATAGTCTTCTGTCTCCATATAAAATTTCTCACAGAAAGATGTATTAATTTCTTAGGCCTAAGGCAAATACTGTTGGTATGCCTTTTTGGTCTGTGTTGAATCTAAGATCCCACAAAGGAGAACTCTCCCCCACAAACAGGGCCTCTACACCATGTTAAAAATTATAGAGAGTTCAATTTTCTCAAGCACAGGCATGGGGTAATGTTTTTCTTATCCAGTCTTGGGAAAGGATGCCTCCCAATATTTAGAGACTGAACCACAGAGCAGTCCCTGAAGTGGTATGCACGCGAGCATAGAAGATGGTGGTCAAGAAGTTTGCAGACTCTCCTACTTGAAGAACCTGGCTAGGCCTAACAGTCCTGGTTTCTAAATGGGGGTAAAGCCATTCTACAAGGAGCTGCATCTTCAGCGAGACCTAAGTTAAGGAGCTTCACCTGAGTACCGTGGGATGAAAGTTTCACAGACCAAGTACATTTGTCTGTGTAAAGACACATGCAAGAGATTGCAAAAGTGTCCATGAAGTCTTCTTATACCTGTACTGATATACCTTAGTGATGTGAATGTACAACTCATTAAGAGGTGGCATCTGGATCTGGACATGTTTGTTGCTTAAACCAATGAATCAGAGCAGTGATCCAAAATGTACTTGTGCTTTGGAACTTGTTCTTTCTTGTTGTTCTTTAGAATCCATAGATTGTCACGTGAAGAGGCCTAGGCTAATCTACTGAGATGTGAGCACTAAAGCACAAGTCTCAGGGTGGCTTATTAATCATCAGATATGCTGATAACTTAATCTATTAATCAATGTTTATCAGTTTACACTACACAGTTCATCTTTGAACTGGATTGTTCTATGGTCAACCCCTTCAAAGCAAAGATTATACCAAATGAACATAGCATTTTTATACTTATATCCATACTTATTGTCCTAGTTCAATCATTTTAATTATCATATGAAGAAACTCCACTGTTTATCTGTTTTTGTCTGTTGAAACTATTTTTGTTGTTCACTGCCACCATCAGTAGGACTAGAGTGGATGGTCCTCTACAAGTCCCGAAAGTCAGTGTGCCCCTCTGAAGTACTTTCTAGATATCGCTCTCCAAAGCAGACGTAGCAGTTTCCACTGACAAAGAGTAAAATTATATAAGGGTTTACACTGCTCTTTGCTCTCACCAACATTTGTTCTTGTCAGATAGTGAATCTTGACAATCTGATGGGGTGAAATGACATATTATTTTAATTTGGATTTGTCATAAGTAGAAAAATTCCTACCACCCTTAATGGATAGTTATGCTTCTTCTAAGGCATGTTTATTTTTTGTCCACTTTACTATTAGTTTTTCATTTCTCTACTGCAAAACTGTTAACTTTTAAATGCTAATCTTTGGTAGCTTTTCCAATCTCTTCCCTGCATTAATGGCTTTTCTGCTTCTTTAGTGGTACTTTTTTGATATATAGAAAATGTAATTTTAATGATGCCAAACTTACTAATCTTTTCCTTTACAAAATCTTTCCTTAACCTGAGGTCATAAAAATATTCCTATTCTGACAGTAGGATTTTTAAAGTTTTGCTTTTCATTTTAAGGTTTTTGAGCCACCTGGAGTTTATTCTGTCACTAGGATCTAATTTTACTTGTATCCATATGGATAACCAATTGTCCTAACACTATGTACTCAGGATCCCAAACTTTCCTTGACTTTTAATGCATCCACTACCGTGTATCCACATTCATATATGTGTTTAACTGTTTCAGGCCTGTCATTTCTTCTTCACTCAGGACATGAATGAGAGATTTAGAGCTGAATCCATGCTGTCTAAAATTTTTGGTTTTATAATAACTTACAATATTTTGCAGAAAATCACCCAGATTTCTTCCTCTCTTCAAAACTGTTTTGGTTATACCTCCTTTTTCTCGTCTCCCTAGAAATCATGTACAAGTACACACTCCCCCTTGACAATGACTAGTGACTCTTTTCAAGGTAAAGCCCGTACATCACAAATCCTCTATTACTAATCATTTCTACCCTCAACAAACACACACACACACACACACACACACACACACAGGAACAGGGAGGGAGATCATTTACTAATCATTTTGGGAAAAATAAGGTCCCAAAAGAGAGGACAAGAAAAACCTAAAATTTATAAAACTAGTGAGTTGTTACAATTTAAGAAAAAAATGAGTAGTTTGTTTTCTTTCCTGACTTTGTTAATATCAAATTATTTCCCACAAACAGTTGCTTGATCTCTTTCCATTCTGTGCCACACACAAAGTCCAGCAGCATTGCTTTCACTTTTGTCCTGTCTTTTTTTCCCCTCAAAATTGAAGCAGTATCAATTTTAGCTTTCCAGAAGGGCATTCCTGAGGCCTCTTTCTGTTTTGTACTAGGATCACTTTGATTGTATTGTTAAAAATGACTTGTGAAAAAGTAACATTCCTAAGAGGAAAGATGAAGGCTTCGTTTTAGAATATGACATTGTATTCCATGATTATCACTCACCAATGTCACATAATATTGTAAAACTATAAACTCTGATTCCAAAACATTTTATCACCCCAAAAGGAAACCTGTACGCACTAGTCTGGTCCCATTCCCTTTTCCCCACATTTCCTGGCTGTCAACATTCTATTTTGTGTTTCTACTAATATAATTACTCTTAAGTATCTACTACAAGTAGAATTTTAGAATATTTGACTTTTATGATGGATTTATTTTACTTAGCATATTGTCTTCAAGGATCATATTGTAGAAAATGTGTCAGGATTCCCTTCCATTTCATGGCTGAATAATATAGTACACACGTATAACAATTTTATGGGACTATTCATCCACTGATGGACACTGATGGAGTCATTTCTACCCTTTGGCTATCACGATCAATTCTGTTGTAAACACTTGTGGACAAGTATCTTTGTGTGCTTTTGTTCATTTCTCTTATGTATATACTATCAAGAGTGGAACTACTATGCCATATGGTAATTTCATATTTAATTTTTTGAAGAACTGCCAAACTCTTTTCCACAGTGACTACACCATTTTGTATTCCAGCCAGTCATGTCAAAGGGTTCCAATTTCTCCACATCTTTATCTACACTTGTTATTTTCTGGTGTTTTTTTTTTATCATTATAACCATCACAGTAGGTATGAAGTTGTATCTCACTTTGGTTTTTATTTACCATTTACATTTCTCTAATGACTAACAGCATAGAATACCTTTTTCATGTGACAGTTGGCCATTTGTTTAATTTCTTTGGAGAAGTGTTCATAGGTCATCTTCTTTTCTTAAATTGCAAAATTTCTATTTTCCAGATACTATACTCTTACTTTATATAACTTGCAAATATTTTCCCCATTCTGATGCACAAGACTTATTATTTTTGATGAAGTACAATTTATCTATTATTTAGCTGCTGTTTTTTATTTTGTATCTAAAAATCCATTACCTGACTCAAGGTCATGAAGATTTATCCTTATGTTTTTTTCTAATAGTCTTATAGTTTTTTTTTTCTCATTGAGTTTATTGGTACATTTTAGGTATACAGTACAGTTACATTCATCATTGGGCTCTTGTACCTTTACATGACAGGCCTTGGTTCTCATTTTTTTCCCCTGACCCCTGACCCCTGTCCTCCCTTAACCCCCTCATCCTTTCCCTATTTGTAAATAGTTTATTTCCAATTTTTCATTTTCTCATATTTTTTTCTTTTCCCTTATTTCCTTTCCCCTACCCTTCCCACTTCTCCTACACCTTTAACCCTTTTCTTCCTATTTCACATTATAGTTTGTTTGTTTTTATACTTGATTCTTTGTTCTATTTGTAGGTAAATTTGTATGTGGTATATGAATCAAGTACATTTTTTCTATATAAATAGCCAGATGTCCAGACACTATTATTATCTCTTAGAAAATTAAATACACTAAAAAAGTCAGGAATGAATTAATTGGTTTCTCCATCATTCCTGTGACTTGCTCACAGTTTTTACCTTCATGATATACACAATGATCTATTACACGCTCTATTGACATGTATCTTAGAACAAAGGGTATTCCTTGTTCCAAATCTGCACAACCCTCATCTTGTGATATCTCACCACCCTCATTAAAAGTTAAACTCCTCATTCTAATTCATCTCCTATATATTTCTCTTCAATCTTCTGAGCGTGTATTTCTCTCCTTTTACTGTTATTTTTTCAAAAAAGTCATTAAAATTTAGTGAGACTGGAGAAATCCTGAGAATCTGCAATATTCTATATTTTACCCACAATCTTTGCACAGCTAACTCATTTCATTACTCTCCTTCCTCTCCATCAACTTTCAGCACCAAAATACAGTACTATGATCATTATGGGAAGCAGACGGTAGGTCAATTTTGAAAGTTGTCACTAACACTTTATTACTAACAAAACAACCACAGGTAGGGCTTACCTAAAACAATATTAATGTTCAACTCCATATGAAAGACTTTATTATATAAACAGATACTTTAATTCTTTTCAGAACAAGTCCTCTATTACAAATTTCCTGATGGTGGAGTTTTCAATCACAGTCTCTACTGTTACTATTGTAATTATGCAGAGGTGATAGTACTTTGGAAATACTTAATTTAGAATACAATTTAGCAAAATTATGTTCATGGACACACCCCACATGGTTTTTACTTGCTTGAGATACTGGTATCAATTTCATCCTAAGTTCAGATATTTCTGACACACTTTTCCCATAAATTATATGATTGAGAAAAAGATACTGTGAGAAATGGTCACAACATTTACGACAATGGATTTGAATGTTACTGCTGCCTTGATAAATAAACCATGTTCCTTGTATAACAGAATCCAGAAATGTGAGAATAAATGCAAAATTTCCTTTAGTAAGTTAACGTTTCTTCCCAGAAAGGTGTATGATGTGTATTGATATCTCAGCTTTAATTCTCCGGATTCTTGTCACATAACTCCTGCTGAAGAAGTGGGTTCATCCAACACCTATTTTCACAATGACTGTGGATGGTAACAGCGGGAGCTTTATCCCGATAGGAGAGACATGAAACTAGTGATGCGTCCAAGTGCTGAGACTTACATTAGTCCTAGATATGGTATACTCTCTGCAGTCAAGTAAAGGTTTCTTGTTCACTAGGTATATATCAACATCAAAAAAGACTTGTGATGTCTAGAATCACTCCTGAGCTTAGACTTCTTAGCTGAGGCTTTAATAACTTCTAAAATTGATGCTGGCTATTTCTCTCTCAGGTCAATACCTGAAATTCACAAGCTTCCAATCTCTCCCTAGAGTCTTTCTCTGAATGGAGTCACCTCTCCACAATTTTATATAACACTAACATGCTGTCTAATGTCAATCATATCTTTTGCTGAAATAATGCACCTACCAGTTTTACCTTTTTAAAAGTTCCAAACTGCAAATGAACAATCCCAAGAGTATTCTACTGGATTTTAATTTTTAGTCATATCCTTCATGAGTTGTACAGGTCAGAATCCCTGAAGAATCAGATCCTAACAGAAATCTGTTGGCAGGAAGATTCTTAGGTATACTATTGGGTTCCACAACCTGGGATGAAATATGAGTGGTTAGAGAATGAAGCTGAACTGTGATAAAATTCAACGATCTTCCCTTAAGAAAGGATTGAGTCCATCATTTTCTTAAAATTCATCCATAAGGATGCTGCACCTGGAATGAAAACTAAGCTTTGAACTATAGCCTAAGAAGCTCTCCCTTGATCTCACTGGTGCCTATATCTCCAATTTGTTATGGTAGGTGTACATTTAACCTTTCTGTTTGTTGGTTGGTTGGTTGGTTAGCAGTACATGTTTGTAGTACATAATGATTACATTTAACATGGGGAGTTGGTACATCAACACATCTTAACTGTTTTTCATCCTCATCCGCTCTCCAATTTTAGTTTATAATTACTCCCCACACCAGCTTCCTCCCTGTGCCTTATACTTAGCATTATTTTACTCACCTCTAAGAGACCTCACCTGTTTTTCCTGCACAGGAAAATCTTGTTCTGCAATTGCCATCACTGTTCCCTTCTCATCCTTTGGAGGAGAGGAAGCCTTTAGAAGTCCTAAGTCTGTAGTCTGTATTTCTTTCGTAACTCATTTCAATCTATAATTGCCTTTTTAAGGTAATGATTGGCTACTTAAGAATCACCATAAGAGAAAAATCTCATTTGGAATTTCCTCTGTCTGCAATTCCTGACAGCAGGTACTCAACTAGTAACTACTGAATAATGACTAATCAAAATACTACATATCAGCACAGTAGTAGGGGAGATAAAACAAATAGCTAGGTCATTCAAAGTCCATGTTGACTACTGCCTCTGCAGATTATAAATGGCAAAATATTTTTCCTGCTTTGTCCCTCACTACTGTTTTATGTATCTTACCTTCCTTTAAAACAAGTTGGTGTAATTTGTTCAGGACACACAAGTTCCTTTTACACTAACCTAAAAGAAATATGATATAGAGGATGGATCCACTGCAAAATTTTAAAATCCATATATTTGTTAAAATAACTTTGTGTTTATCCAATACTGCAAAATTTCTACACATAGTTCTCTTGAACATGATTTTCATGAGCAGAGTGTAAATCTCTGCAGCACAGGATTTACTCCAAGCATCTTTCACTCAGTTCCATTTTCTAAGTATAACCCTGACATTACAAACAACTAGGATCCAAATCTCCATTAAATGATCTGTTCTTTCCTTTACTGAATGCAGAATTATTGTTTTGGCTAGAATTAGTCAGGCACAGTTAGTACAATAACACTCAGTGCCTTCCTGCCTAGCACCTGCTGCATGTTATTTATTTCTTGTTAGCTACATAGTACAACAAATTGTGTCTTTTAACAGCTCATTGAGTAGAGGAGGAGAAAGTGATGGCAATGGATTGTTGATAATGTTCAGTGGTGTCAATATATTTCTTTTCAAATAATCCAGCTAATAAATTTGCACTAATACTATTTGTTTCTTTGGAGAATTTCTCTGCCACATTAATTTCCACTGACCTTGAAAAGAAATCAGCATGAGTAGAAGAAATACAGGCAATGACCCGTGGCTTTAACATATCTGTAAAGGTGATTTTAACTAAAAAAATGCAGTGGATGGAAATGAACCAATTGTTCTTTCCAAAATGCTTTAAAATGTTAAGATAGCAGACAGTCATTAAATTTCAATACATTATCTAGGGTTCCTCAGATTTAATCATAAGGTTAAATAACACATCATCAAGAGAACAAAATCTGTTTTCTAGACTTTCTAGAGTACTTCAGTGTCATTAGAACATCTTCTAAAACAGAACAGTCACACTAATGTTTCTCAAATCTACAAAGGAACACACTTGACTATTTCCTGTCTTATCCACTAATTCACTTTCACTAATGGGCCAGATTCAAAAAATGAAGCTTGAATAAAGTACAGGGCAGTGGCTACTAATTTTTTCATCTGCACATTTTGTTTTATTGTGTTACAGACTCTAATTGAACTTTGTTCCAAGCTATTAACCTATGATAGAAGACTGTGGAGATAAGATTTCACTGACATATAGAACAAAGAAAAAGAAAGGGCGTGAAAATTACAATGACAAGGTTGCCTTAGCAGTTTTGAGGTGGTAAAATGAAATCCCTGACTAATAGGCCTAGCAAACACAAGAGGGGTGATGATGTGAAAGGAGGGGACAATCTTGGCTTGACCCACTGAGAGGCTCCCAGAGAATCTATAGTGGATACACACCATTATTGCAAAGTTCAAATTGCAAAGCAAATCAAAGCATGCCTCTAATTGTTATAAGTTGTACAAGAAGTTCATGTACAAGGCATAAATTCAGAAGCATTACCAGTACTGTAAATTGTTGACACTATCTCAGCAGCCATTTTTCTGTTTGAGAAAAGTTAAAATATTTGCTTTACTTCTTATAAATTATTCCATTTTTTGTGCCTTTCAGGAACACAAACATCTTCAGAGATCATTTTTGTTCAATTTCATTATCTTAATTCTCACGAACTGAAAAGAATAAGGTATAAAAGCATTGTGACAGTATGCAACCCATGAAAAATAACTGTACAAGAGCTTCATGTAACAATATCAAATGAACAAAGCTATCTTTTCTGTCAAAGCTTTGCTCTGATGAGGATTTCTCAAACACAGGGTAAGAAGTACATCCAAATGGAGTGGAGGTGAGCTGAGTGTAGCTCATTAACACTTCAAACTACTTTCTGAATAACAATACCAATGTTTTCCTTCCTAGCCAGCATTTGTTGCTCTGGGTAAGACAAAAATCAAGAAAAGTGAAGTACAAAAAAGAAATTAAATTCCTTAAGTATTGTTTTTGCAGAACAAGCCAGTATAATATAAAATTTTTAAAAAACTTTTGACTATTTTGGAACCAAGTTTTCAATCTTCTCCTTTTAAAAATTTAACAATTTTACATATATTTCATTATAAATAGTGGATAAAATTTCATCTATGTTATTACTTGACACATTGTGAATACACAGCCAGGGAAATGCACTGAATATATATTAACAATGGAATTAAAAACTTAAGTGCTGAGAAACACTGAAATTGACAATGATTGTCAAAATAAAATTAGTTCACAAATTCTGTACTGAAATGACAACTATAGAGTTCAAGTGCTTACTTTAACCAATAAGAAACATTACATCTAGGTTTTATTAATCCAAAGGCCAAAACACTTTTTACCCATTGAAGAGGATACATTTGTAATCTAGAGATAACATCTGGGTATCAAAATGCACATCTACAGAAACCATATCAACTTGACATTTATATAGATTTAATTTAAGCAAACTGAAAAAGTTCCCTTAAAGTAATGCCCTTTGAATAAAAGTTTAAGTCGCTTAAACAATCTAGGACATACCCAGTGTGCTGAATGACATCATCGTGATCACTTTTGATATAGCTTCATTGTGAATAATTACATTAACTCCTATTCATGATGATATGACAGCTGCCATTCAGAAGCTCTGGTATCCTACCCACACAGCCAATGAGGCACCCTGCCAACCATTTCTGGTCTCAGCTTCAGGAGCAGAACTCTTTCAGAAACATGGGCACCAAAGGAGTATTTTGCAGATGGACTCAGGTTAAGTCAGAACTAGCCTACCTTGAAGACGGTAACATGCCCTGATGTCACGTGGGTTTTAAATTCAATTGTTGTATTCCAGGGCAGTCATACAATCAGGTTTTTGATCATCAGTAAATAAAGCCACAGACTCCTACTGTTCTGTTCATGCAAATCATACTCCTGGACAAGTTTGAATCGTTATTTTTAATTACTCAAATCATCGCTTTAGAGTGGTCTACAAGGCTCTAGATTGAAAGAATACCGTACTACTAAGAAAAAGAGTCATATCACAGAAGAATGAAAGCAGTCATTATTTTCATCCCTCTGGGAATGTCACTTATATTGTAGATGGCTGACAAATACAGTGCCTCTATTTTACTTTATTTGCCATGTCCCAGATGAACACGATCCTGAGGCACATTTCTTTATACATTTTACTATCAGTTTTTCATTCAAGTACTTTGGTTCAGTATAAAACAAGGAAATTATTTAGTTATATTTTGCTTTTTGGAACACGTATATAGAGCTATTGTGTAAATTAGTAACTAAAGATTTTGTTCAGTATAATTTGCATACATAAAATACATATTATTAGACTTCACACTTCAGGTAAATATAAAATATCTTTTCCATTCTAAGACCACTTTTCAAGCCTCTGATCCAATCTTTTAACATTACTGCATGCAATATATGAATTAGAGAATTTTCTTTTTTCTTTTTTCTGGGGGGGGTACCAGGGATCGAACTCGGGTCCTTGCGCTTGAGAATTTTCTGATAGAAAAGGAATTTAGACTTTCTCAGGGAGAGAAAGTACATAAAGAAATCTTAGTATCATCATAAATAATTTCCTAATTTGTAAAAGAACAGGGGGCCAGTAATTCTTCAATTATGCTTCATTCTTTTTTCCTAATACTCAAGAATCTCTGTCCTTAGTAACAGACATGAGGTCACCATACTACTGCTGGCTTCTTAATCTTAGAAACTGTTAAAGAAATCACACAGCAAAACTTTGCCACTGGGTAGTAAAAGACTTCTCAGAAGAGATACAGAAAGTATACAAAATAGAAAAGAACAGAATCGATAAGTTGGGCTTTACAAAAACTACAATTACTTGCACTTGAAAAAGCAATGTTAGAAATGAAAAGGCAAGTCAAAGAATGAATGATTATTTTTGCTATGCATGCTTCTGAAAAAGATTTAATATTCAGAAAAACAAAGCAACAAACTAACCTCTTCCAAGATAATTAAATAAATCAATCTGAAAAAAATGGACAAATCAATTGGACAAACTTTTCACCAAAAGAGAATCAATGTCACTAGTTAATAGGGGAATACAAGTTTAAAATATAATGAGATATTACCGTGTATAAACCAACATGGCTAAATTTCAAAATACTGATAATAGCTATTGTTAGTGAGTAGAAAATACAACTGAAACTTTCATACGGTGATGTAATACGATAGAACAGAGTATCTCCTTTACAACACTGACAATTTCTTATCAAATAAACCCATACTAACCATATGAGACAGCATTCCAATTTTCTGTAATTGCCATGAAAAATGAAACATATATTCAAAGACTTGTGCATAAACAGGTACAGCATTTTAAATCATAATAGATAAAAGGAAAATCTCCTAATGTTCATCAGTAAGTAAATTTATAATTAAAATATGATAAACCCACACAAGGAGTCCACTTCACAATAAACTGGAATGAAACATCAATACACACAATAACAGGATGAATCACAAAATAATTATGCTGGGTGAAAAAAAGCAAGGCACAAAGCCCCATACTGTATGAGTCCACTGATAGAAGATGCTAGAAAAGTCACACTAATCTTGAGAAAACAGACTGGTGGTTACCTGGGGATAAACACAGAGGGTGGGACTGGCCTCAAATTTTGGAAGGATGTTAATGTAATTTGATAGGCTGGACATGGCAAGGTTACAGACATCTTTCAAAAAATCAATGAATTATATAATTTAAATAGATGCAATTACTAGCATTTAAATTATAGTTCAATAAGGGTAATTTAAAACAAAAGAATTATCTCTACAAGGTTTAAAAAAACTGTGTAAATAAATGGGATTACGGTTACTCACAGACCATCTATTATTCTACTGGGAAAGGATTCAAAAGTACATAGGGCACCCAGAGGAATAAGGCATGTGAATCATAAAATAATTCACAGAAAGTGTATCCATTAAAGATAAAGACCAAAAAAATCAAGAGTTGAATTATAAGGAAAATATATTGGAATTCATTTAATTTAATATGCATAAAAGAAATTCTAAATAATCTGAAAGAGATGGTAAATTTGATGAAGTCTTCTTCAAAATCGAGGAGAAATAACAATACTCAGAATATTGATAACAATTCTTAGAAGGAATAAAAAATATCTAGCCAGTCACTTTACCACATATGCCATTCCTCTGGCGCTGTGTCTATATCTCTGACAAATGGATACTTTCTAATCCCCTTCTCCCATTTTTCCAAGCCAAATTCTGTTTCTTCCACGGAGAGCATGTTTCCCTTGGTTGAAATGCATTAGCGAGTTTGTCCCGTATCCAACCAAGACGTGAACATCTTTGGGGCACCAATTTTTCTCTTGTTAGTGCCATGCATGCAGTAGTGAACTAATGTTTCTCATGGTTTTAATGCATTTAAAGAAATTACAGGCCAAGGAAGAAGGACTAAATTGGTCACACTACTTAGACTTTCCAAATGTGCCTGTTGATAAATACATTAAATGTGAAAGGGCATTTGTTTTCTTCAAAAAAGTGTAAGTAGAAATATGTATGGTCTTTGTGGGCTGCAGAAAATTTGAACAAATTGCCACTTACACATTACTGAATTTAATTTTAAGCACAGAAGGTGTGGGCTTCTGGATGAAAAAATGCATTAGTGTTTAATTGGCGTTTAGTTGAAATGTGTTTTATTCCTTTGAAGATAAAGCTCCTAAAGCCAAGGTTTTAAAGGAGTTCCTGCATCTTTAAGGTAAGAGGACGAAGACCTTGTTAGGAAGAAAGGACAAAGCTAAGATTGCAAGGGAGAGAAAAGAATTGAAAACAATCAATGTGTTGATGTCAGTTGAAAAAGGGTCACTGAGAGATCACTTTTACCTGAATCTGTTCCTTAATTAAAAAAAGAAAGATGACAGAGTCCACTACTCATCGCTATGGTAACATTTAAATATCAGGAAGTTTTGACCAGCAAAACACTTAAAAGCAAAGCCAAGTGAATGTTTAAGTAAATCTACACAGGACACAGGCTTATTGAAAAATCTAAGTAGCAGGGTTATTCATAAAGTTTTAAATTCAAGTCAGGTGTTTATTTTCCTCTGGAATCTTAAAACTTATGAAATATTAAAGAGGAAAGGCTAATAAAAAGCAGGACAAAATAAAATATATGTGAAAGGAAAGCCTTTTAAAAGAGCTTTTGAAAAATTTGCAGTTTCTCTGTGTAAGTTGTTTTACATTATCTTCTGCCTTTCACCAGTTCTAAAATCTAAGCTATCGTACCCTCATTGTCTATGATTTCCATTGTTCCCTTTGTTCCACTTTTACTCTGCAGAAATGTTTCACTTACACTAATTGTGTACTTTTTTGTTAATTATAGATTTTCTATCTTTTTCCTTCCTTGTTTCTTATCACCTCGTCCAATTCATATATCATCATTACTGTCACCAAGGAATGCTAATCGCTGAAAATTGTGGTTTTCTTGTTCATAAATCAAGCAAAATTTACAGAATTTCTCATTACCTGAATGATGTGATGTATCATGGATTGTATCACCGTATCACCTACTTTGCATCACTCACTTCTCTCAGCAAGTTTAGCTCTTTAGTTATGTTTATCTTTCCATTGTAACCCAAATAATAACAACTTTAAAAATCACAAAACCATGCCAAGGAGCAAAATAAGTAATCCTATTTTCACAAGCACAATATGCTTATACAACCCTTTATAATATCAGAAAAAAATCACCAAGTATGACTCTGACATACTATACTATGTTTGCAAATGCACCTTAATTGACAGAGTATTCTCTACCAGTGTTTAAGGCCTTCACAAAGAAAAAAAAATACTCTCCTGTTTAAATGATACCTTTCTCAGAAGAGGAGAGACTCCATGAACCATCAAAGTATTGTACAATGAAGTGAAAGTAATAACACTCTTCATTTAGGGAATAAAATGTTGTGCTGATATTAGTTTATTTATGCTCATCATTAACATTATTTTTACCTGAAGAGTTTCTAGCTTTTTGGAACTAGGAATATTTTAAGTTTTTTCTACTTCAGTGGGCATTTATCTCCATTTCCCTGCTATTTACAATGTTCTGAATAGGAGCATATTTGCAGGTCTAATGTTACAATAACATTTACACAACCAAAATCAATCTATATTTTGAAAGCTTTATTATACAGCTAAAATAAATAATTGTCTTACATATTTTATTTTGAGACTATGTCCTAAAATAGTACCAGATTCACAGCAATCAATTTTATATCATAAATTTCCTTCACTGGTTATTCTTGTTTTTTTAAAAAAAATTTTCTACCCCAAGGTCAGATAGGTAGCAGTAGCAGATCACGTTACAACATTAGGTAAAGAGCCACTTTAAATTAGAGAATAAGAAATTACCAATAAAAATCTTTCTTTTAAATGATGTTTTGAAAATTACAAAGCATCACACTGACTTTTATTTACAGTATTTATCTGCTTCTAACTTTAAAGAATTATCCACTTCCACCACTCTCTTCCACCTTAAGGCTTTCTAAAAATGAAAGATAATCACTGGGAGTTCCTTTATTTAAAAATAGCAAAGACAGTTTTGATCTTGTAAAACATTTCTGAAAGTGAGAAGCAAGTAGCAAAGTCTCACCCAAACCACCTGAGTCTTTATGCAAATCTCACAGCTAACTGCTTCTCATATCCACTAGGGGGATCATTACACAGTACAAATAGATTGGTCTTTTTACAGGTGTTCTCTTACTTTTTTACTTAATAGGACGAAAAAGAATACTACTTTTAAACAACAATAATGGTAATCATTTCAACAAAGCTAATGGTAAAATATTTTTTAAAGACTGGATACTGAAGATACTTCATTTATTCTTAAAAGCTATAATTTTAAATACACGTTTGGAAACTAAATCTAAAGTCCACCTCCCACTTTCTGAAAAATAAATGCAGAAACAGAATCCTGGCAAAACATACATCAAAAAAAATTAAAATATTTTATAGCCATGAATGCACTTTCATGCTAATCCCAAAGATTTGCTCCTGATGATACACTGTCAACGATTAATATTTAACATGAATTTTGAAGCACTCATTAAGAATGCAGTGATGATATTTATATCTTTAAAAGAAACTTACGAAAGTTATGGACTGCATCTCTTCATTATCACTTATCTGTAGTCCTTCAGTAGTTTTTGGTCTATGTGTTATTTACCTAAGAAAACATGGTCACAAATCCTCTCAGCAAGTTTACAGCCCTACCTTCTTAGCTTTGAGAAATCCTTGGTTATAATGAAGCCGGAGGAGGAGATCTTGTCGACAAAACATTACAGAAGTCACAGAGAACAACAAAAATGGAAATGCCTCGGTAGCCCAGCAGTAATCGAGATTAAGACTAGCTCTTGTTCAGTTTTGTAGAGTCAAGCTAGGTCCAATATTGAGGGTTCATTAAATGTGTGATGAACAAATGAATGACTACCTGGGAAGCAACCCTAACAACCGCTAATTGCACATTGGTGGGGAAATGGTTTCAGAAGTGGCTCACTGATGAGCAGTACTCATCAGTATGGAGCAGATTCAAATACTCCCGAAGGCCTATTTCTGAAATTTTAAAATAAGCCATGGTTTCTCAACTTTAGGGTTAATATGCTGAATGAGATAAGTCCTTGTGGGAGACTGATACACATTTTATGAAACAGAGCAGGACTGCAGGCCTCCACACTAGATGCCAGTAGCATTCCCCAGGACAGAAGAAGCAAAAATGACTCCAGACATTGCCAAATATCCCCCAGGCAATAAAAATTAGTCAAGAACAGTGCACTAAGAAAATCACATCTCTAAACTCGAATCACTGAGAGAAATCTGGAAAAAGCCTTCATGGAATATTTTAAACATTACATAATATTTGTCAAAGGACAAAGTTGACAGTAATCGTCTGTACTCCTGCTTCACAGAATGGTGAGTATAGAGAATGTGGCCTCTGCGTGACAGCAAAGAATATTCAACATGGCCACATCTTGTGCAAACCACATGTAACAAAAAGAACTAGCAAACATTAGAGCCACGAGTCAATACTGTTAATAACAGCTTTGAAAGTTACTAATGTATTAGGTATTTCAAAACCTAACAAATTTGAATGTATCATTGACAAACTTATTATCATTCTAGTTAGCTCAAAACCAGTATTTTTCATGTCTATATCTTTTAAAGCTAGAAATTCCAAATAATCAGACTGCAGGGTGACTTGTGATCTCCACTAACTCTTTAAAAACTCCTGATGTTTCATATAGGAAAACCACTAACTGAGGTATTTAAAAAGTTTTTCTTGTTAAATTTTCCAAGATGAAAAAAAGGAAAAAACTGCTGTTAAACTTTGTACTTCTCAATGTACTCAAAACTTTCCCTTTTCTCTACAAAATATAACTAAATCATAACTCATAAATTGCATTCCTTGATTTGTACTTATTTTAAGTTAATCCACAATAGATATTTTGCATTATTTCTGCATCCCTTTTTTGTAAAAACAAACAAAACAAAAATCTTCTCTATTTGGTTCAGGTTTGGTACCATCACCAAGACTGGTTACAAAGTCATAGTTGTGTTTCTCTATGTATATTCAGCCAGGCTTCACAACCAATCATTGCAGCAAAAAGCAAAAGAAGGAACAAGAAAAAATGAGCACAATATTAAAGGCAATACAGCTGAGTTTTGTACAACTCAGCCACCAAATGTATGTAAAACTTTCAAGATATATAAATAGTTTTGCTATTTAAATGAATTTTTTAAAAAACCTCATCACTGGAGGCAGGCTACTAACACAAAAATACATTCTAATCTCAAAGAACAGGATCTGTACAAACTACAGCCTGTTTAATCCAACTTGTCATCTATTTGTATCAATAAAGTTTTATTGAAACATACCTGCACTTATTCATTTATGCATTTTCTTTGAATACTTTCATGCTATAACAACAGAGTTAAAATGCTTGCAATAGAAAGCATTTAGCTTTCCAAACCTAAAATGCTTCCTCTCTAGTTCTTTACAGAAAAGGGTTGCTGACTCCTTTTGGAGAATATCCAAGTAAGCATCAAACAGAGAACATGGAGATGGACGGTCATTGATTTACAGTCATATGCAGGGATACAGACTACTTCAAGATACTTATTTCTGAAGCACTGCTTTTACAAAGCACCAGTGGAAAGAACTTTGTTCAGGATTCAATTTTGTCCCCAGTATTTGGAAGTTTATTCTCAGGTTCCTTATAAAAAATGAAAAGCACAAAAATTTAAATTTATGATTTAGGTCATTTGTTCCTAACTTTATCAACCCCAAAGACCCATTTTTAAATAAAAGCTTTTATTGTCTCCCTACTATTTTGAAATGAAAGTCATAAATAATGCAAATTACTCAGGTCTTGATTTCAACAAAATCAATAGCACGTCCTAGCTGAAACAGAAAGGAGGAAATAAAAAGGGAGTAATTTATAATGAAATAATATGTGCTTGAATGTTTAAGTGCTCAATATGTCTATAATAGAAGAAGAAATGACCAAGTGAGACACTTGCAAATACGTATAAAATCACTAACAATCCAGAGTAAAATCACAGATACTATTGTGATTTTATTTATTAGCTAAAATAATAACAGAAATGGTGAATAATCCTTGGTATAGAGTTCAGAGGAAAATGACATATAATCTTTGTTTCATCACTTTTGTTGTACTTTCAAACAAATTTATATTTAAGTATGCAAATACAGTGTGTTTTAACATCCAATACCAAGTTAGATTTTTGTCTAAATAATAAACAATATAAACTTTTATTCTTATACTGAGATAATCAGGGCTTTCGGTTTAAGATTGTGGATACTATTTCTCAAACCACTCAGAGATACCATTGTTATAACAAATAATACTAATGAGGAGGAGGAGGTGGTGGCTGAGGAGAAAGAGAAAAAACAAGAACAATGAAGAATATAATGATCAGTGGGTATAATTCTTCCAGCAGATTTCTGGGTAATGAAAAACTACAGGAAAAGAATAGCTGTAAAAAACAGAAAAAAAAAGTGTACCCTGGAAGCGCCATGAAGATGCAACTGAAGAAGTAACTCGATGCCCTTATATGGTAAACTTCTGGAAGATTCAGGATTTGGAAATGAGACTCAAATGAAGGGCAGGGAGGAAACATAGGTGAGGAAACATAGGAAAGAAAATCTGGCCAACCATGAAGTCAAATCACTACCAACCAACTTCACCCCTGCATTTGTGCTGTCTGGAACAAAATAATATAGCGAACACTCACACAAAAAATATCAGCAGTCCTCCACAGAAAGAATGTGTCTGGCTGAAAAAGCTGAGGAGACCAGAATTACGCCAGCCATGCAACCCATCCCTTTGTAAAGTTTGCCCACTGACAAGAACTATCCAGATTTGTAGCCATCATCAGATTCTTTACAGTTTTATGGAGACAATCAAGAATCATCAAACATTTGTGGAAATTCTGCAGCATGGAAGAGACTGATGAAATATATATATATTTTTTTATTTAAAGATACTTATAAACAAAAGGACAAATGGAATGTATAAACACTTATAAATGATCCATACAAGAAACAAAAGATCTGTATCTTCTAGAATAAGTACTTTGCCAGAGTGTAAAACTTCAAGATGTGATAAAAACAAGAACTGCAAAAACAAGTAAAAGGATACAGATGATCATATTCCTATAGTAAAATGGAAAAAGCATGGTATAGTCAATAGTAATATTAAAGATGTAAATACCTGCATATAAGCAGATTCTTAAATTTAAAAGATAAAAAATAGAGAAGCAATGACGAGCAATGCAGCGAAAGATGGAATAAAAAGCAGTAATAGGATGTTCCAAGGGAACTCAGTCCTTCTCTATTACCACAGAGAATGCCAATAATACAAACTCTAATCAAAGTCCTGGAGATGTAGATATAGATATAGATACAGATATAGATACAGATACAGATATAATTTACAGCAGAGGCTTCATATAAAGTACATTCGGAATAAATTTGATTGGCAGTATGATAAGCTTTTGAAATTGTCCACAAAATCATATTCTAAAGTATTAGGACAAACTATGTAAAATGATAGAGGAATTAAGTTATAATGAAACACAAAAATATCAAATAAACATTCAAAAAACTAATAACAGGCTTTATTATTGATGGATTAAATAACATCTAATTTGGAAGTGAAGATAAAAAAATAAGTATTTCAAGGTAGAGTTTAGCAACGACTCAATGTTACAGAAAATATTTCTAAATTCTATCAATGATAAAGCCACACACCTTCTAATATTTCTATGGATTGTTGCCTATGCTAAATCTCAACTTAGAAATTAATAAAAATAAAGATGCCTCATTTCCCCTAAGCAGAGAGATGTGTTGAATGCTATTTATTAACTTCATTTTAAGAATTCTTGGGCTTCTTGGGCTGGGGATTTAGCTGAGTGGTGTTGCCTGCCTCATAAATGTGAGGTCCCGAGTTTGAACCCCAGTACCAAAAAAGAAAAAAGAATTCTTGATTTGAAAATATAAAAAAATCATTAGAAGAAATAAACACATTTTACCCTTTGGAAGTATTGTAGGGCTTGTGGATATGGCAAGGTTCTGTCACTAAGAAGGCACTGTTCAAAATTTTTAATCAGATATATATTACTGTGATAACAACATTTAAAATAATTTACTTAAAATTTTCAAATGTACCCTTAGGATATAAAACATATGAGCGTGTCTCTCTGTGTATAAATGTACGTGTGTGTGTGTATGTATATATGGGTGTGTGCATGGACATTATAAAACTCTGAGCCCTGTATTTCTCATGTATGATGCAATTACATAAAAAATGTAAAAAGTTCTGAACAGCAAAGAGAACAACAGAATGAATGGACAAATTATTGGGGAAAAATGTTTGCAAACCATACATCTGAAAAAAAGCTAATATTCAAAATGTTTAAGGACTGAACTCAACAGCAAGAAAGCAAATATTGGGGTCAGGGATCTGGCTCAGTGAACATCGCACCTGCCTTGCAAGTGCAAGGTCCTGAGTTCAATCCCTAATACCAAAAAGCAAAAAAACAAAACAGAACAAAACAACAACAACAACAAAAAAACAAATTTTGTAACCCAATGAAAAATTGAGCAAAAAATCTGAACTTTTTTTCAAATAATGAAACAAATGACAAGTGGCCAACACACTTAGGAAGAATTTTCAAAATTTCAGCAGAAAAATTCAAATCAAAATCTCAACAAGATAACATCTCAAAGCTGAAATAATGGCTACTGCAAAGGGGAGGGAGAAGAAGGGAAGGGAGGGCCAGGATGTGGGAACTACATTGTTGGAATGTAAATTAGTTCAGCTATCATGGAAAATAGTAAGCAGGTTCCTTAAAAAATTAAAAATAGAACTACCATATGGTCTAGCAATCTCACTTTTGGGTGTATGTCCACAGGAATTGAAATTTGTATGTCAAAGGGATATCTGCACTTACACATTCATTTCACTATCATTCATAGTAGCCAGGATATGGAACACATAAACAGATCCAGAAAAAGAGATTGAAAGACAATGGGATTCTGTCACTTGTGACAACATGGATGCATCTGGAGGACATTATGCTAAATGAAATTACCAAGCCACAGGAAAGATAAATACTATATGCCTTATTTATATGTGAAATCTAAAAATGTCTATCTCATAGATATAAAGAGTAAAAAACAGTTAACAAAGGATAGGGTTGAGGGAGAAATGGGGAAATGGAAGGTATTAATCAAAGAGTACAAACTTGTGGTTAGACTGCAGGAGTAAATTTTAGTAATCTACTACTCTACATGATGAAATAACGTATCATAAATTTCAAAGTAAAGCTAAAAGAGTAGAACTTTACCATATTTATTACAAAGAGTTGAGGAAGTGTTATGTTAATTTGCTTTATAGAATCCAACAATGCATAAAGATCAAGACATCACGTTGTGCCCTATGAGTATAAATAATTTTGTCAATTACAATTAAATAAATTTTTAAATAAAATAAAAATACTAAATAGCTAGGCCCTCACTTTTAAAGCCATTGTCACAGATAATTCTGAATGTCTCAATTATATATAGGAAAGTATCAAAATTCATTAAATATTTGAAAATAGGGCCGGGGATTTAGCTCAGTGATTCTGCTGCCTGCCTCGCAAGCACAAGGACCTCAGTTTGATACCCAGTACCACCTCAAAAAAATAATCTTGATAATATAAAATAAAAACATTATATTACGTTTCATGATTACAGATCTATTTTTTTAAAACCTAGGAAATCCTTATTCATCAGTAATTACAATTACTCAGTAGAAGGCAGAAAAAATTCACCAGTGGATGAAAACAGACATTATAGTCTTAATCAAACCCGAAAAGCCTTGAGTAAATTAGAACCTAATCACCCACATTACTCCTAAATCATGGAATCTACAATGTCAAGGAGAAAAGGCTAACAGGAGAATATACCAGAGAATATGACTTTAAGTGACACAAAGGTGCTCCTACTAATAGTAACAATAACTGAGATCTTGCATGTCAAGATCCTTCACAGTAGAAAACAGACACTGGAAAACACTAGTGAGCTTTATTCTCATTTAGAAAATGTACTAATGATCTTCAGAGTCTCTTAACCTTTCTGGACCTATTTTCTCATAAAAAATTTGGAATTATTCTATAATATCTTGCCACAAACATCTGAAAGTCTGACTTTATGATTCAAACTCAAGTTGATATTTTGATTTTAACATTATAAACTAAAATATCGAAAGATTAAGGGAAACCTTCCCTCTTGAATGATAAGAAAAGTAAGGACAGTTTTAGAAACCCCCTATAGTGACTCAGTTTTTTTGAGTAAAAGATTAAAAGAAGGTTTTTCCATTTTATGAAAACAAACATCATTAGAATCATTTATGATGAAGCACTGTGAGAAACAATTTAAAAATAAAGGTCAATATATTGGGTTTGGTACATACATGATTTGCTCGTTTACACGAGGTGATATTTTTCTTTTCAAGTTTTATAGACTAAATGCATATTCTTAAAAATATCATTGAACTTGGCAGAAATCATGCATTACATGTAATTATGTACAACCATACTTTAGAGTACCTCTATCTAACGATGTACTATACATAATTTATCCTAATTTTACACTAAAATAGATGATAATATATGAGAGGACATAAAATGAATTTATTTCCATCAATCATGAATAATTATTTGAATTTGAAAACCTTTTGTTTTTTATTATAAAAATATGACAGAAAAAAGTGCACAGATAATGTATATCTTAATATCTATAAAAATTAAATCTGTGTTAAATCCTCCACCCAGTTTAAGAATACACTATGAGTATCCAAAAAAGACCTCCCCTTTTATTCCTTTTTTGGAGTAATAATTACTTTTATATACAGTGTAGATCAGCTTTGCCAATTATTGTGCTTTATATAAGTGAGAATCCCATAGTCTCTAGTGGTTCCTCCTCATTCATAAAGGAGATATTCTGAGCTCCTATTAGATGCCTCAAACTGTGGATAGTACTGGACTCTGTACACACTGCTTCTCCTAAATAAACATACTTACAACATTTCACTTATCACAGGCACAGCCAGATTAGTAATAGCTGCCAGTTAGACACAATTTTTAATAATATACTGTGATCTCGCACACTCTCCCAAAATACCTTCTTGTACAATGTTCATTCTTCTTTCTGACAGGAACTGAAATCACAGACAGTGAACCTGAGGATGAGATGTTACTACTATGTACAATCTGTGTTTGGTTTATCCACTCAGCCCCGAGCATGTGAAATTGATTTATAGTTATGTGCAGGTGCAGATCACACATTTTTACTGCTATATAGTAATTTTCCACTTTAGAATAAACAATGATTATGTATTCTATATTTTTGAAACAGTTGAGTACTTTGTTTTAGGTTACCACTGCACAGTAATACTCTGAACATTCTAGTATCTAACTTTCCATGAACATATGTAGGTGTTTCTGTTGGATATACACTCAGAAGTGGACCTGGAGTCATGGATACACATTCATATGCCCAGATTTAGTGGATACTGCTAAATACTTCCCACAAATGTATCTTAACTTAAGGAAGGACCCATAGGCCAGGTGGGACATGAAGCTGGGGTTTTTTTCTCCCTCAGACAGAACTCCTGCTTCAATTTTTTTTTTTCGTGGTCTTATTTTTTCCCCATTCCCCTGCCCTCCCTTCAACCTGTCTAACGCTCTCTATTTACAAAGATTTTGCTTCTGTTTTTTCTTTTCTTTTTTCCTATTTATTCCTTTCCCTTCTTTCCTTTTCGCAGCCTCTCACACTTTCCCTTCCCTTCTCTTTTGGACTTTTCCTTCCTATTATTATAATGTTGATCCTATTTACACTTTCAGTTTCTCACACCAGAAAAACTATTTGGTATTTACACATGTGTGTCCTGTTTATTTCATTTAAGAGTACAGCCTCAATGTGCATCCTTTAGCTATAAATGTCTCTAGTTTCTCATTCTTTATGGCTAAGTAGTACTCCATTTTATAAAACAAACAAACAAACAAAAAAATCTTCTTTATCCAGTCACCAGCTGTTGGGCAAGTAGGCTGTTTCCAAGTTTTAGTGATTCCAAAGTGTGCTACTATAAACATGGGTGTTCATATATTGCTGTGGTATGATGCTTTTCAGATACCAAGAAGGGGAATAGCTGAATGAAATGGGACCTGTAATTCCAGTTTTTTGAGGAATCTTCGTACTGATTTCCACAGCCATTTTTATTATATTGGCTCTTCCTACATAGAAGCAAGGGATGTCTTTCCATTTTGATACCCTCCTCAAACTGTTTTTTGAGAGTGCTGTATTTTTCAGAGTACAAATCTTTTATTTCTTTCATTAGATTGATTAATAGGTTTTTTTTTTTTGGATGAGTTCTAAAATTCTAAATAGCTCATCCACAGCATTGGAAGTGTCTGTACAACACAGAGATTTGACTCAATAAGAAAAGAAAGGTTATAGGCTAGGGATTTAGCTCAGTGGTTCCACCACCTGCCTAGCAAGTGCAAGCACCCAAGTTCAATCACCGGTATCAAAAAAAAAAGAAAAGAAAAGGAAGGTTATGGGTTAAGACAAACTGCCACCACAGATTAAAGCATAGTATGGCCTCAAACAAGGTGTCGCTTGGGAGAACATTACACTTCCTTTTAATGCTGTATCAAGAAGAAAAAAGTGAACTATGAGATCAGAATATGTAAGGCTAACTTATTACCCTATTAATGGACCACAATTGGACAAATAAGATATGAAGTTATTTAATAAAATAGTCACAGCGCCACTGGATATTAAATTTATAATATGAACTATAATATCTTCTGGAAGTTCTCAGTATGATAAATTACTTTTGTTTGGTTTCCATTTCTTTCTTGAAGAATATAAAAACAAAAAAAATTCTTAAAAGCAATTCCTACAAGCAAATCATAGGTCAGCAGAGGACAACCACAAACAAAAAGGAAGGGTACAATGCAGTGTTAACTTGAAATAATATGACATATATTAAGGAGCTCAAAAGTGCTCTTTGGCTGCTCTGAAGCCATCAGAGGCAAGTTCAATGTCACTTGAACCAATGTGAAAGATATAGCTCATCAACAAAAACCAAAACAGACTGCATCACCAAGTGTTAGTGAAAATCCTTACTGATTCACTTTTTTCTTTTTGTACCGAGGATCAAACTCAGAAGCTTGCACTTGCGAGGCAGGTGCGGCACCACTGAGCTAAGTCCTCTGCCCTGAGAATCCTTACTGAAAGAGAGCAGTGCAGTGACAGGTCCCGCTGCTCTGACCACACACCTCACTAGGCCTGGCCGAGGAGGTCAGATGACTACTCTGAAACATGGGTCCTCTCCAGCCCATTTCTTCCTTTAGCGTTACTGTTAACAAGTAGTGTTTGGGTAGAAAAGACTCTCTCCACCATTCTATAGAAAAAGGATGGGGTGGGGGTAAATAATTCATAGTAGATTTTGCTACAAAATATGTCATTAGAACTCACATAGATGTACTTAGAAAATCATATTTGTTCCTTTTTAAATTACTTATAGAAAATTTTTAATAGAAAACAGCTTCGTCTGCTACTACCCCAAACTCTTTCTTTTCATTAAAACTTATGTATGGGAATCTCTCATGCCATTCAAGTAGTGGATGAAATTTGAATAATCACGAAACACATCTAAGGAAGTTGTGTGAGCTGCTATAAGTTATAGAGTACATTACAAAAGCAGTATGAATTACATTAAGATATACACCTATCTTCTTACTCCTTTGTGAGCTATCAGATTCAAACAGCAGTTCATTATACACATTTTAGCATAAATATAATCAGACTTATTCCAAAGAAGTTAGAACTGTGTCACCAAAGCAAACCGCATCTCATCCCTGACACACAGGACGTGAAGATGTGCTCTCTCACACGTCCTCCTGGCACTGAGGACCAGTGGGGAGGTCCTACTCTCTGTCCCTCTCACTATGTTCTGTCAGACGCTGCATGCTAAGCTCAAGAGTCTCACGTGCCCAGAAAGAACAGTTAAGAAACAGTTATGTTGCCTTAAAAGTAAGATCAAATATCGAGTAAACTACATATGCAGAGATTCCTTTGGGAAATAAATTTAGAATAATAATAGACATGTTAAATATGGTACTGTTGCTTTTATTTGCTTTTTTAAAAAATTTTTTTCTTTTTATTGAGTTTATTGGTACATTTTAGGTAGACAGTACAGTTACATTCATTATTGGGATCTTACCTTTACATTAATAGACATGTTAAATATGGTACTGTTGCTTTTATTTGCTTTTTTAAAAAATTTTTTTCTTTTTATTGAGTTTATTGGTACATTTTAGGTAGACAGTACAGTTACATTCATTATTGGGATCTTGTACCTTTACATGACAGGTCTTGGTTCTCATTTTTTTCCCCTTGTACTGTTGCTTTTTTAATTAAAAATCTGTTCTATCGTTCTCTTCCTCTACTTTATGCTTATATTTTTCCTTGCACTTAATCATCTTCCATTATGTGTCTACTCAGCAGCAAATTATCTTATTGACTAATGCAAATTTTAAAGTCAGACATAAATCTTTCGCTCTGTATCTCCTCCATATGAGTTACTTGGGAACCTAAACCACATAATACAGTCAACAAGTTTCTCCCAATAACAGCCCTGGAACATGGAAGGTTTGGCCTTTCCAGACAAAACCACCTATTGCTTACTTCACAGAAAGGGTCAACATGCAAACTCCTGAAATATTTCAGTAATTCCCACAACAGACAATAATTTGCAAGTGTGGGCCACACTAAAAATAGCATATATTATTATTTCCATTATGTAAATATCCTTATGTTCATCTTTACAGGGATCAAACTAAGGACTTTACTCTTAGGAGGAAGGCATGGCACCACTGAGCTAAATCCCAGCCCTCAGTAATGCAAATATTCTTAAAGTATTTGTGGAACAGGACAGAACAGGGAGTGAGAGATGGAAGGATGGAAGAAGAGAGGGAAGAAGGAACGGAAAAGAAGAGACAAAGAAAAGGACTCTGGATTCTGGGTAGATCCCTAGGACTGCAGTATAATACAAATTGGTTAGGAATCTTTTACCCAGAAAAGAAGAATTAGGGTCCAGTAAGCTACATTCACCACTCGTCTCCACTGAAGACTAATGGGCTAATTAGAATAAAATATTTCTCAAAGATAGCTACTATCCTTCCTAAATCTAAAAGGGGTTATTCAGCCTTTATTATAATTTAGTCATTCAGCATATAAGGAATGAAGAATAACTCTAAAATACATGATGGTAGTATTTGTGACACTCGCGTAAAACAGGGTTTTGTTTCCTCCAGATTCCATTCTGAATAATGTAGTGATATCATAGTTTTCCTCAAACTCTAAGCACAAAGAGAATCTCTGTGATAGTAAGATGAGAGACATTTTCTGATGATTATAAATATAGCTAACTTCTCTAAAAGACAATCATGAATTACATTAAAATTAGATTATTAATCCTGGGTCAAAAAATACATAAAAACCCTCAATTTTAATGCATATACAATACTCCATTGTAAAACTTATTTTTATGTATGTAATATCTAGCCTAAAATTTCTCAAAGGAAGAATCTCCAACAATATTACAAAGGATATAAAGAACTTGAAGACACAGACACAAGACTCCATGGGAAACACCAGTTGCCAACTTATTCTTCCAGTCCTTCCTTCTCACTGACATTTTCTTTCCCTGAATCGCGGTTGCTACCACTTCCAAACTCCTTTGCCTTTCTCCTTTTCGCTCATTTCCTCCAGACTATTAAGAAGTACAAAATAGTCATTCAGCAAATAATAACTAAGTCTATGATGTCTGCAGCAAAATAAATATGTCAAGAATGATTTATTATCCTGCTTCCCATCCATTTTGCCACTTCTCTTTTCCCAGTTCTCATGGACCATGATCTCCGAGTAGCAATAAAGAAGAACACTCAGGAAATGTGTTAAATCTGTCTATATGATGGCTTAAGAAACATGCTGAAGTTAAAATGATATACATTTCAATGCATTTCCTTTAACCTCTCTCCCTTCTTTCTTCAGCATTTAAACTAATTGAACAATCTGTGACCTCAAAAACATAAAAGGAAAAAAATCCTTCTCCAGAATCACTGCACCTCCAATGACAGGAACATGTGAAACCTGAAACTTTTTTTTATATTTCCTAACTTTTCTTCTCTTCTCTACTCATAACAACCATCATTCTTCCAAGACAGTTGATCCTAAGCTCCCAATAATCAGCACATTATTGAATTCCTATCTTGCTTGACATCTCAACCATTATGGTCACTTTTTTTATATAGTGCAATAGTTTGAATGTGTTCCCCAAATTTCCTGGTGGGAAACTTAAAACCCAATGCAACACTGTTGAGAGGTAGGAAATTTAAGAGGAGATTAGGTCATCAGAGTTCTGTCCTTATGAATAAATTATTGTCATTATCATGGGAGTCAGCATGGAAGCCTTCTCCTGACAAAAGGTGGGGACCCTTCCCTAGCCCCACTAGATCTTTCTTGTGAGCACATGTATATATGTGCACACATCGTTTCACCATGGGATGAAGCAGCTCTTGCCAGATGTGGTTCCCTCAACCGTAAACACTCAGCCTCTACAGCTGTAAGAAATAGATCTGTATAAATTACCCAGCCTTAGGTTCTCTGTTAAGGCAGCATAAACAGATTACGACAGAGTCTCTTCTCTAAACTTTTAGGAGACTCCACTATACTCCTCCCCTCCAGCTTTCTTTATGATCCCCCTTTCCTCCTCAGCCCATTCCCAGAATATTGGAGTGTCTCAAGACAATATTCCAGGCTCTTCTAATTCCCAACATAATCACATGCAGTCCCACGTGTTGTAAATTCCCACCTAGAAGCCAATAACTTCCAGATCTGTATCTCCTTCCTGGACTCTTGGGACATGCCTCAAAGACTCCTTAATCCAAATGTCTACTCTACGTCACTATTTCAGGTCTTGTAGAAAATACTAACTCAATGTGCTCAAGACTGGATGCATGTATTGGGATGCCACTTTCAGCATTCTTTATTTCAGTAAGCATATCACAAAGTACTATGCTACTCAAGGGAAAAAAAAAAAAAAACAGTAAATCATCTTACCCCTCCCTCTATCCTCCGCTTACCTAGTAAAGAGCATTGTCCTGAAGTCTCTCCATGATTCAACAGGTGTTTAGTCATTGATATTTCCTTGTAGCTTCACAATCACCATTCTGTGGTGCCCATTAGACATTTTTGGAATGAAGAAATTAGCTCAAGAAATGTTTTTACAATGCAAATCTGACAGTGTCATTCCTAAGAAAACTTCTTTAGCTTCTTTCCTAAATCCTACCTTAGTTCCTTCTTAATTTTTCTGTTATTTGTCTTGTCATTCATCATTCTTGTGTCCTCTTGCTCTCTGGACACTGGCACACTACCACTCTGTCTGGGGTTACTGTCCATGATAGGTGACTCTCATCTCACATACACCTTTCATACTAGCTGCTCCCTACATGAAATTCTTTTCTTTCCTTGTTTATTTGCTTAACCATACTTTGCTTTGTGGCTAACTTTTGTTGTTGTTTGGTTCTGGGGATTAAAACCAAGGCCTCCTGCATGCTATGGAAATGCTCTATCACTGAGCTACACACCCAGTCCCCAGGTCTTATCTTAAAATGACTTTTCAAAAATGCCTCCTTTGATATGAGCTCAATAAATCACTTTTATAGTTATAGCCTAAAGTATTATAAGATCGGTACATACTGTAAATATATTTAACATACTATTGTAGATTATAAATAAGTATCATATTTTCCAAGGAAGACTCAATGTAATTAAAACAAATTGGTTATCTACTTTTTCTTCTCAATGCCAACAGATCATTTTCATATTTCTAAATGTCTATATTCCTAGATTTTTCACTTAGAAGCAACCTCAGAACAGAGATAAAGTTTCTAAGCTGCTCCTGCATAGTTCTCTATTATTCCAGCTGTAGCCATGGTGTAGAAATAAAGGTGACTCCCATGTTTTAACCTTGGTATGGCGTGAATTTTAGAAGCCTCTCTGTTCTCCTCCTCGGTAAGGAAATTAAGTCACCACTCTCTTACGGGGAAGTGTAATAGAGAGAGGGCCCTCATCCCACCTGCAACACCACCATGTCCTTAACTGGGGAACTTTGAGGTACAAGGCAAACCCATGGAGATGTAAATGTCCTACAGACAGCACATGTAGAACAGCTCCATTTGTATATCAGTTGCACCGTGTAGTCCTCAGATCAGCCCAGAGATCCCAAGATAATCTAGCATTTTCCTTAGAGAAATAAAATCCATTTTGCCATATACTGAGCAAAATTTCTTAGGCTTTGGTGGAAAATGCTTCCTTAAGGGTAACTTTTTACACTCTATCAAATAAGTTGTTTGTTGATGTTGTCCTCCCATGAGCACCCAATTCTGGGTTCATTTCTTCATAGGACTGTCCTTTGTTTTGCTTTGCTTTGTTTCCTTTCTTCATGAACTTTCTCTTTTTACCCCGGTTTGCTGCTGCTATTGTTTTGCCTGGCTTTTTCTAATCACATACAAGAGTACGGTATTGTTAATAATTTAACGGAAAGATGCTTTTATTTAACAAGATTCCTAAATTCATCTTATTAGTCATTTGATAAATTTTTCCTAAGGAAAAAAGTGTGTGTTAGCCACTGTGCTAAATATTAACAGGACAGTAAACAAAGAAGGTTTCAACCTTACTCTTCACTTGTGAAGCTGTCAACAGCGTGGGGGAACACAGGAAATAAGTAAACACAATGACATCAAATTCTCCAATTTTTGTAAACATATTAAGGAAACAAATACGATGAAATGCTGACGATAAGGGGTAGGGGTTTATTTACCTAAGGTAGCAAAGAAGACCTTCTTCAACTTAACATCCTAGCAAAGGATAAGGCAGCAAGGGTAAGTGGATCTGGGGGAGGGAGCAGTTCTATGCTGGGCATGGTATATGCTAAGTCTCTGATTGGGGCACAGCTTTTGGTATGTTCCCTAAACTGAAAGAGTGGCTTCAATTTCATAAAGCAGGGCTTAAGGGTTCAAGCTGAAGTTACTAAGGTAAAGGCAAAACATATTCCACAGTGTCTTTGTGATCATGGCAAAGAACTGGGATGTAGTTCCAGGTGTAATGACAAACTACTAGGACCTGAAATAGGGGATAACTTGGTGTGGTTATACTATCAAGTGGTTTATATTTTAATGGGGTCGTGCAGGCTGCTACATGAGGAGCAAATCTATGGGTGTAGAGTAGAAAGGTAAAGAGAAGTGACAAGGTGGGAAATTACTGATGGAGTCCAGAGGAAAAATAATAGTGGACTAGGAAGGTGGCAGTGGAGAAAAATAGAGAGGAAAGCTTCAGGATGTAATACGCAAATGAAAACATTGGATTTGCTAAGAGATTTAAACACAATTATGCATATTTACTAGAACATCTGACTACTATTAATCTATACAAATAGTCATGACTTAACTTCGCATTGTGATTATAATGGGTATAATCAGTTGGATGGATGATACTAAAGTAAAGAATAATTTAGAGAAAATATTGAAAATACATCTATAATGAAGGTTCTTTTGAAGAAACGTTAAACACCTTTTCAGCTGAATAAACCTTTTATAGTCATTAGTAACATATTAAGAGATTTAGTTCATGTCTGATAAAAACTAGCTCAGTAAAAAAGAAAAACTATTTTTGTCATGACTGATACACCCTTTATTAATTTTTGGAAGAAATGCTCTGGATGGTGATAGCAACAGTTTCACTGCCTAGCATGCTGTCCTAGTTTTCCTCTCACAAAACACCCCTTGCTCTTTCGGTGTGCTTGCCTCCTAGAGTTCTGGCTATGGAAGGGCATCCAAATCAGGCCATTCCTGGATGTTTTTAAATTGCACATGGAAGTGGTTCTCTATTCCCAATGTAGAACTGGGACAATCAATACCAAAAACCTCTCAGCATAAGATAATACAAAAGAGTAGAGTAAAACAGAGGCTCTTAAACTACTTCAAACTAATCCAAGTTGAGTTTATCTCACTCTAACTGGTCATCCTGATTTACATGAAATAAGATAGAGTAGCTGAAAGACATCCAGAGTAAAGTTTGAAAGGTTGTAGTTGAGCATTACAAAAGTTAAAACATAAGAGATTTTAGTTTCTTCTGCTGTGCTCTGTTTTTAGAAAAGAATTCTATATATTTAGTTTTAAATAGTTCTAACATGCCCATGGCTAAAACTTGGAACTAAAAATAAATATGTGTATTTGTGCCTACAGATTTGTATGTGTATTTAAGACTAAATCTCTCTCTTTCCCTCTGTCTCTCTATCTCTCAATATATAGATACAGATTTCTCACATATCTGAAAGAATACTTAAGAAACTGTCAGTGGTACTTGGAAAACAAAGGAATAGGAGTGAGTGGGAGAGGGAACTATAGAATTAGCTAGAAATATAATCAAGGAACAGAGAAGGCAGATCTGAAATAGCACATTTGAAAGCAGTGGTACAAATGTACATGTAACTAATTCATTCGAATTCTTCAATAAAATGATTATATCAGGTTGCTGCTGAAGACAGCTAATCATCTTGGCTGAATAAGGTATATGGCCACTATGTACTGTTTTCTAACAGTTTATTTAGATCTGATGAGTAAGAAACACAGGGAGAGGCTAAGAACAATCTGCTTCCTGGGATAAGAGAGAGGGCAAGTAATATAAAATCATACGCTATGAGGGCTGGGGATGTAGTTCAGTGGCACTGTGCCTACCTGGAAAGCACAAGGTTCTGAGTTCGACCCTCAGTACACCACCCAAAAAAATCATATGCTATAATAGATTTCTTATGAGTCAAATCTCTGCTGGACTTCACAACTAAATTTTTAACTTCTTTACATATGGTAATTTCATTTCAAGTAACGAAACTCAGTGAAGAATAGTCTGTTTGGAAGAACAGGTAAAGACACATGCACATAACAAGAATCAAGGTATATCACGTATAAGTACAAACTCCATATGATGAATGTTATTATGTGTATCTAAAATGCACCAATAAAAATTAATTAAACAAACAAAAAATAGATGCACACGCAGTTCGCTAGACTTATAGATTATGGAAACATAGCAAGGAGGAGAGAAACAGAAACTGAAGACAACTCCTTAAGAAGAAGAAATGACACAGGAATTGCAGCTGCCCTAGAAATCCCCAGTGTCGACAGTGCTGCTATCTCTCCTCCCCTAGCGCCCCTTTCATCTGGACATTTCTCCTCATCTCCTATATGCTCCACCTGGGCAAACCTGCCCGACCTTTGGCTTTCTTCAGCTACAGAGAACGCCAAAAAGCAAATCAAATGTATATCTCCAGCCCTCATTTTGAATCCCATGCTAGCTTCAATTTCTTACCTAGGAGTCAATCTACAAATGACTATTATAGACAACTAATTTAGCTAGATGTTAACATACAGCCACAGAGGGATTGGGCCCTCAAGGAAGTCAGCAGAAAAAATAGGGAGATCACAACTATGGCTGGAGGCAAATCTCAAGAGAGCCAGGATTCAGAATAGAGACACAAGAGCCAGGCCTGCAAGAGAACAGGAATTTGAGACCATATTGTAATCAGCACCACTCGGTCCAACTGGGCCGATAAAGGAATCAGCCACACAGGTGGGTGATCAGAACACCAGGACCCATACTCCTCTCCATTCCCAAAAATGTCTTTGTTCTTTCCATATACC
This sequence comes from Fukomys damarensis, assembly GCF_012274545.1. Lineage (NCBI taxonomy): Eukaryota > Metazoa > Chordata > Mammalia > Rodentia > Bathyergidae > Fukomys > Fukomys damarensis. The sequence goes on from NW_022900931.1 coordinate 19,812,480, forward strand.
CTTGCCACCTGCGTGATTCTTTTTCCTACTGGATCAATATTAGCTAAGCTGCTATATTTGTAATGCAATGAGTTGACTGTAGTTTGATTCATGTTGCTCCCACATTGTAATTTTGCTATAGAAATTACTTCTGGCAAAGGGCTTCCGCGGCCACCCATGGGTCCCCACTCTCAGGAAACCCTTATTCTAATTCTAATTCTTATTCTAATTCTAAACACTTATTTCTAATAGAACTCTCCTAACTTTCTCCTTTACTTCACAACTTCATTCTTTCATGTTGTAAGACCAAGAACTTGGCAGATTTGACATCCAAAATGTCAGGAGTTTTATTTTTCCTACATCAATCCAGGTCACTAAATCTAAAATATCCAAGAGTTACTTGTTATATTCCATTCTTCAAACCTTTACAGCTTTCTGATTCCCAGTTAAATGATGACCACACACCAATTTCATATCTAAACTAGAAATCTCTGAATTTCCTTCCAAATCTCATCGTTCAAGATTCAACTCTAAAGACAGCTCATCTGAGACATTTATCAACCTCCTGAGACTTATTAACCTTCTTTGTACATTAACAAAGTAATGCTGTGCAAATGTCTTTATTGTAGCGTGTCTTTATTGTTGCAGGGTTTCTTTTTGTTGCATTAGTAGACCTTAAACTAGGATTTGGGAGTGGGCAAGATTCTCGACTAAATGTTTCAAATCACAGAAACTAGTTTGCATTTCTCCTATGAATAAGTTCTCAATTAATTATTCAGTAAATTTATTTATTTATACCAGTTGATTGCACTTCACAGAGAATAGTCCAGCTCACATTGAAATGCAGTTCTAAAGTGACATTTTAAATATACAGCATTAACTACATAGATTTGTAATCTCACTGTAAGACGCAAATGGACAACAGAAGTGAATATCAGGCGGATGATTGTAGTTTTGTGGCTACTATTATTTATACTTTACAAATTATGAACCATGTGAGTAATGCCACATAGAATAAATTCATGTGATTGCCATACACATGTGAGAAAAGAAGAGGAGAGTGGTACACATCTGTGTTATTAAAAGTGTCTAGGTTTAAAATATGTATTTTTATACTTCACAGGATCATTGGGTACCAATCTACCTTCATATTTTGTCTGCATTGGCTAGATTTTTTGTATTTTTTTCTGCCCTTTAGCTCTAGGAACATGACGATAACTTTGTTATAATTTATCATTTTATTAGTAATTTATAGGAAAATTTTTTTTGCTGTACTCTCGTATCAAGTTCCCACACAAGGCTTTGTTAAATAATCATGACTGAAGTAAAAACCTAAAACAAAATAAATTCAATGAGTATATATAGACCATGAATGTCCCAAATAGCTTGCTATGCAATGGGCTACAAAAATGACAGAGTATCAAACCACACCCATTATCAGCTAAGCAAATTATAAATTTTAGCATACAACTTTTAGATTTCCTGCACTTTGTACCAAGTGTAAAATGAATTGGTAAATCATCCATAGAGCAAAATTTTCCACCAGTTTTCTCAAAGTATAACTGATTTGTTTAAGGTTTAATTTTTTCTAACAGAAACAAAATGTAAGAAAGCTAACACTTTAGAAAAACAATGATATGTAAGACTTTTTCTTTTTTTTTTTTTTTAACTTTGGCTTCTTATGTGCTATTCTGGAAGTTACCATCAGACTAAGTCCATCAGTACTCATAAGAAGTGGGAAAACAAGGAATAGACCATCGAGATGTTTTAAGTTGAGTAACCCAAACAAAGGAGGAATACCTGTATACGTAGGTTAAAATTTAAAGCAACTCTAGGAAACAGATTTACACAAAATGACTTTTAGTGAGTATTTTACAATGCCTCCAATATAAAATTGATCCCAAATATTTGAATTCTAACTCTAAAATAAAATGAGCAAAACTCACAAAACCAATATGATCATGGCCAAATAATGGAGAAAACAATTACAGAATTCATGAACTAAATTTTAAGCCCTAACACTCTCACCCATCCTCTTACCCTTCCACCCCCAGTATTTAGGATTGAATCCAGGGTTGCATATCTAACTACTTTTTGTTTTTATTTTGAGACGGTGTCATTAAGTCACTAAGTTGCTCAGACTGGCGGGAATTTACCATCCCCTTAACACAGCTCCCCAGAGTGATAGGATAAGACCCTCTGTTAAACAAGAGGATAGAAACTAAACGATAGGCGGTTTCAAGGATATTACACATCAGTGACTTCATTTCCTGGACACTAGGCCAATGCCCAGAAAGCACTGTCCACAGCAAAAGAGGTTATACTGTATCAGAGACAGGATTTTAGTAAGTGAAGAAAATCAAATGAGCACTGTAATCCTTGAAGACAAGATGACAAACTATCCTATGCCATGAAGTGTAATATTTAACTAATACTTGCAACACTACAATAAAGAATATAAAATACCACGTTAGAATACTGTGTCTTAATAAGAAGTAAAATCAACTGCAGAAATGCAAAAAGCTATGAGATTCTGGGATTTGCTGGTGTGAGCAAGCAGATCATGCACTATTTGTCACTCCATAGAGAAAGTATCACACGCACAGCTTTTATAAGTCACAGAGGCAAGTTAGAGTGGTAATCATTTTATGAATTGTGCTACTGGCCCCCGTGACTCACCTAGATGTCCATATAATCTGAACATCCTCTACATTTAAGGCAGATAAAGAAGAGAGGATTATAGTGTGAAATCAGAGGGGGTGAGGAACTGCCTTCCCCTTTTAAGAACAGCATCAATTAAGCCCAGGGGAGGGGGGTACAGTTTACTAGTTAATTAGTCCAGGGATGTGGTTCTTTCATGTGTAATTCAGAACAGGAACACCTGGTGTGCGGCTCTTCAAAGCACAAGGGGGGGGGGCAGGGAAGCCAAACAATGCAAGAGAGGTCAGCACAGAAAGCAACAGCACAAGAACAAAAACTGTTTCCATGTGACCTTCACCCTGCTGTAAATAAAATGAGATTCCCATGGGTCCACTCCCCCACTGGTCCAGGGAGAACAAACAGCTCCTGGCCCTCTCAGGGAGTTCTAAAAAGACATGGTGTTAACTAATTGTTTTATAACCCAATTAAAAAGAAAACAGAGGGCCAGGGAAATGCAAATAGGGATATAATGATTATAATCACATTCTGATATATAGCACACACCAAAAATATTGACATGCTCTCTCTCTGCTACGTGACCATGGCTGCCCAGGTAGCATTCCATAAAATTCGGAAAGGAGGTATCTACCTTAGGACAAATTACCTTGTTCTACTGAATGAGAAATCGAGCAGTTTGTTAGCAGAACACCTCTCCTTGTGAATTCAAAAATGGTGAGGTAACTTTTCAAAAAATTTTAATTGTTGCTTCTAAACATTCTAATTGTAGAGAAGCTAATAAATGCAAGTGAAGAAAATGTTTACATTGAGCCAAACCATATATGATCTTAGCTGTGGTATCCATTTCAGAAGGAATAGAGGGATTAAGTACAATTTAAAATCCACTGCCACGGGATCATTTCTAACAGAGAATTTTGTGTCTGAAAACATAATGAAAAATATCTACCATAAAGAGTTTTAATTTAAAGGTCACAGTTCAGAAGAAAATTGCTTAACAATTTTTAGCATTGATTATATTTGTTTCTGCTCCAGGGAAAACACACACACACACACACAGCCAAAAAAAACAGCAAAAACAAACAAAAAACACACGCTTCTGATCCATTAAAACAGAGGCATTTGTAAAGGTACAAGATCCCAGTAATGAATGTAGCTGTACTGTCTACCTAGAATGTACCAATCAATTAAATTTTAAAAAGATAGATAGAGAGAAATGTAAAAAAGAGAGATATCCAAACCAAAAGTGAACAAATCATGAAAATGTTCTTAGCACATATGTCTCTAAGAATGAACAATGAACCAGAGATGGGGAGTTGAATAAAAACACAGAACCATCTGATGGTACAAAGAAAGGTAAAAAATAAGTAGAAAGTTTACAAGGGACTTACACGTGTATAAAGATTCATTTTAAAACACCGAGTACAAGGAGAATAGTATTCTTTCAATGAGCCAAAATTACTAGCTTCACAATCAGGCTATTTTGTAATAATCCAAAACAGGACTTTTCTATTCTTAAAATCTTGTTTGTACGTTTGTTTGTTTTTTATGATGGAATATTGCTTTCCTGGTCAAAGCCTCCTGCCTTACCTCCAAAGTAGCTAGATCTACAGATATGCGCTACCATGACCAAGTCTATATATACATTTTTTTTAATTTGCTCATTTATTTATAAAGGCTAAAGTCTTTCCTGAAGAGACGGAATGAAAATCAGCTTGGTCTAAAAAGAATCAAAAGTAGCCTTGTTGTGAATGAGGCTGGAAGAACAGACACAGGAAAGACCAAATGCAAAAAAATAAAATAAAATAAAAAATAAGGACAGAAAGAAAAAAAACACTATTCCCCCAAGGTCAAACAACAGCTTCAGAATGCCTTAAAAACTCCCTCATGTTTACCAATGTCACCCACACCCGCTTTGCTATGTTCTTTTCTAATGGGAATTTCCAACTGCTACTAAACTGCCTGGCTTTCTGTCACTATAATGAAATATCTGATATAATCAACTTGTGAAGAGGAAATGTTCGTTTTGGCTCCTACTGTCGGAGGATTTAGTCTACGACTGACGGGCCTCTGTGCTTTACGCCTGGGGCAAGGCAGTACAGTGGGGTAGAGTACACAGCACAGCAGAGCCGCTTATATCACCACTCCAGGAGCAAAGAGGGAAAGAGGAGGCCGAGGTGCCACAGTGCCCTTCAAGGGCACACCCACAATTACTCAAGGACCCAGATGAGGCCCCATCTCTTCAAGATTCCACTGCCTCTCAATGGTCCTATCCCAGGAACCATGCCTTTAACACACTAACCTCTAGGGAACTCAAGATCTAAATTATAGCACCTTCTGGCCTGAATGATACTATCCAGTCCCTAGTTAGTTCCCACTTCTAATTGTTCATCCGACAGCAAACAATCCCACACCAATCTTTGCCTGAAAACCTTCTCAGAATCCGGCAGCAATAAGACAGCCTCACAAAAATTTTTCCCTCCTAAATCCTGTCATGGAAAAACCATGCTTCCTCAGAATTCCCTCCCTTATTACAAGTCAACAGATTTTATATAGTCAGACTATATCCTTATTCTCGCATATGTATGATGCAAAATAATTGTTGTTGTGTGAAAATAAGTAGTATTTCTTGCTTTTCTGAAGTCCTACTACCATATATAGATAATGATTAATGCAAATAAATGTAGATATACAATTCCAACAACAGGAAAATGAACAAAATATTGTTGGGGCAGAGAAATGGATGTCAGGATGGGATTTGGAAAAGTTATAAAAGAAAGTGGAATATGGATTAGACCTTAAAAGAGAATCAAGTTATTCAAGTGGAGGGTGACTAGGAGCCAAGATGGAAAACTAGCAGGGGTGCAGGGAACTGCAACACAAAGAATACACTGGAAAGTATTGGGAAGTCAATCTGAAACCTGAGACCAAAATGAATGTATTTGATTTGATAGAAGATAGGGAAGAATTAAAAGTTTTAGAACAAGTTAGTGACTCAGTTGGGGCTTTTAGGACAACTTCTCCTATAATGACTGGAGAGGCTGAGAAGACAGAAGGCTATTTGTAAATAGCATCCTGGGAAGTTGACTAGGGCTTGAAATAGAGTGGAAGAAAGGAACCTAAGAGACGACAGGGAACACAGCAGAAGATGTGGACAGAGAAGACACAGGAATGAAACAGAGGAGTCAGAGGACAGAGGTGAGGAGTCCACGCCAGAAGTCATCAAGGAAAAGGGGAGAATGGGAGGGGAGAGGTGAGTGGTGGAGCCCGACCTGACATTCTGTCACAGCACAGTCCACAGCAGTCCCAATTCCCATTCTGCCTCTGTTCAACTTTTAACCAGTCCAGCTATTCTGGAGGGTGAGTAATGCTTTCTTCTACAGGAAGTGAGCATCTTATGGTAAAAGCTAAGTTCAAATATTACTTTCAGATATTGCTGTGTGAATTTGGCATTTATTTAACTTCACTAGCCCTAAAGGAATCCCTTAGTACACAGAGGATTATAACAGCGCCTGCCTAATACAGGTGCTACGTTGGCTAAACTAAACCACTGAGTACATGGGTTGGCTGAGGGCTGCTATTGTGTGGGTAGAATTCAGACTTAGCGCAGCGTGGATGAGGAGGGAAGGACAGTCTTAACTGAGCAGGCGATTTTCAGGCTCTGTCCAAGCATAAGTAACAGTGATGACTGTTCCAAATTTTCAAAAATATTTAACATCGAATTCTCATTTTAGAAAGGGCTTTTGCCGCTTCTTCACAAGTTTTTTCGGGGGGTTGTCTTTGTGTCTTTATACTCTCTTTGATACATTCAGACTGGATTGAGAGTCTGTATTATTCTAATCCAAAAAAATCAGAATTTTAGTAAGTCTATTATGGTATATGTCCTTTTAAATCTGTTCTCACTCAAAATCTTAGCCCATACTCTACGAATACCATATATGTGTGAGCAGGGATAATAAAGGTCTGAAACTTAAAAATAATCTTGGCCTAGAAAAATCGATCTTTAAAATGAAGTACTATTTACATTTCAAAGTGATTTTGCAGTTTTCAAAACCCACTTTCTCTTTAGTGTCTTGGAGTAGACACACACAAAAAATTCAGTCAATATTAAATGAACACAATGTTATTGATAATTATTATTGACAACTGTAGTCATTATTGACAGTGACAGATGGCAAGTGCAGTCTAGTCAGATAAAAGGGTAGACCTAACGCTGGGCTTCTGTTCTGAGACTCTTCTGTACTTTGTGGTAAGAAGGTACAAAAGGATGGATGAGCCTAGTGGGATCCATTTCAACCTCCTTCACCGAGTTGTGAAATTCTGTTGTACGCTTTCTAATTCCGTTCTAGGCCTTTGTAACATTAGCACTGACAAACTACCACATGAAGATTTTCACTTCATCATTATTTCCGGATCTTAATTCACAATGACTGAGAATATAGGAGAGTGTCCCCACAAGTCACTGAAAGGTGTGTAACGTTTAAAAACTTCAGGTTCACCTGTATCAGGAAGCAGTTGGAGCCTGTCATCTAGAGAGGGTCAAACCCAGCAACCATCACTGAGGTGCAGCACAACTTGGATTAGAGCATCTCACTGTTTGCCATTTGGGGATGAAAAGTACCAGGCAACGAAAAAAGCCAGCAAGGAAATGCATGCATAGTGCAATTCAGTCACCCAGAGAGGGGGTTGGCAGAGCTCTAGCCTTCCGGGAAAAGGACTATGTTACTTTAAAGGTCTCAAACAGGTACAACTCTGTGCTACATTTCATTCCCACATACAAACTTTGAGTAAAACCTTGCTGTTGCAAAAAATGTTAGAGACAAACCCACTGCAGCAGCTCTTCATCCCTGTGTTCTCAGAGTTTGTCTGTTTGATTTTTTTCCCCCAGCACCAGGAATCGAACTTAGGACGTTGTGTTTGCAAGGCAGGAGCAGTGCCACTGACCTAAATCCCCAGCTCCTCCATCCCTGTGCTCTACTGCAGAAGGATAAGGGCAAAAAAGAAGCAACTGGTTTTTGACAATAGAATTTTTCTCATGTTCATCTGCTAACACTTTCTTACATCGTAGCTTGCATTTATTTTGCAGGGACTAGACGAATCCTACACACAGAGATGACACCACTCCCCTCCAGGCTGGCCTGTCAATCAGTGTACCATCTCTTCACATACAACATGTTCCATATTTTCTTTGCTAACATAGCCAGTAGTGTTTTGGTTTAGTGGTACATTAAGTTAATGCTACTTTTTTCATAAACACTTAAACATCAAATCTAAAGAATACCAGGACAGTGGGCATGTATCACAGAAGCATTTGTGTGTGGTGGCAGAGTGGAGGATGGAGGCAGGGAAACGTGTTTGCGGGGCAGGTAAAAATATATACATTTTCATTTCAAACATATTAAGTCTTTAAAATACAGGTCTAAAATTCTACTCTTACTAAATGACTTTCTGTTCTGAGTATATGCAGGGAAAAGAGCAGGTAATAATAGGTACACTTAAGGGGCATAAAAATTTGTCACACCAATTTCAACTACTATGTACATCTACAGGATGATCTGGGAGATATCCCCCCCATTTAAAAAATTGCTGTAGGATGTTCCAGCTATTGCAACTATGTGGCCCAGGCAACATAATAGATTATACCTCGATTCCTTAAAGAGCACCCTGATAATATGCAAGGCGAAAATGTCAGAAGCTATTAGAAACTCTCAGATGCACAATATATCTCCATCCCTGAGTTTTCCCCTTACACTGCGAAACACCAGACAACAGGCATGCAAACTGCTCAGCTGCAACTGTTCCAAGTCGAATAATTACAACTTGTCAGAAAGAATTAATTTTCCCATTTCTCATAAAGATGTGTAAAAATTACCATGTTATTATACACTGACACTCTCTGGAGGCAGACACAAAATTTAATTTTGAATTCTTTCCGCATATTAAATTAAATCCATAAATAAGAGTTTAGGCATTCACTCGGAAGCATATGTTCATTGGGAGCGAAAGCCAACACGAGCCCGGCTGTAATGGCTGTTGTAATGTTTTAATAGCTCGCTTCTTCTAAGCACCAATAAATTTACATGATCATAACAGTCGTGGGCATACAAGAAGCCCATTACTGTCTGGGCACAGGCAGCAGCGTTAACAGGATGGAAAAATGGAAAAAGGAAAAAAACTCTTAAATAAAATTAGGCAACTGCACTTGTCAGCTGCTCCATGATTGAATTTTTAATATTGTGGTCAATTGGTCAAAACAAATAATGGGATAAAATATTTTAATGTATTTAGAATCTGTTTCTGTGGTTAGCCCACAAAACAGTTTTTTATTTGTTAGCTTTGTAAAATGTGGACCGTTTCAATCTTGCTATTTTAAACAATTTTATTTTTAAAGACACACGTTGCCATTTTTAATCTCTTACAGGACATTTGCTCTCCATGTGCTCCTATGTGGTCCAGGAACACTTCATCTTCGGCTCCATGGGTGATTCTTCTTAGCCAATGGAGTCTTGCCTGAGGGAACTGGTAGGAAGTGCACTCCCAGGCTCAATTCTTCCAAGTATCTGGGATACAGCAGCACCTTACCTGTCTGCCCTCTGCCTGGAACGCTGCCCTTTGGAGTCCCAAATGAATACAGTACACGCACTGAGATTAGAATCCACAATGAACAGAATACTGTAAAGCCTTCACACCATGATTAGGATGGTGTGAATTTCATTTGTTAAGGTGTGCTTTCTGAATGCACAGCTAACTTCTTAACTTCTATGAGAAATTCAGCAGGTTGTGAAAACAAAGTACTGTATGGAGAAACCAGTACTGCAGTTCACATTATTGAAGTGTTTCTCAAGAATAAAAAGTCCAACGCAGTAGCTGGACTTGCAGTGTACATCAATGGTTAGCAAATGCATTTCTGATCCAGTCACTGACAGGAAGCTATGGGCTGGGGGTTGTGTGGGCACAAGAGGAGAGAGTTAGAGAGGGTGACAATGTTTAGGCAAAAAGATCATGTTACCAAGGTATAAGGCAAGTGAGTAAGACCACTACTGTTCAATAAAGGTATGATGATTGACGTATACTTAGAAAAATGATACGAATATAGGACATGAATATTTTTAAATAGTTTTTCTTAATGGCAGGTGGATTTGACCATATACTCCGTTGCAGTTAAAGATTATGTATGGTGCCATAGGTAATCTTATTTCTATGGTATCTCTTAATTGAGAAATGAATGCCCCTGAAAAAATTTTTTGTATTAGAGCTCCCATTCAAATCCTGAGAAATTTTATACATATTCAGATTAATAAAAAATGTCAAAAATTTGAGAGTTCTCTGTTTGGGATAAAAGACTAAACCTAGTAACTTGCACCACAAAAAAGGATCAACAAACACTTTCTCTTTAAGATCTTAAAATCCTTCCAACAACATATGTATTTACTCCTAAATGGTCTATAATGCATTTGCGTTATTTATTTAATAGAAAGTCAGACTAACTGATCTACTCTTCCTAACCATCTCCAACAACTCTTTTAAAGACACTGAATTTCTTCACTGAAGTTGAAGTAGGCATAAGATTTTCAATTAGGATTATAGAAAAACTGAATTAAATAAGTAGCCAAATACTCCAATAGTATGTAAATACATTTCTACCAAGTTGCACATATTTTAGAAGACTTTTTAGAAAATCACTAACCATCAAAAGCTTCAATATAAAGGACAAAGCATATGCATTTGGTATTTCTCTATATTTCAGAAATAGCAGAACAAATATAAAACCATTAGAACACTCAGGTAAAAAGTCATACCTTCTCGCAGTTTCATTACATGACTTCTGAGAACTTTCTGCAAATCTCTCTCTTTACGGACAAAAAAAACAAGGTATATATGGAGTGCTTTTAAAATCTTCTTTTACACATCTTTTTTCTCCTACATGATTTAATTCAGTTTGCTGTTGAAATGGTTTACCAGGTGAAACATATTTATATCCAAAGTGTTGCATTAAATGAAGGGAAAATCTGTCAGCAAGAAATTTTAAGGGGAAAGTGGCTGTGGCGAATGGCACTTAGGGAATGGAAGATGGTGGATATAGTGAAAGGAAGTTGGAAGATTTTTCTCTGGTAAATATGTACAAAGGTACATGAAAAGAATACAAGTTTGCTAATAATGTTATCTATGGTAGCAATGATTCTGACTTGGGAAGGTTATCACTCATTTTGCTCAATGGTCTCTTGGTTTGTTAATGGTTGGAGAATCTTTCAGAAGCCAAACAACTCTGCTCAGTTTCAAGAAGGAAACTCACCCCAGGTACAACAAAAAAAAGAGAAAACTCACTGGTGCAAAGGAAAATACCTTCTCTTGACACTATTGAATCCTAATACACACAAATGAAAACATTTTATAAAGCTCATTTGAATAACGGAATTTCTCTCTCAAATACTGTAAACTGGTCTGTTTGATTATATATTATTCATTTACTTGCATCAATATGTCATATGCCCCAAATTCTACTAACAATGTAAACAGGTGGTAACAAAAATTTGGGTTATAAGGGTCTGAAGTATGATAAAAGGCAAGTTGGCATAGCTTTGGAGGTGGAGGTGGGGAGTGAAACCACTTCAACTGTTGAACTCATCATGGGTTGAATCACATTTATATTTAAATGTGAGGGACTTTGTGAATGGAAAATAATTGTTAGGTGTAAAATAAGCGTTTCAAAGTTGGCTTGAGGTTTCTCTATGATAAAAAATCTGGGATCAAATTATCCACTCTTTACTTTCATATTTTCTCTTTCATGTTTCTTCTGAGAATAGAATTTTGATAAACACAAGAGATTTCTCCTTTTCCTAACTTTTTCCCACTCTAGAAAAGGAATTACTCCCATCCGCAGAGGCAGGTTCTTTCAAGAAAGAGTAAAACCTCAAGTCTCTAGCACTGGACAGGGAGGGAAGAAAGCAAGGGTTTAGGGGTGTGAAACAAGATAAACTCTCCTCCCTCCAACTTCTTTCTCCATCCCATGTCATGGCACTGAGCTTAAATGCAGGATGACATTAACACTGAGCCCCAAGGTGTGTAAGCGAGACTTAGGGTTTAGTTTCAATACCATGAACTACACTGCCATCCTCAAATATGCTATAAATTGGGTCTTTGGTAGATGAATTCTAAACTATGTCAAAATAAGATTTATGGCCAGCAATTGTCATAAAGAATATAGAAATATGTTCTTTTCAATTTCCCTTTTCCTTTGTATATTTGATGAAGATACATACTCATCTTTGACAAACCTCATTAACCTCAGATTCTCATTTCCATTTACTTTTTCTGCACACTTGCCTTACTTTTCCCACTTCACTCATTTTACTTTTTCTTAAATCATATACCATTGGGTCAAGACGGAGTAACAGGGACTACACTTATTATCTCACCTGAAGCAACGATCAAAAGAACACAACATATGAAAAAAAAAAAAAAAGACTTTGGTCCCTAAGAACCAGGAGATAAATATTAAAAGCCTAGGATGGCGAGGGCCACAGCTTACTGTCTCCAGAGCATTTCCCGACCAAGCTGGGTAAGGGGAGCTGAGAAGACAACGCTTGCCACTGCCGAGCCTGAAGCTGGTCCTTCCTCTCCTCCCAGCTCCCTTTCTCCTCTCCACTCCCTTTCACCTCCGTAGATGAGAAACGAGGTCTGTTTGACTCACTGTAGACCTTGGCTGACAGACACAGGAGACAGATTGTGTACCCCTTCTGGTTCCCTTCCTGAACAAGCCACGATCAGGAAACAATCACGCTACATTCCACTTAGGCCACGTAGGCCATGTGGCATTATTTGCCCCGCCTTCTCTTCCTGTTTGCCTTCCACTATGAATAAGAGTGTGTGGTGCTACCTGCAGCCAGTAGCTGTTCCCATGCTATGGTTCCACCTGGTCCCAAACTTCAAGAATAATCTCTCCTTCTCTTTATTGTCTTTAAGTTTTTTTTCTTTTTTGGCGGGGGCGGAGATCGAACTCGGGTCCTGGTGCTTGCGAGGCAGGCGGCAGAACCACTGAGCTAAATCCCCAGTACTTCATTGTCTTTAGTTCATCTCCCACCACTCTCTCCCGCTTTGGACTGTATACTGTGCGAGACGCGGCAATGCTGAACGCAAGAAGATAATTAGTAAGACAGAATTCCAAGGAATATAATTAGATAATAAGCTAGAATTCCCAGGACCAACTTCTTAGGAGAGACTTGCACAGAGATATGGGGAAACGTGTAGGGGGTCAGATCCTGTTCTAGCATTCAGCAGAAATTTGATCACCACATGTGTGTGGAAACTGCTAGAGGCTGGAAAAGAACCACCCAAGAGAACTGCAGGAAACAGGAGCCAGGTCCACACAGGTTGGGAATAAAGCCTATTTTCACCAAATACACACACACACCACAACAATTCACAGAGCTGTTAGAAATCTCAAATGTATCTTGGTTTAGGAGAAGGGAATACTTAGCCCTAGAAGAAAAAGAAATGCTTCATTGCTTCTACCTAATAAATAATAGAAGCATGACCCAAAGAGATGAATCTGTTTCTAAATCACTTCACTGAGTCCCATAAAAAGCTCAGAAATATACGTATAGGAATACAAAAATACCTAGCATCTAATGAAGTACACATTACAAACAATGCGGCCCAACAAAAAAACCACCAAGTATGCAACAAGCAGAAAAAATATGGCTTTTTATTGAAAACACAGCAATCACTCTGACCCAGAACTGACACAGATGTTAGAATTAGAAATGAACTACACACTAATTGTCACTGTTACCGTATTCCACATTTTTAAAAACCTAAGTGAAAGAGGAAAAATCTAAATAAAGATACTGCAAATTAAAAAACGACCTACTGGGAGATATGAAAACCAATGTTTTCAGGGATGAAAATTGTAGTGATTAAAGTTAAAAAATACTAATGAAAATTATCGAAAGATAAACTGAAGAAAATAGACTAATGAACTGTAAGATAGAAATAAACAGTATCTTATATGTAATATATTTAGAAAAAAGATTAAATAGGAAGAAAAATATATAAAAAGAACAGAATTGGTGAGTTGTGTATCCAGTCAACCCAGGAACTTTACATTTTGCTGTATATGCACATGGAGTAAAAAGCTAAGTAGAGACAGGAAGAAAAAAATGATGAAATAATAGCTGAAAAAGTGTTCAAATGTCATTAAAATATATACTTATAGATGAAAGATCCATAAAATATCAATCACAAAAAGAAAATTCTAAAAACTTATAACAAAATTTAATTGAACCAGAGATAAAGAGAAAAATCTTAAAAGCAGCCAGAGGAAAAATGCTGTTATTACAAAGAAATAAAAATAGAACAAGAGCAGATTTCTCATCAGACACAATGCATGCATGAAGTAAGTGGAATAAAATCTTTAAAGCTCTAAAAGAAAATTGCTGAAAACCTGGAAATGAATAATTAGCAAAAACTTTTTAAAAATCTTGACAGAATTTATCAACAGCAGACATATAGCTCAAGAAATTTCAAAGGACACCCTTCAAGCTGAGGACAATGAATTACACCTTATGGAAAAACAGATCTATGAAATGAAATAAGGTACATCAACTAAGGTAAGCACATCGATGCATTTCAGTCATTCTGACTTATGTAAACCTTTTTAATAGTTGAATATTTAAACAAAAATAAAAATTGTGTAGTGTATGCTGGAAGCAAAGTATATGAGAAAAATAACAGATCAAATAGAAGCAAAATACTGTTCAAAAATACTACTGTAATGTTTTTATAACATACAAGAAATACCTTAAAAGTACTTTAAAAGGGGCTTTTGAGAAGTATATGGATCATACATCATAAAGCAATGCTATGACAACATAGAAAATAGTTGCAGCGTGCACAAGGACTAACCAAAAGTTATGTTGAATGCTTTAATCAAAAGAAAATCATCGCAGTAAAAGACACATTGCCATTAATTCTCCCAGAATAGTCTCCTTTGCTTTGTACATACTTACCACTCTTATTACATTCTGACGCAGTTCTAGAAGTCTTCTTTCATGAGGTGTGACCAAAAGTGTGGTGAATGCTGCTGCCAAGTACCATGTAACAGAAAAGCAAGCTTGTAAAAACATTATGGTGTGTCCTCATCACTTTTTTCTGCACATGTGGTACCGTCTTACTTCTGGCTCTTCCACAGAGTCAAAATGACCACGAAAGGTAAATGTTTTTAATCGATTCGGGTCACTGAGTCACAACAGCACAACAGCCACAACAGCACAACTACCAACACTCACAAAAGAGGACTTCCAGAACTGATTTAGAAAGGACGAGAAGGATGCGAAAAGTGTTGTGTTCAAAGCAAGGGAGAGTATTCTGAAAAGAATTAATGGCAATGTGTCTTTTAGTGTAAAAATTCTAGAAATTTCTACATGAACTGTATTTTCACCATACTTTGTGGAATAAATAAAATGGAAGTGTAGAACAAAAATTAATTTTAAGAGGCCATGAAGAAAGGCCCAAAGAACAAATGGGAATTAGAAGATAAATAGCAAGATGGTACATTTAAACTGAAACATGTTAATAATATTAAATAGAATCTGATTAATTACTGAATGAAAAGATAAAGATTGTCAGAATGAACTTACAAACAACACCTAGTTCCTCTATGGACAAAAACTCTAATTTAAATGTAAAGATATAAAAGCTTAAAGAAAGTGGACAAAAATGATATACCATGATAATATTAATTTTTTAAGAGCTGAAGTGGCTATATAAGTATCAAGCAAAGCAGCTTTCAAAAGCAGCTTTCACAGTGATGGAGAGCTCAATTTATCAGCAGAGGCACAGTAATTTTAAATACTTATTAATGAGATACCAGGAGTCCAAACTAGGTGAAGCAAAATCTGATAGAGCCATAAGAAAACATAAAAACACTTATAATTACAACAAGAGATTTCAACATGTTGTTCTCAATAATGGACAGAATAAGTACATAGAAAGTCACCTGGAGAACTTTACTGACAATTTTACCTAATTGACACTTATTGAACATTCTACCCAAAATAGTAGAATATACATTCTTTCTAAGCCCACCAGAATATTTATAAAGAGGGACAACAGTCTGTTCATGAAATAGGTTTAAATAAATTTAAAACAATTCAATATTATGTAGTCTGTTTCCTGACCACAGTGGAATTAGAAATCAGCAACAGCACATGTGGAACATATCCAAATGTTTGGAAAACCACATAACATACTTTTAATAAACGAAGGATCAAAGACAAATTCAAAGGGGAAATTAGGAAGCATTCTGACCTAAGTGGCAATTAAAACATAGTGTATCAAAATTTGTAAGATTCAACTAAAACCATATTTAGAGCAAATTTACAGTGATAATGCCTATATTTTTAAAAAGAAACTCTCAAACTCGTAGCCTCAGTTTTCACCTTATAAAACTTGACAGAAGAGAAAAAAATTCAAATGTAAGCAAAAACTGGGAAATAACAAAGGTCATAGTGAGTTCAATAAAACAAAATAAAAAGTCAATACAAAATATTAGTAAAAAATGAAAAATGGCAAATCTCTAGCCAAATTGGTCAGGTAAAGAGGGAGAGGAAGAAAGAGAGGAATAGACAAAAGACACAACTTACCATTATGACAAATTAAAAAAAAAGCATCATCAGAATGTGTTCAGATATCAAAATAATAGTGACTGAAATTATATCAACGATTTAACAATTATAAAAATGGACATATCCATCAACAGATATAAACTACCAATGCTCACTCAAGGATAAAAAGGTAATATAAATAGTTTGTCTATTTTAAAAATGAGAATGTAGTTTAAAATCTTTCTACAAAGAAAAATTGAACACTTGAATGCTTCACTGGTATAAACTGTGCCAATCACTTAAGAAAGAAATAACAAAATGTCTACATGAACTCTGCAACAAAGTTGCATAGAAAGGAATATTTCTCAACCTCTTTCATAGAATCAATATACCCTGGTATCAAACTACACAAAGATATTAAGAAAAATACACTACTTTTTAATCACTCATGAACTTAGATGCAAATATTCTCAATTAAAATTTAATAAAACAGGTAAATTTAATTCATTACAGAAATGCACAGTTGTTCTAAAAATTGAAACTTGGTCGTTATTTATTATACAATCAAACCAAAAAGAAAGAATATGTGACCACATCAGCAGACATAAGAAACAAACAAACAAAAAAACTCAGAAAGCATTTGTAAAGTCCAACATCCATCTTCATAAAATCCTTCATTGTATAGGAATAGGAGGCAACATTTTCAACATGATAAGAGCATCTACACGAAACTTACATACAAGATCCTACTTAAAGAGAAGCGAATGAATGGTACCTCCTAGGAACAAGAGCAACACATAGTGTCTATTTTTACAACTTCAATTCAGCCTTAGAGTGGTAGCTATTTTGAAGGGTAATAAAGCAAGAAAAAGGAATAAAAAGGCAACTAGATATGAAAGCATTGGTTAAAACTATTTCTATTCACCATGTATCTTTCAGTGTTTAAAAGCTAAATTTACAATACAGCTGGTACCAGAATTAACAAATTTAGAGGGTTGTAGAATATTAGACTAATAGACAAAAAAATCACTGTATTGTATATACCAACAAGAAAAATTCAGAAATTAAAATACATTGCCATTTTCAGTAACACCTAACTATTTACATGCTTAGGGATTAATCAAATAAAAATGTCAAGACCTATACACTAAATGTTACCAATTTTTTACAGTGTCACAAAAATATTTAGTGGAGATCCCTTTTTTAATGAGAAAATATAACTTCTTCACAAAATAGTAGGAGAATAAGAATAGTTAAAACACTGTGTATCATTATGTTCAAGCACAAGTTATTGGAACAATTGGATATTCATATGGAAAATAAAACCTTCCATTTGCATCTAACACCATATGCTAATAATAATTTACAAGTGATCACAAATCTAAATATAAGCCCCAAAAGTGGTTACCTTGGGTTAGGCAATTATTTTGCAAACACAACACCAGAAGACGAATCCACACAAAAAAAACTTGAGTTGATTTAAAATGAAATAACTGACCCTGAAAGGACAGGTTGTTTTGTTTTTGTGTTGTTGTTTTGGAAGTATTACATATAAGCTAGGGGAAACATATGAAAATCATATATTGATAAAGAACTTATATCCAAAATATATAACACATTCTTAAGACTCAAGAATACAAAAACAAATAACTTAATATAAAAATGAACAAGAGTAGCTGGAAATACAGTT
Source organism: Fukomys damarensis (assembly GCF_012274545.1). Lineage (NCBI taxonomy): Eukaryota > Metazoa > Chordata > Mammalia > Rodentia > Bathyergidae > Fukomys > Fukomys damarensis. Next base: position 19,830,408 of record NW_022900931.1, read on the forward strand.
TAGCATTAGAACATTTTCCTAGCACGCACCAAGCCTTAGTTTTGATTCCCAGCAAAGAGAATATATACATGGCCATTTCACTAAAGAAGACATGGAGATGGCCAATATGAACAAGCACAGGAAAATATTACGCATTAGGTAAATTAAATTGAAACCACAGTGAGATAGAAATACCATTTCAGTCACTAACATGAGTGCAATTAAAGAAACCAAACATACTAAATGGGGACCAGAATTTGGAGACAATTGTCTACTATGTCCCACTGGTCAGAAACTGTGGAGGTTTCTTGAAAAGTCAGGCGTATGTCTACCTTATAATCTAATTGTTCCACCTAAAAGATATTAAAGAAAATGGCTGTAAAAAATGTACTGACAAATTTTCATAACTTTTTTCCCAGTAGATACAATTCACATATCTATCAACAAATGAAGAAACAATACTTTGTACATACCTACAGAAGAATATTTCTGAACAATGAGAAATGTATTGTTAAAGGATACAAGTAAATCAAAACAACTATGTTCAAACTTGACCCCCAAAATCTTTTTTTGAAGAAATGTCTATAATCACATTTGCATAAAATTCTTAAAGATATATAAATCTAAACTCAGAGAAAACAGGAACAGGAGAGTTTTTGGAAGAGAGAAGTATTTCACTAATTTTACTGTTCTAACTTGCGGATTCAGACATAAATCAATACTATTCCACTACAGTGCTTCAAATATGTGCAGTCTATTACATGTCACTTATACTCCAACAGTTGTTATAAATGTATTATGCAGTCTGCGTATTAGTTGATTGTTTTCCTTTAGTAAAGTGTATGCATCTTGCAAGCATGTATTTTTATCTATTAATTCTCCTAATTGTATTCCCAATGCCTAGAAAAATGTCTGGCTGATAGTAGATGCTGAATAAGTATTTGTATGATGAGTCTAGAATGATTTTTAGTCTCTGATTCATCCAACTGCAGAACTAGTGAATTCATTTGCAAAAATATGAAAGAATACTTTTTAGTTGGACCAGAAAAATACTAAATCAGAGATGTGAAATAAAAATGTTTGTGGAAGCTTCGAATGATGATACTGAATTACTGAATAAGCAGTTGTAATAGAGGATTTTAAGGGCTGAAGATAAACATTTGATGACTGTCAGACTTTAAATCCCATTGATTTAAATAGAATTATTTAAAGGAAATTGGTAAAATAAAAGGTAAAAGATCAACCAGAACCCACAAGATAATCATTTTTAGGGCAGGATAAAGGAGGAAGTTGCTATAAAGACGATAAGGTAGGGTAGCTAGAAAAATGGTGGAAAACCTGATCTAACATCATCTTAAGATCTAACAGAAGTAAAACATTTGTAAAAAAAACGCAATGAACAGCTCACATGTGGCACTGATGCTAGGTTAAATAACAGCTGAATTACATTTCCTGGACGTAGTAGATGAGAGGATCTGTGTTCTGGTTAGAACAGTACCATTGCATAGAGGATGGCAAAGGTAAGATTGCAGTGAAAACAGTGTGTTTAAAGAAAAGGAGCAACAAGACAAGGACTTTGTTTAGGACAATACATGATAATTGCAGAAGGATGAACTTAAATTGAGAATTAGGCAGAATGATCACCTGAAATTCAATGTACTGGAGGTGAAGAGAGTCTGTATGAAAAATGATACCCATGATTCCAAGAGAAAACACTGAACAACATAGCAGAGGAAAAAACTGTATGATTAATGTATCAGGTGTAAATGTCAAAAGAGATCAAGAGGCGATTCCATGTTTAAAATCATGGCAGACTGGGAAAACAGAGATACTAAATAGCAATGAGAAAATTTAAAAGAGACCCGATTATAGGAGGCTAGATGAAGATTTTAATTTACCAATTATTTTAATTGTCTCCATTTAGTTTTCTTGTCCAAAGTTTTATAGACATCTGCAAAAGTGTACAGAAGGAATGGATATTTCATAAAAAAAGAATCCTACATAGTCACTGAAATTTTTATAACTCATTTTAATGAGTTAATGTATGCTTATTATTGATTATTGATAACATGACAGCCACAGTTTCAATATAACTGAGGAAAAGTATATTTTTGTTGAAACTTTAAATATGTGATGGTGGTGGTGGTGATGATGATGATGTGAGTGCTATTTTTTTTTTTTTAAGAAAACCTGATGTGACAGCAGTATCCTGAAGGCATCATATTCTTGGTTGGTGTTTGAAAGGCAACTTCTTCCTGAACAACTCAAACAGCAAAATGAACATGATATACTCTCCAGCTACTGCTATGCCCTAAAGCTTGGGATGGAAGTCGAAAAAACAAGTTCTCATTGAAGTTCTTTTTAATTAGGACTGCAGAGAACTGGTGTACAGACAATTTCTTCTTTGGAAATATGTTTTTTATGGAATTTGAGGTAAGAAGTAAAAAAAGTAAGCCGACTATCTCCCAAGACCACATATAATAAAACATACCTATTCTATCACAATATTATTTGATACATATTCCACAACATCTTATTTTTGTCAGTAGCTTTAAAGAAGCTATAAAATATCTCACGGAAGTCATTAAAAATATTCAAACATTTAACACTCTTAGTGTATCCTTCTATCACAGAAAGGCTTCCAACTGATTTGTTTTCCAACATAGAGGCACTTTCCCTCCTGTAGAAATCTTATCTTGAATCTGTGAATTTCTTCAGGGTTTCAATAATATACTATATACATAAATAAAAATGTAAGTTGACATATATCTTAGGTAAAGCTAGCATTTCTTGAGAGTTCAAAGACTTTTTATTCATTCATTAATTAAAAGTACATTATAATATCTTTTATGTCACTGATTAAAGAGGTGTTTTGTCTATGTATTACCAATCCAGCCTGACTTTCACGCACATTTTATTAGCCTTTGTCTGGCAAATTTTAACCCTAAGCAATAGTATTTTCTCAGCTCTCCTGTAGAAAATCTCCAGAAAGCAAGATCTGAGTGAGCCACGCATGTTGACCAGCCTTCCTTGTATCTGGCCTGCTGATTCTGTGCTCTGGACCCCCTACCTGTGAAATGCAGACACTTTTTGTCTGTACAGATCTGGCTGGTCTGAATTTTTTTAAATACCAGAATCTCACCTTTAAAGAGTCTTTTTAAAAGGTTATTGTGAATTTAAGTTAATATGCTTATCTACCAAAACAAATACATTCTATTCATGATTTTTTTTTCTGCAGTTCTTTTGTTTAAACCACTTTACATTTGAGAAAAGTTTCTGAACATCTCAATGTAGTGGAATAAATACCATAAAATGGGACAATGTTGTATTATTTGATTAGATGTCGCTTTAAAAAAAATAGACTGAGAATGCAGAATGGGGGTGCTGTAGTGCAGTTCAGCACTGGTATGGTATAGGGGGAAAAAGGAACTGTAATCATATCTAATAACTGTTAAAACAGTGTTTCCCTTTGAAATGTTTAATTAGCTCTCTTTTATTACATAAACATTCCTGATGTGAAGCACACTGTTGAGCTGGGAGATTCTGTAGAGCTGGACGAGTTCTGTGCCCTGTGTGGGGCAGACCTGACAAGGAGTGGCTGTTGTTAGCAGATGTCTGGACCTTTGGTGGAACCATGATGCTTGGTCCAAACAGCAGGCCATCATTTCAACCTTTGTTGCTTCCACCAAACCTCCCATAGTGCTTTCAATTTAACAGCATCACAAGCAGACAAGGAATTTTCTCACAATTTGCTCTTCAGTTGAGAGACGAATCCTATTTAAACTTGTCTAACCTCTCATAGCATATTAGTTATTGTTGCCAGCCTGTGTGTGTCCCCTGGCAATGTGCTACTCATTGTGGGAGGAAGAGGGGGCACCCTTCAGTTTGATAAAGCAAGACCAGATTTACTGGCACACTACAAGATACTTGTCTCAAGAATGCAACAAATTTAATTAACCTTATTACAAATATGGTTTTCTTGATGATTACATCACAATTTGGCATTACTTTGCTACAGCTATTTCAAAGTAATATGTACTTTCTAAAAGAGTTTTCTAGAAAAGCCTGGGATATTGGAATAAATGAGCTTATCTTGGCCAAAACCTAACCTATGGATGCTCTTAAGTTTCTTGGATCCTGTGACCTTCCCTCTATTCTTATACACATCACTAAAACAAGGGTAGGAAGGAATGTAGCATTAAATATAGAGTACATCTACGACATCAAGCATACATAAAAGTTCTTGCATGGAAATCGATGCCAGACTAATTGCTGCCCTAAATTCTGACAGAAGAGATGATCCTGACCTGTAAACAATATAGGCAACTTTATTCTTTTCAAAGCAATAGTCAGGCCTACATCTGGACATACGCTGATATCCCTAGTCCCAGAGATCCTCAGACACTCTCAATAAGTAAATTAGTAACATGGAAAGGACCATGTTTAGTCTATCACCAACCTTACCACTGACACATGTCCAGAACGCACCACATGCAATTTCATATTTTGTTCTTACCATGAACCTGTGAAAGTCATCTTCCTTCAAATTTCTTTTGAACCTAGGACGGCAACTCCACTTCCCCAAGAGCAACTCTCACATTTCCTTCTGATTTCAAAATGTGTAGTGTCCTATTATTAATGGGTATTATCAGTCCTTGGCACATCTGTAAAGATATGTATAAACCCTTTAGGGCCACTTGACTTTAGATGGTGGTCAGAGACATGAGGTATAACCAGCCCTGTCTGTTTTCTTTAGACAGTTTTATTCTAGATAATGGCTTTGGTTCCCAGGAAGAGAACATGAATAACATAACAATGCACTAAACAACAGAGGAAGAAGCAGGCATGATGGCAAACACCTGCAACTCCAGTATTACTCTAGGAGGTAAGGCAGGAGTTTGGGGCCAGCCTGGGCAATAAAATGACTTATGGAGACCCAGTCTCAAAAGAAAACATAAAAAAGGGCTGTAAGAGTAAGCTCAGTGTGAAGGCCTTGAGTTCAATTCCTCAGTCTCTATGTCTCTGTCTCTGTCTCTGAAGCAGGCATGATGGCAAACACCTGCAACTCCAGTATTACTCTAGGAGGTAAGGCAGGAGTTTGGGGCCAGCCTGGGCAATAAAATGACTTATGGAGACCCAGTCTCAAAAGAAAACATAAAAAAGGGCTGTAAGAGTAAGCTCAGTGTGAAGGCCTTGAGTTCAATTCCTCAGTCTCTATGTCTCTGTCTCTGTCTCTGTCTCTCTCTCTCTCTCTCTCTCTCTCCACACACACACACACACACACACACACACACACACACACACACAGTCACTGAAAGTTTGCCTTTCAAAGAGGTAAAAGAGAAAGGCTTCTAACAATTTAGGTGTCCACCAATCAGGGAATTGTTAAACTCATATCTCACTCTATGGAATGGAATGTTTGGGAGGCCCTAATAAAACATTTATGAAGAGTTTGTTACACCAGAAAAATGCTTAGACTTCATTTTGAGCGAAATAGTAGCATACAAAAAGATACCTGTAACATATAATGGTTAAAATAATTTACAGAACAACATATTTGAAAGGATGAAGATATATTTTTGTTTCTGTTCTTTCTTCTGCCCTGATATTCATAATCAATGTAGTATATTACATTTTATCATATAATAATTATATACTGTTTTATATTGAAAATTGGCAAAAGGCTTCATTTTGACAATAAAAAATGTAAAATTTACCGGGGGATAGTTTGTAGAAGTAAAATGTGCTTTATAATCAGAAATAGAATCAAAACATAATCTTAGGTAAACATTTCAATAATCCTTGTTATTTCACTTGGTCTTCTAGTCTTGTTTGCAAACTTGAATTTGAGTACAAAATAGTGCTTCCTCCTTGAGAAGAGGTGCTACTTTGTCCTTAGAACTGCTTAGGAGGGTCTCCTCACAGTGAAGGTCCTTTTTAAATATTTTAAAAATAAACATAATGAACACATCCAAAGCATTTAAATTTCAGAGAATCCTTACAAACAAATAGCATGTATGTGAACCTATGTAAAAGATGAGAATTTAACCAGATACGCTCCACTGCTAGCAGAGGAAATAGAAAAATATGTTCATGATTTCCAAGACAGATGAAAAATGTTTTCCTTCAATTTTTTTCTTCACATCACTCATTTGGTAAAGCATTTTAAATATTTTGAAAATGGTCCAACTTCATTAGAAAAATCTGTGGGTTTTTTTTGGGGGGACATTGTTTCTCCAATGTTGCTATCATGAAATGTGTTATTTGGAAAATAACTCCCCCATGAAAGGTTACAGATATGAAAAATCTTTTAGGTTCAAAGACTACCAACTCCAGGCCACTCTCTACACCTAACTAGGGGCTGCCATGCTGAAAAATTTCCTCTCTTATATCCCTGTAAAGTTCTTTTCATTTAAACTGTTTGAAATACTGTGACTATGATTCTAGCCTAGGTTAACAAACAGATCTTAAAAACAAAAACCACAGTGATGTCACTGAATTCAAACATGACATTTTTCCTTTCTTATTTCAACATTTTCATCTTCAGTGATCTCTTTCCCTTTCACTGTAGTGGAGTTTCACTGCATCTCTGTAATCTATGTTAGCTCTGTTTTTGTTTCATTAGCATTTCTATGGTATCTTAGCATCCTTATACATGAAAGCCTTTTAAAATGTGTAAATATTTAAGTAAATATAAATCCAAAACATTAAAAGTTTTCATTGAACTCAATTATTGCTCAGAATTGCATATAATTAGAACATTTAAATACAGCACTAAATTCAAAATAGGTGAAATATATTTAACTATGCACTTAATTAAAACAATGATTAAACAAATACACAGAAAGAAATACAGCTATTAGAGTCACAACTTGCTTCTCACCTTTCCATGTCAACAGGTATAACATAGTAAACACATTTTCTTCCTTGAATTTCTAGATGTTTACTTGCTCACTAGAGCAACAAAATTAGATATTTTAAATACATATGTAGATGGGATTTGGTTGGAAAGTTTGCAGATCCAGTTCCTGATAGTTACCCATTGGGCAAATGTATTTTGTGCTTCAACAACTGGTTTACAAAAGAATTCTTCTTAAACAACCTGTCCTCCTCATAGAAACTCCTACTGATCACTGCCTTTATATTTTGTAGATAAATTAGTTGGCTAAGTCATTTTCCTGGAGCCCCATCTGTCTTATTAAGTGAAGCACCAGTTTTTACTGCACTAAAATATACATGTAATTCAAGAGCAATAGAGAGGGCAGTAATACGGAAAAGTACACGTGCTTCTGTATCAAGCAGTGTGGTTTTACTCTTCTACCTGTCTTGATTTTATTCTATTTAATAATCTTAATAAAATAATGCTGTGTATATTTTAGTATTTATTAATTCAGAATACGTTACTTATTTTACTTTTGTTCCTCTAAAAGGAGAGTTTTTAAGACTCAGGTTAGAGGTGAACTAGTTATTAAAGTACAGGCAGTTTCTACCAAGGTCAGTGTTTTCAAAAGAAAAGCTAACACATTTAGAAAACTAAAACCTTTCAAATGATTTTGCTAAATTACTTAGCATCTAGGTCATTCTAACACTCCCATAAAAGGGGGCTATGTGGTGGAAAAAGCAGCATATCATTTCATTGCTTTATACCACAATAGCTAATGCAATAAAAATATTTCATGAAACAAAAATCCTTGATCCTCCCTGGCACTGACAAACCATTAGTACTACATTTTTTTTTAATTTCAGAATTTTATTCTGTCCAGAGAAATACTTTATAGAATAAATCAGACTGAGTTATTGTTTCTCAAGAGGTCACAGGAATAATTCACATTTACCTAGAATGAACATATTTGGGGAAAGGCATTGATTTTATACAAGCTCACCAATACCTATTTTTAACTTTTTGGTGGATACAATCATATTTATCTTTATGCCAATAAAATGTGGCTTTCCGGAGTGGATAATAACTTAAAGAGATTGTTTTTTAACATATCCCAAATAGTTTTGCATCTTCAAGGTTGTCTTCTTGGTGGGGGGCTTATTTCAGCAAATTCATTGTTCCAACAATTTTTGAAATTTTTGAAATTGTCATTCATAAACTTCAACATATTCTTTGGGATGTATCTTCATAAGCAAAAACTGAAGTCAGAAGTGCTTTGAGAAAATCCAAAGTCATTTTAAGCCCATCCTTTTTTATTAAAGTAGCTGTATACAGTAGCATAAAGTTTTCAGATGTTCTTACCAAAAATGATGCACTGAAGCTGTTTTCTTATATAGCTTTAAAACTGTTTTGAAATTAAATACAAAATAATTTTTTTAAAATTATCTTGGATAGCAGTCTTCAAAGACTAAAGCAGTAATTTTGAAAATGACATTTGTCATGATATGGCATATTTTGGCATGAAATCATTCATAGGTATATCATACACACCAGAATTGGGTATAACACTGTTTCCTTTCATTAAGTAAGATACTCTGAGTTTTTAAAATATATTCATTTCATTCACTCAATCATCCAAATAGAAATGCATACATTTAACTATTCATTCATTTGTTCCATCAATCATTTGATGAACTATTACAAAGTACCAGACTGGACCAGGGATTTGGCTCAGTGGTTCCGGCACCTACCTCATAAGCACAAGGGCCCAAATTCGATCCTTGGTACCAAAAAAAAAAAAAAAGTACCAGATTAAATTCAAGATCAGAAGATAAGGAAGACATGGTCCCTGCTTCTCCTTTGTGTTCTTGGATTGTTTTCATAAATATTATAAGTTCCATTCTTCATTTAAAATAGGAAAATGATTAAAATAATCTGAATCTTGAAGAAAATATTTATTTTGCAACAAACTCTGTTCTAAGAGCAAACATTTAATAAAACTACTGACTTGAACTTTATGGATTATGTTTTCTCTATTATCATGGACAGCTAGAGAAACTTATCACTCCATTCAGAAACCCAATTAAATTCCCTCCCCTTGCACTCAGTATCCATCAGTTAGGCCTAGAAGTAACTTAATTATCCAGTATCTGAAATATTTATCATATATTTTACTTCTAATTTTAGAAAATGAGAGGCGATAAAATAAATTCATGTTATCGGCTTACTTTAAGGAGTTGCTTCCAGAGAATATTCTGGGATCAGTATTATTTGATCAGTTGTATTTGTTCAACATTCATATCCAAGTAACTGACGAGGTGAATAACTGCACAGAAACATGATGCTTACAGACTGCAAATACCAGACATTCTATGGATGTAACAATACTCAGAATAATATACTTGGAAAGAAAAGGATATTCTCACCAATGTTTTCAACAAGGTAATAAGAAAAATATTTTTAACCAGGATATTCCTTCAGGCAAAATCTCCTATCCCTGGGAATCTGATAATCAAAGTTTTAATACAATTTACAATTAAATCTAGAAAAGCATAAAGAAAATATAAGAATTATTGTCATCTACATAAAGAGACAAAAACATCTTAGCCCTCAGCTTTACATGCCACAATATTTTCTAATGTGAAGATTGTGAAAATAAAATTTAACAGAAAAAGGTTACATTTTAGTGATAAAAAAGGACACACAAAAATCATCTCAACATATTTGAACATGTACATTTTTACAATATTATGGAAGTTTTAAGGATTATAACATGTGAAGTAGGAAAATATAAAAGCAAAAAATATCAGTTGTTCTATTTCATCAACTCTGAACTTGACATAGGTGATAAAGAGAAGAATGCAAGTGACGAGGATACAGGAGGTGAGGCAAGCTTTCTCATCTATGGTACAGTATTTGAACTGAAACACTAGAAATGTTTGGACTGCTAAATGCTGCAGCCAATGAAGAGAGAATATCAACTCTGCTAGCAGAAAGATCACTGCATAGACAGTGTGGAAGACCGATGCAAGACAAGAGGTTTGATGATGCAAGAGTAGCTAAAGTCTGCAAGATGCAAACAGCCATCATTAAAATCTTGTTTACACAGACAGAGTGAGGAAAGCTTGGACACAAGAGATACATCTCAATAATGTGCTTCAGTTCCCTCCACGGCAATGCTTTCTTCTATGTACTTTATGGCTCAAACTAAACTGACCAAATATTAACGTCAGTGAGAAGAGTAGCTTAATATAAAAAATTCAAATGTCATAATGAGGTGTTATATCAAAATTATTTCTCAAGAAATAACTTCATAAACACATACACAATAAAGCACACACCTCCCTTACCTATAGAACTTTAAAATTTACAAAAATTTCATCATATTCATTACTCAAAATCACATCACAACAACACTGTTGGAACAGGTATCACACTAGTCCCACTTCACAGTGGGTCTACTGAACAGAAATGATTCTCTTTGTAGGGGCTGTTCCACCGTGAAGCTGTAGTCTTAACTTCACATATTTCCATTCTTAAGTGTGGATTCCAAACATCTTGCTTTAGTGCTTCCTGAAAGAAAGTGGAGGATATCTAGATAATAATCAAAGGACCTCTTCTAGGAGCCTTGAATCTAATGCTTACTAATCATATAATCCTGCCCAAACAAATTACTTCTCAATGAAATTACTTCACTGAGCTGTGAAGACAGAAAAATAGAATCATATAAACTGCTTCCTATATTACCCAGGACTCTTATAAATACCAGTCTTATAGATTTTGCTCTGGATCAAATATCTGAAGGTACCTACTCTATTACATACGCCATATTTCACAGGTCAGGTTTGAAGCACACAAAGGTAAACTTTGAATAGACCCACACGGTCAAGAATAGTATTATAAAAAGTCAAGAGTTGAGAATTTTAAGGGGTTGTGCATACACTGTAGAATCAGCTGCTGCACAAAGGAAGAGTGATTACTAACAACACTTTATTAAATTTGACAGTGTAAAAGGTCATTTCTCATAATTTTAATTATCATCCATAAAAGTGGCAAAGATTTAACGGTTGTTCCTGAGAGTCCAGGTAAAAGGGGAATTCATACTTAGCTTTTCAGAACGGTAACAGAAGCCCTAGAGTATAAGATAGCAAGAGCCTCAAAATATGTACCTCGTCTTTGTCAACAATTTCAATTCCAAGATATTTTTCTATTGAAGAAAAAAATTAAATCTCCATAAAGAATATGAATACATGGTTTTGAAGAAAAATTTATGATTTACTTAAAATTGTGTAGGAATTGCTGGTGAGGAAAATGCTGCCCAATGCTGAAGACACTTAATTCCTTCAAAAATACCATTAGGAGATAGAAGGACAAAGTGAAGTAGAGGAGACTGAGAAAAATCCTGCACTTGGGGTTGGTCACCTCCAACATTAATTAAGTTAATAAAAATCCTATGGGAATTTGAGAACTTTTGACATGTTTTTTTCCTTCACTGTGCTTATATTGAAAGACACTCCTCAAATAGACCAGAATTACTTTCCCAAAGAGACCAGGTACTCCAAAATCTCTAGTCAACTGAAGAATATAAAAAGGCTGAAGATAATTTTGGATTAATAACACTAGTGCATATGATTTAGGCACATTTAGCTAGGTGTGTCAAAAATTGTAATAATTGAATTAAAGAAAGGGCTCCTTAGTGAGTTGGATACAATAATTGATACCAGGTTCTGCTCCCCTGTCACTGTAGCTATGGCTATAGTAATCTAAATGCCATATAGTACAAAAGTAGTACAAAGTCAAAATGTTCTAACATAATAAGGATTGACGGTAATGAAGAAAGTATCAGCCTATTTTTTAATCAAAGTAAAACTCATCATATTCTGCATTTCTAAACAATGTAAAACTGCAGGTGAGAATCCCATGGGGGACAGAATGACTTATCTTTTATCCTCTTGGGGAAAACTCCTATGCTAACTAGATTTATGCAAAGAGCACCTCTGGTTTTAGAAAAGAATGCTTCCCCCAACTTCCCTTTGCTCTTGAGGTTATGGGTTACCTCTTTTGCCCTTTGGAATCTTTAATACAAAGTTACTTGAAGACCCATTTTCAACAGGTTTGTTTCAGCTTCAAAGGGATAAGGAGTCACTGCCTGGGGGGTCATCCATTTCCAACAGAGAGGGTGACCCAGATGATGGGCACTGGTGCCCTCAGCCTTCTTCACTTCAGTAGGATTCCTCTGGCCTTTTTTTGGTTTGTTTCCAATGTAGGTAAATGAGCTCTGCAAATATTAACTGGTGTCAGGCATGCTGTGAGCCTCTTTCTAATGAGGCCCTAAGGATGTAAGCTGGAGGAGCTATTTCACTGGTCTAGAGGCAATACCTAACAGTCATGCTTTTAATTTCACTTAAGTGCAAACCAGAGAAAGATAGCTCTGGAAAGTTTTTAAATATGAAGTAAAATAAACTCAAATCGTAGCATAATAAAGTTAATGAGACAATATGGCTTTCAGAAATAACCAAAGGCAAATGATAAGGCAACTAGTTAAAAAAAGAAAATTCCCAATCTAGTCACACAGCATTAAGAAGGTTTGCTTCTTAGGAAGTGTTCCTTTGCGGACACATCTGCATTTATCTTAATAAGCAGTAGTCCCTCTGGTCCAGATTCTGGGAGGTGGCCAAAATGAAAATGATCTGGGGCCACGACCTAGTTGCACAAATTGCCTCAAAGAAGAGAGATCAAACTTCAGCAGTGTTTTTGTCAACTCATCACACTCCTGCACCCGGCCTTTTTCTAAATCTTAATTCCCTCTTTTTGATATTTATTCTGAGCTTTAGACTACATTCTCTGCTTTACTGATCTATGCCTGTGTTATGTGATTTAACACCTAGAATATAGATATTCTATGAGTTTAAACAATTCCAAAGAGTGTATTTAACAGGGGCAGAAGATGGGAAGACACTGAGCAGTGGGTACAAAGTTACTGAGACAGGCTGGAGTGTTCAATTGTCAAATAAATAAGATAACAACGGTTAACAATAATGTATCCCACAGTTTAAAACAGAAGACAAGATTCTTAATGTTCTTACACAAAGATGTAATAAATCCTCCAAGTGGTGGATATCCCCATTACCCTGAATGATCATTACATAATGTACATTTGTATGAAAATACATAAATACTGTATGTATAATTATTATATATCAATTAAAACAGATTTAAACAGAAATGAAAAGAGTGAAAGCAACATGGGTACTCAAACTCTTTTTTCTGATAATGATACTGACTTCCCTCAGAAAAGTTAGTAGCAGCTAATGGAAAGATAGAAATAATTATTTTCTTTTTGTCTCTTGCTCTATAATATGAACTCATCTTTTGTGACTTGCTTTTTAAAATATGTCCATCAGTGTCTCTGTCTCTCTCTGCACCCCCCACACACAGAGTCTTGATTCTGCAATTAGTGAAATAACAAAAATGCCAGACATAATTCAAATCATTCATCAAAGTAAGATTATTTCAATGCAAGAGATATAATATAGTAGAAATTAATTTGTGTAGTTTGCATTATAGGTTATTTGTGTGGTTTATTACAAAATTAGGCATATATATTTGCCCGTGGGGCAACTAATTCTTCTCTACTTATGGGCTCAGAGGAGGATATCTAGAGAGGAAATAGTCCATAAGTTTGTACCTTTCACTCCATTTTCTTCAATGAGTCCCCTGACACAAAATAATACTGCATTCTATAATGCAGAACACACGTGCTGTTATGAGAGGAATACATATCAGCAGCAATTATAGCTGATGTTTTATTGTTTAAACATTCACACTTTAGTTATGTGTATATAAACTTAAGTTTTTCTGCTTAAATTACTGTCAAGTCTCAACATTACAATAATATATGCTTTCCTTTTTAATTAAAAAAAGCTCTAATATACATATGTAGTTTTATCTCATTTCTCACTCCTAGGCATATAATATTCACTTTTGAAACCAAATAACATTTAACTTATTTTTCAAAGAGACAAATACTAATGTTGTCCATTTAACTATATGCCCTATGAAATTCTATTGAATAGTAAATTAGATTTACCTGTCCTCACTGTTAATCATTCTGGCTGTCCCTGAATGCGGCCAAGTTCTTAATGCATACCAAGTCACTATCAATGTGCTAATTACCAGGCCACTATTTCTTAGAGCAGCCTATAAATACTTAGGAAAAGAAAGTTAAATCTAGGGAAATAAATATTAAATATTAAAGTTACTTTTTCTTCTACATTGCCTGAATGTTTTCTAACTCAGAGTATTACTACGTTATTCCCTTTTCTGTTATAATTTAGAAGAAATCATTTGTAAAAGATAGTTAATATGTTATCTTGTTCAACTGCCTTCCTTTCGAAAAGAGAATTATTTTCTATAGCATTGTAATTTTAGTATTAATATTGAAAAGCAATTTGTTCTAATTATTTTATAAATAAGATATTTTTGAAAGTCACATTTTTAAAAAATCTAAAATTGAACTATACAGTATGAAGGTTTTAGGGTTGTTTATTTTAAGCAAAGCATCTTTTAGTACAGAAAAAAACAAAATTTATATCTGGATATCTTGCAAATACACATTCCTTTCATCATATATGTACAGTGAATAAACATACTAACATTCAAATTATTATTTCAAAGACGTGCATACTTTGTCAATATTTGAATTACTTCTGAGGTAAAATAATATATATTATTAAATGTTATATCAAGTTCTCACGAGTTAACATAATCTTTTTTTCAGTATAGCAAATATTTGTTGAGCGCAAATGTGTAATATTTGGAAATAAATGCTATGGAGCTCTCAAGATGAACATACTTAGTTCTTGCATTAAAGACACTTAAAATAGATCATTTTCACTTACAAATACCACAAATACCTCACAAAATATAAAATTACTATTTCATCTCATAAATTACATTTCATATCATAAAGTATTCTAGATCATTTAGATGTACCAATCCAATGAATCCTAATATTGCTTTTAGAGTTTCAATTTTCTCATTTTCACTATTTTTATTTGAATGGATGAAAATATGATAAATAAAAATGTATATGACATTTCCATTGCATAGCTTTTGATTTATGAGAAATACAAAGGAATTATATTTCTTAAAGTCCTAAAATGTGGAGGCATATGGATATTTCCTGTACATTTAGACTTATACAGCATATTTCAGGCAGACAGAAACACCTAGGAAAAGATGCATACGTTGTGTGACTGGAGTCTGGGAGAGCTGAGAGTGGAAGGATGGGAGAGGTAAAAGGGAAGAGATGGGTGGTTAGCTAAAGATGTAAAAAGCACTTAACTAGTAAAGCCTTGTGAAGCCATGCTCAAGAATCCAGAGTTGAACTAGCATTACGCAAAGCCATCAAAAGAGGTTATAGAATCAGAGATATAATCAGGAGGTCAGGAAGATCCGACAAACATGGGGAAGATGATCTGGAGACCCAAACTAAAAGCTGAAAATGTTCAAGGGTTTTTTACAATAACACCAGAAAATTTTACTAGATAAGTAGAGCAAGAAGGGGTAAAGAGGCAGAGGAAAGGCTAGGTTGAAAACAAACACAGGAGGAAGAATGGATAAGATCTGATGACACTGAATTTAAAGGCAGGTGATGAACTGGAAGCAACAGCATGTTTTAGTTTGAATGTCATTTTAAGTTTGGATAAAGGGTAAGAAGGATAACTTTCTATTTTTTTCTTTCTGGGAGAGGGAAAGGGTAGTATGAAGTTATGAATCGTTTGGGACATGTCATATTTTTGTGCTGTTTATGAGTTACCTCGTATGATACTGATTTTCACACAGGCTTGCTAGAGACGAGTGTAAGGAGGAAAAATGAATGTATGTGCCTTTAGCAGAGGAGTAGCGATAAGTAAAATTTGAATGTGGGATTTGCAGGAGGTATAGGGCAAGACAAGAAACAGGGAGAAGAAGAGCCCTAAAATAATTGTGGGTTTCCTAATTTCTTAAAACCTACACTAACTAATGACCAAGTAATTCCTCTATATCATTACTACTTTCCAATATTTCAAAGAACTCAATCATATTTTTGGTATTAAAAATTTTGTTCCACTTATTTTCATTCCACATTACGTTTTTAAAACATATGTGTATGCTAGGGCACAAGAGGTCATTCATTTTTAATATTCATCATTTAACTGCATGAACTTTTGTTTAATCATCGACCCTTTAGTCAAACTTATATAACTTATACTAGTTTTAGCTACTAAAAATAGTGTTGTAATGAATGCCCTGTAATGCACCTCTGAACAAAGTATTGTATTAGGACTTATATTAAAACTTAGGTATGCTTATGCTTAGCCTTAGGGTCTCAGGAGATGTAAAATGGGGTGAAGGGCTCATGAGGGAGTTGTAGAGAAAAAAGTAACTAGAAAATCACATTTGTAAGTTGTATCTAAGCTAAAAAGTACTATTCAATTGATAGCTATTATTAATATTTTTTCCTCTAAGCCAGCTTTACTTTATTCAGTTCTTCTCTGTGTAAAATGATAAAGACCAAAACAACTAATGATCTCCAAAATGATTTCTATCTTTAGAAAGAACAATACTTGTATGATTTTTGTTTTTAAAGAAAATCTTTTTCTCTTTCTTTTTGGTACCAGGGATCAATTCAGGAGCTTGCACTTGAGAGGCAGGCACAGTGCCACTGAGCTAAATTCCCAGCCCTTAAAAAATCATAATCGGAACAGTGAAAAAAAAATCATAAATCAATTTGGGATATGTGCATTTTTGCAAAATCAAAACACACATTGAAAGCTATAAGGATTGTTGTTTAAGATTCTTCAATCAAGAATTTAACTAATTTGTCTTTCTTAGGAATATCTTCCAAACACACCTATTAACAATTTTTAGAACCAATGGCCTGTGGAGCAGGTTGAAAGAGGTAAGCTTAACTCAGCACAGTACTCACAATTCAGTTGATAAAACCTTTAGAAGCAGGGCTGTGATTTCTGTGGGTCCTTCTGGACTTGTGTCTGGAATTAAGACACTGATATTTCTCCTTCCACCCTTCCAGGACCCGTCACGTGACAAACTGAGTCTTCTAGTTGAGGAGAGATGACAAAGGAAAAAGCTCTCTGTTTCTTGCTGCTAAATGGATCTACAGAAGGTATCTATTTTCTTGGTTTTGCTAAAAACAACTTTTTATCCTACACAATATTTATTTGTTTCTGGTCCATCCAGCTATGGAGATCTTCATTTTATTTAGCAAACAGGATAGTGCTAGTAGTGCTTCTTATATGTCAGGGACTACTTAAGTGCTTTACAAACATATAATTCTTTAACCCTCTTAAAAGATAATCTCCCAGTTGACAGACAAGCTGAGACTAAAAGTACTAAAAGGACACAGCAGGACCAGGAAGTAAACCCAGGCAGTCGCAGGTTCCTCTATGTCCTCAACCATTGTCTCCTCCTCCTGTAGGCCAAGTGCCGTCTCTTCAAAAGAAAGTATAGTCAGTCTTTGAAAATATACAGCTACTTATACATAGAGCTACATATACACATACATACATCTATCTCTTTCTATACAGTTATTTTAAAGTCATATAATGACATCAGAAAACAGAGATACAGTGATGCCACTAGAAGAAATATCTCTGCGAAGAGAAGCCAATCATGCAATATACAGATATGTTATAAAAAGTTATATATGCATAAACATACACAGATATACATATATAAAAATATAATTTTGTGGAAAAGTGGTTGATCTTACAGAAATAATTTAGTCTGAACTTACAGAATTGAACTGTTCCTCCATGATAAAATTGCAGATTGATTTAGAAGTTGCTTAACCTAATCACTGGTATACTTTATTTTCTATTGTAGTAAGTAACACCAAAGCTAGATTTTGTTGTTTTTCTCCTATTGAATGTGTGCTATAGCCATTTACAAAACCATTTGGTGCTATTCTTACCCTTGAGGTTTGTTTATTTGCTTTTGAAAATATATTGCATTGTCTTACTGTAAAAATCTTCAATAAAAATAATTGCAAGGAAGTAGGGAAAAGATCGAGGATCTGTAATTTATATTTCAATAGAGATACTAAAATAAGCTGCTTTTATTTTTTATTTATTTTAGAGGGTGGTATTAAAGCCTTCTTTTGACAGCTACTACCACCCCATACTAAAGAAGGAATTCCTTAGCAAAAAAAAACAAAAACTCACTCTCCCAAAATATCAATAACACAAGCAAGAAAAATTAGCTTCACAGCAGGCAATTTTAATGAGACACACAAGCAAATTGGACAAGGCAGATAATATGATGCCTTTTGGAATATAACAGAGAATAGAATTAGTAAGTATAAAAGAAGCCCCATCATGGTATAAATCAAACTCTCTGGGTAGGAAGCAATCATACATCTACAGAAAGATGGGTGGGTGAGCACAGGCCTATAGGTACTGAGGGTTCCTGCTTGAGCACGTGTTTATGGAGACGGATGCAAATGTGCCCACACATATCACCTGTGCAGAGCCTAGTGGGCTCTCACTATTGTAAGAAACAGCAAATGAACGTTATTACTAATCACGTAAAAATTAAAAGGCCTCTTTCAAGTAAATAAAAGGAATATTTAATATGGAAAATATAAAAGTCACCAAACTTTTGCCATATTTTCACCTGAGAAAAATAAGGTACTGAATTAAAAATGTATTATATAAAATTTTATGCAACTGAAAGACACATTTTAGGAAATCTCATGAGACATTTTCTAAGTCTCCAAGAAAAATAAAAACAACTCATTTTAATAATTATTATCAAAATTCATCAGTATAAGGCAGGACATGAAAATTCTTGAGTTTTGTCTTTTAAAATCTGAGCTGTTACAGTAAGTCTTCAGTTCCTCCATTTTTTAAATCAATTATGCTTTAAAGAAACCATTACACACAATAACTTTGCTTGTGAACTGGCTTCAGAGTATTCACGCTGCCTTATAATATTGCCATACGATGCACTCTGTACTGATCTAAACAGTCTTGATTTCTGTCCTCACCCATTCATTCAACATTTATGTCTTTTACAATAACTACTACATGCCTGGCACTAGAGTAAAGACACAAAGTTGCACAAGAAATGAGAAGTATTAAAAGAGTACTCTCTCGAGTTAGAACAGTCAAGACTAGGATTCCAAATGTGATTCTGCATTAAGATGGGGCAATTTTTTTTTTTATTCTACAAAGCCCTGCCCCAGGCTTCCCAGTCTCATGCAAATCAAGGTGTTTAGAGAGCTGTCAGAATGAACTGATTAGATAGATATTTTCCTTAACCACAAAGGCATCCCAGGAGAAAATGAGAACACAAGTTCATAAAGTAAGACTAAGGACAGTGAATTTTCAGAGGAGACTGGCACTGTTAAGTACTGCAGGTTATACAGCTTGAGATTGTTTCCTGACCTGCAATTTCTCTCAGGGGCTTATGTCAGAGTAGTGGAGAAAGAGCAAGGCAAAAATGTAATAAAAGGGCTGTTTCATGAAATTCATGGGCAACACTAAAAGCACAAGGCAGTTCTCTGCAGTCCACAAAAGAGCGGGGAGACTTAGGACAAAGATAGGGAATTCATGCCACTTCCACAAGGTGATGAGAGAGTGGCAGGTGACATCTCTGCACTTGACAAAGCAAAGGGGGAGAAACATGGCAAACATCACAGGACTACCCAGACACCATGTTTGGGGTTGCAAGTGAGGCCCCCTAACGGGGTAAAATCCAAAAATTTGGTGGGAGGCACTGCTTTTCAAGAAAACCTCATCTTATCTTCAGCCAGGCAATGGAGAAGCAGGCTTACCATGTGCTTTTAGGGCCTCTGTCATTTGTGGTTTTTCTGCTGTCATTCTCGATACACATTTCATTTCCCCAATATATACACACATTTGAATATGAGATATAAAACCTGAAAACCAATGAAGAACCCATCCCCACACAGTACCGGGGACTGAACACAGGATTTCCACACTGAACAACTCCAGCTAATTTTTTTTTTTTTTTTTTTT
>NW_022900931.1:19850453-19891069 GCF_012274545.1 Fukomys damarensis
ATTTTTTTTTTTTTTTTTTTTTTGAGATAAGGTCTCACAAAGTTACCAAGTTGGCCAGGATGGGCTTGA
Organism: Fukomys damarensis; assembly: GCF_012274545.1. Lineage (NCBI taxonomy): Eukaryota > Metazoa > Chordata > Mammalia > Rodentia > Bathyergidae > Fukomys > Fukomys damarensis. The sequence continues at coordinate 19,850,523 of NW_022900931.1, forward strand.
ATTTGTCCTTTTTCTGCCTCAGTCTCCCAGAGGTCTGTTAATACAGGCATGCATTACTACACCACACAACCAATGAAGACTTAGACTGCTTCGTTTGCATTAAAGCAAAAATATCTTCATAGTTTTTTAATACATAAATCACCAAATGCATTTTGAATAAATGCAGTACAAAATACTCTTTCCAATTATCACAGATAATGGGATTTGGCTTTCATTTATGAAGTTAGCTTATTAGCCAAAGTGGTGCTCTGGGTGCAGAGGACACAGCACCAGTGTCACTAATGAGAAACCTTTGCTGAGTCACTGTGCCTGCACTTCTTCATCTGCCATGGTTTGTATTTTGAATGCCCCTCAGGTTCGTGTGTTAAAGGCTTCTCTCCAGTGGCGCCACTTGGAGGTGGCAGAAGCATTAGGCAGTGGGGTCTTGTGTAAACAGGGGGGTCTTGTGTCACTGGCAGTGTGCTCTCCAAGAGGATTATGGGACCTCAGAATGCTCTGTTGTTTTGTTGTGCTGTGTTGTTGTTTTGTGCTTTTGCTTGCTGACCATGAGATGAATGGTTGTGTTTCCTGTTCCCTCAGAAGTTTTTGCCATGGTGTACAGATTTGCCACAAGCCCAAAGCTCAGGGACAACTAATCACAGACTGGAAACCAAGACTAAGATTTTGAAGCAAAGTAAATATTTTCTCTCTTATTATCTCAGGTACTTCATTACAGTGAGCAAAACCTGACAAACAAACATCCCAACCAATTCATGTGGTATTTGAGGGGATGGCCACTTCCTTCAAAGCACTACAACCAAGGAAAGTGGCTGGGCCAACAGCCAGCCCACTGGAGCACTATCTCCAGCTCTGTTGGTCTAACAGAATTCCAGAATAGAGTGGACTTGGGAAAGTCTTGTTATTAAGTTAGTATGCCTTAGAAACAAGGCAGAACTGAAAATGTATAGCTCTTTCTCCACATATTTGCCTCAAAACATATTTTAGGCAAACCTCTAATATTGATTCTTTAACATACTTAAACGATAGTTTCTTAAAGCTTTGAATTTGGGACTATGATTTGTTCAGCAATTTATGAAGAGTGGGGGAAAACTACTAATACAGTGGACCCTTGACTTATGAATTCAGTTCTCGAGGCCTGGCTGTAACTCAAGTTGGTTGTAAGTCAAGACTATTTTTCCCACAAGGAATAATGGATATACCTATAATGTATTCTGGTTTTTGGTTTTGTTTTGGGGTTTTGTTTTGTTTTGTTTTGTTTTTGTACCAGGGATAGAACTCAGGGCCTTGCGCTTGCAAGTCAGGCAATGGAACCACTGAGCTAAATCCCTGGTCCCCTATAATGTATTTTGAACCTCCCAAAACACCCTTAACTAACCTTTTCAAATTAAAAAAAAAAGGGTTGTATAATGTACATAATTTAACAGCAATAATTTTCCTAGTGTATCCACAAACAGTTATAAAATATGTGTACTTTATCAGAAACAATGATTTCATACTATATTCACCATTCAAGCTGCAGGAAGGGAGAATGAAATGGAAGGTAGTTATGGTTTAGAAGAAGAGTCCCCTTCCACAAAAACATCAGGAATCTGGCTCTCTGGTGCCCTTCATATCCTTGGGAGAGTCTGTAACCCACTAAGACCCGCTTGTGGCTTGCTAGGTCTCAACCTTTTCAGAACTAAAAATTGGTCTAATGTTATCTGTTTCAACACTGTCCTGCAGCAGGACATGACATTGTCATTAAGCAAGTGAATGCAACAACTGGCTCTTCTCTGTGCAGGCCAGTCTTCTCTACAGATGTTTGTAGCTCTGTCCACTTTTTCAGGATTTCCTTTGTTTCAGAAGAACGTTGCTCACTGATTGTTGCTGCCCCTCTCCTCTTCGGAAAGCTCCCCAGCTGCCATTCTCTGTTGCTCAGCCAGAACTTGCTGAGGTTCCTCTGTAGACAGTTCCTGAGCGCTCTTCCCCCAGTTCCTCAACCTCACCGCTGTGTTCCCACAGACAGAAGGACTCGCTGTAGTGACAGTGTCATCAACCGCAGCGTCAGCAGTGTCTTTAGAGACACTGACCAGGATTTCTCAATTAACCCCACACGGGAAAGACTAGCATTCTGATCACAACTCAAGACTTTGGTCATAAGTTAAAAGTAAAATTCCAGACATAACCCAAGTTGTTCACATAAGACGCTGGTTGTAACTTGAGGATCCACTGTAATAGAATCTACTTTCAAATTCTGTGTCTGGTGGAGACAATGTCACACGACAGTGGGTATTCAGAGTGTGTTGTGTATAGAGCTACAGAAGCATATCAAGTAAGGACCTCTGCCATGTTCTCATTAAGGGGGGAAGTCTCAATTTTTAAAATTAATTTTATTGGTACATTTAATATATTCAATATAATGACATTCGTTGTTGGAAATCTGTACCTTTATATAATCCATCTTGGTTCTTATTTTTCCCCATTCCCCTGCCCTCCCTTCAACCTTTCCTCCCTCTCAGTTTTTATTTGAAAACCATGATTGAATCTTGAACTTAGGGTTAAAGTTTTTTGAGGTCTTCTAGAAAAAAAAAAGAAATCCAAGCAAAACAAAGAGAATGTTCTCAGATGTGAGAGAATACGGGGACATAGTACTTCAAGGACTGAGGGCTAACGCAGTATGGCTATTGAACCTCACCCATCTGTGTGTATGTGTGTGTGCACATATACTTGTGTATATATTGTAAGCATATTTGAAACTAGGGTGTAGGAACAAATTTGAGACCCCAAATATACCTTGAAGGTTGTACTAAATCTGGATTTAAGAAGCGCTAGAGTGCCCCAACATCATTTCAAACAGGAAAGTAACACTGCTACATTTCCTTCTATGAAATTTCAGTTTAGATGGGTCGAATGAAGGTGAGAAAACCAGTAAGGAGCACAGATCTGTGCACTATGGCAAGAGCTTCCCTCCTAGTAGGAAAGAGGAAAACAGTGGAAAAGCAGAAAAATTCAGGCCATTACTGTCCCTGCTGTGGAGACAATATAAAATTTTAATTATCACAATTTTCAATTCAACTACATTTTTAAAAAGATGCAGATAGGTCCAATAAAATATAGTTAAGTATGCTATGAAAGTGTATTCTTCTCAAGTGAACAAGAAATAACATCAATTCCTGGGAAACAAGGATCCTAAATCTTTATTAATATATCCTTTATAGGACTTTACTATGAGCACACTAGGAATCTTTTAATAAAAATTAGATGCTTTCATTTGAAGTCTCAATTTATATTTTCCAGTTCCCTGCAGAAATTTTCGAATCTAAACAAAGTTAACAAGAGATGAAAGAGAGAATGAAACAAGAGAGAAGAGAATGAGAGATTGCGAAGTTGAATCCCAAAAGGCTGGTTGTGGCATTCATGGTAAAACCCAAATGCTGTCTCTGATTTCACCTCGTCTAACCTGTCCCACCATCCCACCCTCTCACATATGTGTACCCTTGAGCTTTGATCCATAAATCCTGTAAAGTCTGTCAACTGACAGCATAATAACATGAAAGGAGAATCTGCAAGCAAAATGGTCTCAAGCCATTGCTCATGACCCTGAACAAATCAGGGCTGGGTTCTCTTTGCAGTTTAGAGTCTTCCCTTTAATCACTTAACTGGATAGATTGATGTGACACTTACGAAATAAAATGAGGTCTCCATTTTCCAGCTATCTACTGGTCTCATTTACTCTTTCCCTAACAATTAAGTTGGGCTTGTCATAGTTGGAGACCTAATCAATATATAAATGAGGGGCATTTGATAATGTAGCCTTTTCTGCTTGTATTAGTTATTCACAAAGAATGCAACTGTTTCCAGCTTTCTACCTGGTAATCACTGAGGAATATTCAAATGACCACATGGTGAGGTTGAGGGCTAGGGCAGTGGTTATCAATCTTGGCTGTACAGAAAGAAAACATCACCTTCGGAGTTCTTTTTGTTGGTAGAGAGGGACACTGCAATATTTTAATACAGTTGCTTGGGCCCTAAATCAAATAAAAAAAAAATCGATTTCTGGGTGTTTGGCCCAAGCATGTTTAAAAACATTCCCTGTAAATCCTGATGTTTAGTCTTAGTTAAGAATAGCTGGGACAAGAACACAAATCTGTAATCAGCACTGTGGGAAGCACCAAGGCCCACTGAATCAGAATCTTGGGAAATGAGACCCAGAAACCTAAATCTTGACAACTTTCTAGATGAACTTAGATTTGCTGATATTTAAAGACCACCCTTAAAAGGAATACCAATGGCTACTCTGTTTTCTTACTGTCAGTTTTCTGTAATATAATCATTACACAGAGAATTGTAAGGAGTCTAGGAGTTCTCACTGAGCCATACCAATCGCTACTCCAGATACTCAGGAAGAAGGAAAATGAAAAAATCCACAGAACTCTAACAAGGAGGAAATAAACCTGTCTTATAGAAGACACATCACTCCGTAGAGAATAATGATTAAACACATGTGTTAGTCAGCTCTCCACTACTATAATAAAATATCTGAAATGATACCTCATAAAGAGGAAAGGTTTATGTGGCTCTCACATTTGGAGGTCTCACTCCATGATTGATGAGCGCTGTGGCCTGGGGCCTATGGAGGCACAGTTCACCATGTAGGAGCACTAGGTGGAGGAAGGCCATTCACCTCATGGATAGATACACAACAGAAGAAGAAGGAGCAGGCACTCCAATACCCTTTTCAAAAACATGCCTTCAATGAACTGAGGACCTCTCACTATGTGCTATCTCTTAAATCTCCCACTGGCCCCAAACAGCACCTCAAGTTGTGGGGTCTGAGCATTTATCACATACATGGACTTTTGGGTGACATCTATCAAAGCATAGCAGCACGTTGTAAATGACTATGGGGTAACACAAGGAAAAATGCAGAAGTACAAAGAGAATGCATAGATCCCAGTCTTCTTTAACAAGTCCTAGTGACATCCTTTCTGCTCAGTTCCCCAATATCATGCACAGAACAGGTGTATCTTTCTAGCAGTCTGGCATGCAATATTTCTAATGAGTCAGAGTGATCCTGTAAAATGGATACAAGGAATGCCCCAAAGGGGAGAAACAACCAAAATCTTAAATAAAACTAGGTAGTACTAAAGTGTCCAATGGAGATTTAGAAGTAATAGCATTTCCTCATAAGTGCATTCTGCTCTTCAAAGTTCTGTTTCTACACCACTGGAGAAACTGACAGCTTCCTGTACTACAAGCAGTGTTTACACACTGGAGACACAGATAACTGTTTATACACAGACATACACACACATACTACTACAAACTAGAGTGCAATTACAAAGGGACTATATCTCTCATATGTGGCATGCATATTTTACATGTATGTATGAGTATATCTTGGTGTGTGCATGTGATTATATATGATAGATATATATATATATATATATATCTTGTGTATATTTGTTACTCCTTGTTCACCACTAGAAAATATTACATGATGGCATAAGGTTTGTGAAGCCAATGTGAAAAAAGATTAGACTTCCCTGATCCATAAAATAAAGTGCAGGATATACAAAAAAAAATAAGGAATGGGTGTGAATATTCATATTATCTGATCACTATAATGAAATAAAATTATTTCATATATATCTTGTGTATATTTGTTACTCCTTGTTCACCACTAGAAAATATTACATGATGGCATAAGGTTTGTGAAGCCAATGTGAAAAAAGATTAGACTTCCCTGATCCATAAAATAAAGTGCAGGATATACAAAAAAAAATAAGGAATGGGTGTGAATATTCATATTATCTGATCACTATAATGAAATAAAATTATTTCCACTACAGAGGGCTTCCCTGATACCATAAATCTTGTTGGTAGCAGGGGATCCTGGCTCCTCTTATGGAGCTGATCTGGGCAATGACCATTCCACCAGGAACTGACCTGGTTTCTCTTCTAAAGCCAAGGCCCACTATCATCCACTAAAAATACCTCAGTGAGACTCCTCAGATAAACAAAAAGTGATATTTTAAATGTGCTATAAAAATGGAAGGGGGATAGTAAATTTACTTTTGGAAGTTGACATTATGATCTCCTTTAGAGACAAGTGGAGAAAAATGTACTAATAATATGAGGTAAATATTAAGAATATTGTGATTTGTCTTAAGCTATATCAACAGCCAGGTGTCAGTGCCATCCACTACTGTGGCTTAAGGAGCACTAAAATAAGCAAGTCTCCTAAGTGACTGGATTGCCAGGACACAAGTTTGCTTGCAGAAAAAGAGGGTTTGGATTAAGTCAAGAAGGTCTAGCGCTAAATCCAAGATCACAACTACAGTGTAAAAGTCTGTTCTCAGCTGTTAACACACACATTGCATTAAAGGTGGAGATGGGATAGAGCAGTGGAAATTCAAGTTAATTATAAGCCTAGATATATCAGGTTTCCCATATTTTTGACTCACACCCCTCTCAGCACTTGGAAAGGTGCCATTTTTCTGGTACCCAAATTTGCAGCTTCAGGTTATAGACAACAGCAAATTAGCAATGATCATTTATTTGTTGATTAACAGAACAAAATTGTTGTTTTAGGCCGCAGTGATTCATAGTACTTCATAGTAAATTCACAGCAGCCCAGCTTTTCCCCCACCAAGTTGGTTTAGATTTGGTGACTCGATAGACTAATCACAGAATCCTTTTTCACCCAAACTTAAGAGTTGGGTCCTAAAGTGGATCTTAGACCAATACAACTGGTATTTATGGGGCCTCTCTGTGGGCTAAGAGCTTACTGCCACCATCTCATTTATTCTTCTCAGGAGTATGACTAGGAAGGCACTGCAGTCACCACCATTTTTCAGATGAGGAAATTAAGGTAAGCTAGGGGTTAAGTAACTTGCTTCAGATCCTGTAGCCAGCTAATAAATGTCAGAACATAACTTCAGATATAGGCAGTTTAATTCCAAAGACCCCTTTTTGCCACTGCAATGTGTGTCTCATCAAGAGAGAATACTCAGAAAAAAACATAATAAAGATCATGAAAATGTAAATATTCTACTTGGTTTAATTCACTGTGATGATATTTTATTGTGGCTGCCTTTTAAATAGAAGATGGGCAGTCATGAGTGTCAGAATAATCTATACCCTAAAGTCCTTTTCTCCAGTTTTCTTTCTCATATATCATATATTCAGAAATTAGAGCTAGCTTCTATTTTTATATTTGAGGGTTGTTTTGGTATTAATGGTCTAATTGTGCTGAACTCTCGCTCTAGTGTGTTCTATGGAGGCTCTTTAGATATTGTTCGTCTAGATAATGGTGTACAGTTTTAGCCTGAAAGCTAAACAATAGGTCCTATTTTCATTATTCTCTTGGGACAGTGAAATTAATAACACTCAGCAGGGTCACTAGGCTCTTGTCAAACCAGTCATTGTCTTTCCCATTCAAAAGATACACTGCTATAATTGACCCAGGACTATGTTTTAATTTGTGTGCCCCAATGGAATCCTTGCCAGAACATCAGATTAAAACCAATCCTAAATAGCTTTGCCATTTGTTTCAAGGATGAACGTAGTACTTTAATTTTGCAAATGGAATATAGTTGCCACCACACTCCAAGGCGGTCCAAGATGAGGGCAATAAAACTGAAAACACCACCTTGAAAATTTATAGTCAACACCATTAACTGAGTGAATATGTGGTTCAGAATTACAGTAACAGTTTACGGAAGACCCAGGTTCAAATATTCAGAGTCATCTTTAGATCACAAATCAGAGTAAGTATGATCACCTTAGAGTACCCAAACAAGAGCTTGATTATGTATTTATTCTAGATAGAAATAAGTGTTGCAAATATTTATTTCCATACAAATTCATTTGTTCTACTTTGGTCAAAATATTATGAAATGAAGAGTTGCTGGGAAGAGGATCATGCAGTGAAACAGTCCCTGATGCAAACACTTAAACAGAGGTCATTTAAAAAACTGCAGTAGGCCATGCAGCAAGTGCTCTGTCCAGAGGGGCAGCCCCTACTCAGCTTTTCCCCACTGTCAGTACAGAAATGTACCCAAATATGCACTTTTTCAAGAAAAGTGAGAAATACAGATTTTTATGTGACAGTTACTGATGTTTAAGATTGTCATTTCAAAGATGATTTAAAAGTCGTTCTCACAGGCCAGATTTGGCACTTTGGTAGAAACTATTGAGGAAAAATTTAGGAATTTTTTCAAAAAATGTTGTCTTCCTTATAAAAATCTTGCATGGAAAAATAAAGCTATATTGACCCTACTATTATTTAACAGTAATTGTCATGTACCATCCTCTAAAAAGTTTCACTCTTCCTATTAAAGAGATGGACAAACTAAGAATGAGATGAAATAATATTCCTAAGATCACTCAGCTAGTTTATTCATCTAAGGGTCCATATCTTCAAAACCCATGTTTACCCCCATGAAATCTATATTTTAGAGGCTCCAGACAGACAAAAAAATATACAATCACTGAAACAAAATTAGATAAAAATCAGTGTAAAACAGATAGGATTTACCATCTACAGAACAGATGATGTGGAGAAATGGTGTGTTAACATATAAATAATCTTAGAATATTTCTAACTCTAAATATCTCAAATGTTACCAAGGAACTAAAATATGTTAGTTAAACTGTGAGCTAAATAAATGTTTAATAATTTAAAAATCTTTATAGAAATAACTTGTACCTAGAAAGCCAAAAGGTCAAAGGGAATAATCAGGTTCCTGTTGATATTTTTGAAGGAAAAAGTACCCTGGTAAGTTTCCTTGAGAGTCAGCTGGGTTTTCTGATGTATTTAGTAAGCTAGCGAGTTAATGAGCTTCCTCCTCCATGAGAGAAGAGACTATAAGTCTTCATGGTCATATGACATTAGTTAAAACCATCTTCCTGCTTCCATTCTTCCTCCATGGTCATGAAAAAATCTTCAGAAACATATTAAAAAGCATACTAAGTAAACTTTTTTTTGGTACTGCAGATTGAAGTCATGACCTTGATACTGCTGAACTACATCCTTGGCCCCTAAGAAAACTTTTCTTCAGAAGAAAAACCCCTAAGGAGATTTCTAATTATCTTGGTAATTCATCTGTCCCCCCATCACACATACACACACACACACACACACACACCTACCTGCCTCTTTCACTACTGCCATAGTTTGGATCTTAAAAGTCCCACCAAGAGATCATGTGTTAAAGGCCTAATTTCTGGGGTGGCACTATTGGGAGGTGCTGTTAGCTTAGTCACAGGTCTTTAGGTCAGTGAGGGTGTGTACTTGAAGAGGACTGTAGGATTAGATTATTTTACTTTTCTCTCTTTTCTTTGCATCCTGGCTAAAAGGTGAATGTTTTTGTCCTATCACTTGTGTCCACCATGATGGACCTAGATCCTTTAAATCTGTGAGCTGAAATAAACCTTTTCAGTGAGTAGATTATCTCAGATATTTGCTATAGTAATGGAAAGCTGAGTAACACACAAACAAACACACACAAATTAACAAGTATATATAGTAAAATTTAGCTAACATGCATTAGTCTCCAGGAAGAGACTCTAATCATTCCTAGAAGAGCTACTGCAAATATGTTTCTAAACCTGAAGTCTAAGATCCTATAGAGATTGTACACACGTTCATCAGTGCTGTATTTAATCTAATCATTAGATTTACAATTCCTTAGGAGTAATGGGATATGCACTATGGCCCTTTCATACCTGGCATTATAAGTATGCTATTTTAATCAATTTCCTTGAATTTTGATTTGGGTTTCCTCTTCATCTTTTTCTTCCATCCAAAATACTAAGGAGTGTAAATTTAAGCCACACAGAAGTCCAAATAAATTTTTATGTTACAAATTATGAAATTTCATTAAAATAGATATTTAAAATTGTATGATTATACATTATGCATCAATATCTTATCATATATGTGTTATCCTATGAGAATTTCATATAGCAAAATTATGAACAACTTTACACAGATAATAAAATTGGTATGATTTTACTATCATTCTATTTGGCTCACTGGTGGCTCAGAGTGGGCATGACAAGGAGATATGAATCTGAAGTTTCCTTAGTCTTGGATCTCTGGAGTCTCTGATAGTATGAACATCACACTTTTAGGGCGTTTCTAGCATTTAAAGAAAAGGACTTCTCATTATTGTATGATCTCAGTCCCAACTGTCTCAATTCCCTGCTTCACACCTGAAGAGACAGCAAAATGTTTAGCTGCTGTAGGAAAAACCATCTGTACCACATCTTATGCGGGGGGTGTATTGGTCTCATCTTACTGGGAGTTTCCAAGAAGAATTCCTATATTCACCTTAAAAACTGACTTTAAGACCTAATCCCTCATTTGGGTTTGAGTCCACTAAAATGCAAATTAGATAACACCTACTCAATTATGCTTTTACTCTCTTCTATATTCTTATAGGTTTGCTCATCTGGATCTACTGCTCAATATTCTGTAAACAATCTTGTCTCCATTTACGTTTGCTAAAGTCAACCAAGGTAAAATGAAGATATTTTAATTAACGATTGAATAGTACAATACAGCTTACTAATTAATAATTTATAAAAACAACAGCCATGGATTCTATTCTTTTTCCCAATTCATACTGTTTTAATGTACCAACCTCTATTCAGTCTGTATCATGAGCAAGTTATTCAAACTCATTGTGTCTCACTTTTCTCATATGTATATAAGGACCTTCCTAGTAGAGTTATTGTGGCAGTTGAAAGATGTAGCTCAGGTGGACTACCACAAAGGGCATCCTGGGACACAGTATTTGATTAAAATACATTAATTATGTTATTGTTATTACACATTTTAAAATATACTGAATATCGTGCTGAATTTTAGGAAGCAAGGAATAAAAAGTAAAATCTTTGTTTTCAGAGAACTAAAAGTTCACTGAGAACAAAAAGTAAAATGAATACTTACAACCCAAAAGTGACCGTCTCTATATACCTTCTTAGAATGTGGTTCAAATTTTCAAATGGGTATATTCACAACCATATATAATTTTTCTTTCTTTTTTGTTGTGGTACCAGATTCATTATCCATGAAGAGTACCCACCTCTTTTTAATTAAGTTAGAAGCCAGCTAATGGTTGCAAAACAATAGGTCAAATAAAATTCTTTAAATATTATTGCCCAAATCATAGATATAATACTAATTTATTCAAGGCAAAGAGATTTCAGAAGATGACAAGTTAATATGATACTGAATAATACTTTCCTAAAAGAAAAATGACATTAGCAGACCACAACAATGACAACTAAAAGGATAAGGCATATAATTTCAAGGGAAATGTCTTTTTCAAATACCCTGAATCAAGGAGGCCCATTTTCAGCTTTGGGCTTATTTAATAACATTAAGCAAGAACACTTTGCTATCCACAAGAAAAACCAACAGCATAAATCAGGCATCATTCCACATACTTCAAGATCAAAGCTGTAAAGCAATGTGATTTGTGGGAGCAACCTAACAGCTCTAATATATTATAGCTCTTTTCTGAGAATATTTAAGGATATTAGTTATCCAAATTAGGATTTTGTTGTTGTTGATGGAGCCAAAAAGAAAAATATGTTATTGAAATATTTTTTCCTCACCTACAGGATACTTTCAGTGAAAGCAAAACTTTCTCCCAAATATCTTAACGATAGATTACTCACATAAATCTAATTCAACAAAAAAACTACTAAATATATGGATTATTAGAAAGAAATTAAAATTTCTAAGTAGTTAATTCTTACTGACCACAGTTCTAGGATATTAGTTTATACCAAAATATGAGATTTCTTCCATTAAGAAATTAATTGGTATATTCCAGTACCAACATATAAGATAACTCCACAAGCATTTGGTTTACTACAGGTTTTCTAAGAGCCTATATATCCCTTTAGGGGCATATTAAGTGTAGCTTTTTTAAAGTTCCAATAAAACTATATACTCCCTGTCTTAGTCACTTCCGTCACTGCTGGGACAATATAGCCAACATTGATAGCATAAAGAAGGGGTGGTTTATTGTAGTTCACAGCTTTTAGAGAATTCAGTCCATAGTCAGCTGACTCCAAAGCAGGAAGGTATGGAGGAAAGGTCTGACAGAAGAAAGCTTCTGATGTCATGGAGGTCATGAAGCAGAGAACAAAGAAAGAAGCCAGGAGCCAGAAGAGGAGATATACCCTTCCAGATTGCTACCTCCAGCAACCTACCTCTAATCACATTCCATCTCCTAACAACAGCACATTCAGCTCTAAACTCATTGGCAGATGAATCCCCAAATGAAGGTAGCATCTACACGATCCAATCACCTTCCAAAAGTCATGTCTCTGAGCACACGAAAGCTTGAGAGGCACATTCAAAATCTAAACCATACTATTCCAACCTTGGAACCTTGGCTCCCCCAAACTCATTCATTTCTCATCTCTAACAATCAGCAAAGTTTTAACAGTTCCAAAATTGCTTAAAAAATCCAAGTTCAAGGTATGGTTTGAGAATCAAGATAAACTGAGACTTGTAACTGTGGGGACCTGCAAAAGGACAAAAAGAAAATTAAATACTGCCAAGATACAATGGCACAAAGTAAAGGAGACATATAAAAATAGAAAGAAATGAGACAAACTAAGAACAAAACACAACAGGACAAACATTAAATCCTGTAAATCTATATCCAGCACCCAGGGCAAGTGGTGGTAAGATGTGAGCTCCAAAATGCGTAGACAGCCCCAATCCTCCTGCATTGCACATTGCATCCCTCAAAGTTTCTCTCTTAGGCTGGCTCACCTCACTGCCTATGGCTTTCCTCACCAGAATATTCTGGCATCTCCAACTTCTTGGGGTCTCTACTATACTGTCAACCTCTCTCTCACAAATTTATGTACTACACTCTCAGGGTCACAAAGCCAGGCCTTATAGGCCTTCTTTTGAAATCTGAAAGAAAGTCTCCCTGAGCCTGTAACTCTTGCATTCTCCATTCCCATAAAATGGCAACAGATGGATGATACCAAGGTCTGTCATCAGGTTAAGCAGTAACGAGCCCTTCTTGGATCATAGCCACAGACTTCCCAAGTGCCTGGATTACTGAATTCTGTGATCCAAATGCCAGGGAACCATTTCCCTAAGTGTCCATTCCTGATCAGGGGGTCTTGCAGCTCTCTACTTGAAGCAAAGTTTTCCAAAGCAGTTTAACTTCACCTTTTCATACCCTTGAGCCAGTGAAGGTTGGGGTCTTGCTGATTCCTGAGATGCCCTCAAGCCATCCTGTTGTGCTAATGCATAATACTTGCCTTTTTAATGCTAATCTTTCCAACATATTCTCTGAGGCCTCAACTGTGCAAGCACTTACTTTCTATTGAAAACATACACATTTAAAATTATACATTTGCTCCTGAGTCTCACTATAAATTCAGCTAAAGGCAGCAAGCAGTACTCATGTCATAGACTGAATGTTGGAGTGACTTGAAATTTCCTCTACTTAGATTCTTCTTGCACCTTTTATCTCAATTTCCTGCAAAGTATTAGTACATGGGAGAAATGCTAACAAGTTTTCTACAAGAGCATAAAACATGAAATTTTGAGTTCAACTACCAAAGAAGTCTTTGTTCCCAAATGAAATCTCATGAACCAAATCTTTATCATCATTATGGTCTTATGAGGTCTGACTAGAATTTCCCATCAAATTTCCACTTACAACATGCTAGAGATATCTAGCTGCTATCTCCAAACCTTTTCCAAACTCTTCCTGCAAACAAGTTCCAATGGACTCTAAACAACATGGTCCGCTATGGTCATGACCAACAACCCTACTCCTTTACTACCAAAATCTATCTTACAAAATACCTGACATGAAGACTTAAAGGAGGAAAGGAATATTTTGGCTAACAGTATTCAGTCAGCTGACTCTAATGCAGGAATGGTATTGTGGAAAGTTCTGGCAAAGAAAATCTCCTCACATCATGGTGGCCCAGAAGCAGAGAGAGAAATGTACATTTCCAGGTCATGCATCTTAGCAGCCTATCTCTAAACAGGCCCCACTTTTTAATAATTGTCTTAGTTCCTTTTCTCATTGCTGATACAAAGCATTCACAACCTAGAAGTTAAAGAAGAAAAGGTTTATTTCAGCTCACAGTTTGTAAAGGTTTCAGTCCATTGTCAGCTGGCTCCAAGGCAGGGTAGCATGGAAGAGGGGCATCACAGAGGAGGAACAGTTCATGGTAGAGCAGTCAGGAGGCAACAAGCAGCAAACAAAAGCAAAGTCTTGAATTACAATCTGAACACCAGCTCTTTGTGCTTCCAGATATTCTCAGATACAGATTTAACCCTTAAGAGTTCTGGAAGGAGAATTAGATACAATGTCCTTTCCTATGTAGGATTAATTGAGAAATCCTGGGCCAATGTCTCTCTAAGGACACTGAGATGTGCATGGAAGAAAGAGTGGCCTAAAATCATATAGGAGAGACTTTGAAAGTAATTGACCAACTTGAGTTACAACCAGCCCTTGGGAACGAAATGAATTTGTAAGTCAAAGGTCTGCTGTATGGCAACATCAGATGTTTGTAAAATGGCTACATCCAGGCTACAAGTCAATTGGTTGGTGCCACACATGACCAGGGTCAAACTTCTACTAGAAACACCCTTAAGCCCAGTATCACACTCTTAATCCACATTGACATCCCCTAACCTAACCCAGCCACCTTCAAAACTCCCCAACTATGACCACATGATGCTCTGGGGGGACATCTAGATGAAAGCCATAACAACAGATTCTCAGTAACTGAACTCCACTAGTGGATTCATCTACTAATGCGTTCAGGGCCCATATGATTCAATCAATTTCCAAAAGCCCCGTCTCTAAGAACATGAAAGTTTGGGAGGACATTCTAGAGCTAAACCATAAAATTATTATACTATTACAAATATCCTTTGAAATCTCATTTTCCTTCCATTTTACAAACATCTGCCATATAGTGGACCTTTGACTTACAAATTCAATTTGTTCCCAAGGGCTGGTTGTAACTCAAGCTGGTCAATTACTTTCAAAGTCTCTCTCCTATATAATTTTAGGCCACTCTTTCTTCCAGGCAGATCTCAGTGTCTTTAGAGAGACATTGGCCCAGGATTTCTCAATTAACTCAATTAACCCTACATAGGAAAGGACATTGTATCTAATTCTCCTTCCAGAACTCTGTAAAGATTAAATCTGTATCTGAGACCATCTGGAAGCACAAAGAGCTGGCATTCAGGTTGTAATTCAAGACTTTGGTCATAAGTTAAAACTAAAATTCCAGTCATAACACTATTTGCCTTATGTCAGGCTAGTCATAACTCAAGGGTCCACTGTATTTTCTAGACATGGAGATACCATATGTATGTAGTGTATTTTGTCTCTCATGAATAACTGTAAATATTTTCCTATCTTTCTCAACATCTAACTTCATTTTTCACTTGTTATTGTGTTGTCACAATAAGGAACAAGAACTGAGCTATTTGGGTATGTAATTTAGTTGAATCAAACTTTTCTCAACTATGCAGATTGCATTCTCACTGGAAAGTAGATTCATAGTTATTCATTTTAAACATATGATACAGCAATTTCTTTATTGTGAAGCAATGTTTTTAAAAATGCAAAACACAGAGAATATAAGGAAAAATTCAAGTTTAAAAATGTTCCAAATAATTCTTAATGAAAACATCATATTTGGTCACTGCTTTGATCTTGTTTTTTAATAGTATACATAGTTTGCACATAGCATCTTGAGCCACGTTACAAGTTTAGTTGCTACTATGTTTTACACTGAAAATATCCCCCAAAATCTAAGGTTTAGAGGTTGGTCCTGATCAGAAGAAGTGGATCACCCGAGGCATGACTTGGAAGAGCATATTCTCATCTCTCATTCCTCCTTTCTCTGCTACCTAGCCACCATGAAGGAAGCAGCTATTCTCTCCAGGACATTCTACCATGTGGTTTCTGCCTTGGAGCCTGCAGACCATGGCCTCAATCCACTGAAATTGTGAATCAATATAAACCTCTCTTCTGGGCTGAGGATTTAGCTCAGTGGTTCTGCCATCTGCTTTGCAAGCTCAAGGTCCCAAGTTTGATCCTGGTACCAAAACAAACAAACAAACAAACAAACAAAAATCTCTCTTCCTTTAAATTACAGGTGTCAAGAACTTTGACCCAGTGATAGGAAAGGGGATTAGTTCAGTTCCTAACTATAGTACTGTTAAGAGTTTGGCTCAATCGCAAGTGCAGGGAACCGAGTTTGATATCCGGTAAAAAAAAAAAAAAAAAAAAGTTTGGCTCAAATATATTGCCCAAAGGCTCATGTGTCAAAACTTTGTTCCCTACAGCAGTTAAGTACTACTGGGAAGTAGTGGAAACTTTAGGAAGTCAGACCTAGTAGGAGGTCTTTGGGTTCACTGGTGGCATGCCACTGAAGATGTGATAAAATACCAGGCCCTTTCTCTCTTTCTCATTTCTGTCATGGCTCGGAGGTGAAAAGCTTTGCTCCCTCCTCAACCCTTTCACTCCCTGCCATGATGTCCTACCTTTTCACAGTCACAAAAGAAAAAGAACCAACCAATCATAAACAGAGACCTCCAAAACACTGAGACAAAAGAAAATGATTTATCTCTGGTAGTTGTTATAATGATTAAAAAAATGGTTAATAAGCAATTTCTAATTATGTGAATGTGACAGGTAATTTCATCTCTTTGCCTCAGATTTCTTATTTATAGAATGTGGATAATGACAGCACCTACTTCTGTGTGTATATGTGTATGTAAATTAATTGAATTAATGCATGTAAATACCGGAAAAGTATGTGGCACAAATAATGACTATTCAGTTGTTATTATTTACATTACTAACAATCTGTAATACCATACTAGCTGCACTGCCTTTTTTAAAAAAAAGTTTAATTAAACTAGACAATAAGTACATGCTTTAGATTTTCTTTTTATTTTCAGCAGGAGCTTTTAAAATAAGGTGAGAAATTACAAGATAGATAAATGCATGAGTAGGTAGATTTATAGCTAATCAAATGGCATCTGGCTAAACCAGTGTCGATCAGAAGGAAAACTTGAATAAAAGTAAGAGCTTCAACTTTTTCTATCTCATTTGACAGTATTAACAACAAACCTAAAGTTGTAAATGAAAGTTTTCACAAATTTGTATGAGAAAGAAATCTTAGAGACATAACGATTACATTAGATAATATCATCACTACTGCAAAAGATTCAAACCAAAAGTATTAAATTTAAATAATACTGATACGTGTAAATCTATGGAGATAAGTTAAACAACCCATCCCATAAGCATAAGATAAAAACGAAATGACTTCAAGCAGTTCAGATAAGGTATACTGTGAATGGGACATAAGTAACATATTAAGTGCTTCCAAAAGAATCAGGTAATTTTGAGGTATGTTCAAGGGCAATCTAAAGAAAGACAGTCACAGCTTTACTATTTCCATCCTCGGTGCAACACATGCAATGTTTGGGTTCTGATTAGAACAGCTAAGGAAAGAGTATATCCTCAAGATGGGAACCCTGAAAGAAGAGGCTGGATGATGTATTACAGGGCAGAAGCACCTGGAACAGAAATATTTCAATGAGCTATTTGAAGGGTTATCCCAGAAGAGGCTTTATACTTGTTCTCCTCAAGTCCAGAAGGCACAATTAAATGGAATTATAGAAGTTAGATTTTTTTTGCTTAAAATGAGCAAATATATTCTCTCACATAAAGCTATTTAATGGATTGCTTTATGAAGCATGGAGTTCCTACTTTCTAGGAATCTTCAAGAAAATCTCAATGATGATTTATTAATTCACTCAGTCAATCAATAAGCAAGCATTTATTACTTTTTGCAGAGAAGTGTATCAGATGCTGTGGATAAAATAAAGAATGAAGTACATCGGCATTTATTAAGTGCTCACTGCAAGCTGAACCCATGCTAGATACTTTCAAATCTCAGTATCTCAATTCCCCTATATGAGTATATATAACTATCTTTACTGCAAACTCTTCTCTGTGCTTCAGCCAGAGCGATCTTTACAAAATTAAAATGTGCTCATGAATCCCCTTCCTGATTAAAAAATATTTAATCATTTCCTGCCACACCTTGAACAGACAACACTTAGCACAACCTACAGCACTGTGGGTCCAACATCTCTGCACTCTCATCTCAACTCCAGTAAGGTGGCCAGGTCTCAGGTCTCCCACATCCTGTCTTCCCTCAACCACAGAGCTTTCACATACTTTCTTGCACCTGGAAACGTTCTTTCCCTAGTTCATTCCTAATTTTCCTCCAGATTTCAGCTCAAAAGACACATTGTTAGAGTGGGAATGTAGGAAACATAAAACTAACCCCCCAAACTATTTAAAAGCTGTTATTGTTTCTCAGAGTGCCAGGCAAACTCTTCATAACACACTGTACTTTTATATTGGCTTGCGTTGGTGTTCATTTGATATATGGCTCCCAAAGTTCCAGAAAGGGCAGATTGCACCTGATTTTGACTTAGGAAGCAATACAGCATACTGACTATGAGAACAGGCTTTAAAATGAGACTAACCTGGGTTTGAATCCCCAGTTTGTTCCTTGTTCCCTGCGTGACTTCACAAGTGTTGAACTTCTGCGCACTATAATTTCCTCAGTCATAAAGAAAGTTAGCAATGAAATCTTTTGTGATGATTAAATAAGATCAAACAGATAAAACACTTGCAAGATGACCTGGAATACAGGCATTCAATATTAAATATTATCCATTATTAATTTTATTTGTTTGCCCTTGTATTTCAGAGCTCCACACAAGGTCTGGCACATACAAAGAGTATACTTAATAGTATTTGCTGAATGAATGAATGATGAAATTTAGATAAACTGTAAAAAACAGATCTTGGCCTCACATCAAGACTGTCAGTGTCCAAAGACTATGCACTTCTCATTACACCACGCTTTCAACTAGATTACGCAAGAAACACAAGAAGATGTTACGGTGCACAGAAAGAGTACAGTTAATTTGACCAGAGAATCAGTTAACCAGGGAGGTAAATTTTAGCTTATGTTCAACAATTAGTAACACAGTACCTGACAGAAACAAAAATAGAAGGTGTCATTGACAAAAGAATCTCACAGGCCGAGGTACTTAGGTGGGAAAGTATTTGGGGAACCATGAATGGTAATAAGTGAGTGAACATAGGTTTAATAATTAAATCAAAAAGCAGGTCCTGATTAAAACATAGAAGAACCTAGCAGCATGCTAAAAAGTACAACCTTTAGTTAGAAAAAACTGAAAGTCATCAAAGCCATTTTTCAAGCCACAAACTTAGAAGCTTTGTTTGGCTGTTCTTGTTTTTAACTTATTCTAGAACAATTAGATGGTTCATTAGGCACAATCATTTGAACTAATATTAAAATAAGCAGTCCAAAAAAGTTAGGATGATAGCTTCAACTCCAGAAGTGGCAAGGGGAATAGAAAGTAGAAAAGAGAAAGTAAAATAAGTTATCCCTCAAAGAGAGATTAAATAATATTAACTCTGGTTCATGTAAAATATAGGACACTATATAGTCATTAAAATAAGACATAAGGAATATTCCTGTATTTGAATATATGTTCTTGTCCTTAAATCCTAAATAAGCTCTGAAAATTTTATAGTATGAACCAGTCTTTATAAAATAATTCATATTAATAAATACTATATCTTCACTACTATATAATTTGGGGGGTGTACCAGGGATCAAACTCAGGACACCTTGCATTTGTAATGTAGGCAGCAGCACCACTGAGCTAAATCCCTGGCCCATATTTTTAATATGGAAGATTATAGGCCAAAACCTCACTAGTCATCTTATTTGATTGGCAAAATTAGAATTGTATTTTAAATATTATTTTCTTCTTTTTTTTCCCCAGCATTTCACCAGTCAACATGAGATGCAACTGTGAAAAAGAAAACATGATAAAACATATTGAACAATAAAAAAATGAGGCAAAATGTTAAAAAAGAAATTTGATGAAGTAGAACTATCAAAACTTGGAACAGGTAAGACCTCCAGGAAGAGAAGGATGAAGAGGATTAGTACCACAGTACCATCTCAGCTGAGCAAGAGGAAGCCATGTCATTAAGACGAGGAAAAATGTAAGAGAACAGTAAGTCCCATATCAAATATAATGATGCAGGCTTTTATTGCAAGTAGCTCAAAAGAGTTTGCATCGTAGGTATAGTGGCTTTTACCATAGCTAACTCTCAAAGAAATACCTAGTAGCACCACCTTTTATTAATGTAAATGATTTATCTAAGATTTGGTGTCAGAACATCACCTGGAAAAACAGCAGAAAAAGTTGCATCCAAACCAACTCACATTTTCATGCCTTCTGAGCTACAAATATGACATTTTTCCCTCTTGACTTTACATTTAATTCTTAACCATCTGCAAAAACAGTAAGCCAGTTAGAGCAAGATGATTTGCAGTAAAGAATATAAAACATCACATCATCGAGACACGTCAATTTGAAGACACAGATAGAAAATACATTTTTCCACATTGATACCTGAATGTTTTTAAAGAATTGTGATTTTTTTGTGACCATTTTATATTAGTTTAAATTTACTTCTATATATCCCTGATCTCTCACCCTTTCTCCAGTTTCATTTTCCTCACTATTTATAGGACAATTACTTGGGCACTCTTTCTCTGACTCTATTACCTCCCCTTACTAGCATGTTCTTCACCAACCATCCCCACTGCTACTTCTCCTTGAGGTTGCCTGCTATTTGGTAATGGAGTCTAGCGTTGTCTTTCTGATGTGAGAAAAAAGCATTAACTGGGTCTCAGTCATTTGTCCAAAACTCAATCTCATGGAATATGGGAAGCCGCTGCTTGTGCACGCAGTCTTCCACAGCTGAAGAACAAGCCACGTTGGACTTTAAAATGGCCTATTAATATCTCTACTTAGCCATAGAGTTTTAATGCAAAATCTTTTAGAAAAAATCTTTACTACAGCAAGAGGAATATGTAACTATCGTTGTTCTTATGGATTTTAATGGATTTTTAATCTACCAATGGTAGGCTATAAATTCAAGCTCAAAGGAAACACAAGTGCAACTCAATGGGAAATTTTATTGGATTGCTTACATAGAATTACAGTTTTGATCAGAAGCTAGGTGTGAACAAAGGCTGAATGCCTCTCGATTCTTTTCAAGTGATTTGAATGCTTCACTTCTTCCTATGTACCTCCTAAGCCAGAATTTAAATGAATAAGGCATAAAACTAGAGTCAGGTTGCAGGAGAATAAAGAAGGAAAAGCAAAATGTTGGGAAATCCTCAATTTAGCAAGGGCTCCCTCAATAATCAATACTTTTTTGTATATTTATACTCCAGCATTAACAGTTTATCCTATGTATTTTTATGTTTTCTAATTGCAAATAATATCTCTATTAACATACACACTATATGGAGAAACAAGATCAATCAAGCTACGAGTACATATTTAACGCTCAAATGTGATGAAAGAAGATATTACTTCTAGAACTTTAGATAACTAACACTAGGCATGTGGAAATGTAAAAACTGGACAGTTGTTGAGAAAATTATGAGGAAAATATAGTGGAACAATGCAAAGCATGGGCAATGAATAACAAGTAACATAGTTGACATCAACGAACTAGTGGTAATATCAAGGAAAGGGCCAAAACAAGTAGGTTTAAGTTTCAGATCACTCAGCAGTCCATTTTGGAGAGAATTTCATTTCTGAGCATGAGATCATCAGGATCAGAGCTCTGACATAGGAAGAATGGCCATTTGCACTGTATAAATGGATCAGAGTAAAAACAGCATGGAGGTGAGGAAAAGTTAACAAAATGTTCCAGGTGACAGATGACAATGACTCCTATATTATCTTCTCGTGAAGATGTGTAGTTACAAAAAATGGTTTCCAGAAATGGTCTGTTGTTGCAAAATGAAATTTCACTAGCTTGAGTGATCACGTTTGACATATATTCCTCAGTAAACATTATGTACAAGGACAGAAATTCTGAATTCAATGCCCATCCTAAATCAGTTATCATACCCCATCTAATTTCTGCTAAAATAGTTTTCTTTCACACATGTGTAGAAGCTTTCTCCTACTTATTAGCAGTTACTGGAAACTTCCTCAAAATTCAGGGCTTTGGGGAGGCTGTTAGAACTTGAACTCCTGTGCTGATACAGAATTCAGCATGCAAAGTCTTTTCCCGATTTCTCACTGCTCAAATATTTGATAAAGACATAGCAGGAAGCTCTTTTACAATTGAAAGGCCTAAAGACTAGGGATTCTTCCATATTATATGAAGCTTTATGTGTCTTTTAAAATTCATAATTTTGAAGTCCTCTGAAATAATTTTTTCCCTTAAGAGTGTTCTTTCTCATATTCAAGTAATACATTATAATCAGGATGCACACTCTTTCTTGAGGAGTTGTTGATAGGTAATTTCAAATACCAGGCATGCACTATTCAATTTGGGGACATACTGCACTAACAGTTCTCAAGTCTCATCTAAGAGATTTCCTTCTACCATCTAAGTCTTCCTCAATGGAAGTCTGATTCTGCCTTCCACATGACATCTTTGTCATCTGCAGAAAGTCATATATAAAAGTCCACAATTCCATAAATACCTGTTCTTTTTTAGATTATAGGCTGTAGTTCTTATCCTCAGTCCCCTCATTTCATTATTATTTCATTTTTCAAGTAAAGTTACATTTAGTTATCACTGGCCCTGTAGGCCCCTCTCTCTCTCTCTCTCTCTCTCTCTTGCTTTCTCCCTCCCTCTCTCTTTCTCTTTTTTTTTCTACTGGGGATCAAACTTAGGTCCTTATTCTTGAAAGGCAGACAGCAGAAGTCTAATTTCTTTATTTTTTCTCAAAAAAAAAGAAGGCTATTTTCTTGACATAAAAACTTTGTGTGAAGAATTCTATGTACATATGCTTTATAAAGTCATGAAATTCACACACTGCCCTAATAAGAGACATGAAGATCAACTCCAATATGAGACACACCCCAAATTACTAAGCTTAGCAAAAACCAACACCCTACTACTCTTGAAATAGGCAAAGTCCTCTACTTTACATTCAAAAGATAATCATTCAAAAGAAACATAGGTAATGGTGGAAGTACCTTGCAAATATCTGTTTTCTTTCAGGAAGGCAATGAGAAAAATAGTCAAGTTATTCACTGCTTGGCTATTCTACTTCCTTCAGACAAAGATAAAAACTTTGGGAGGATATCACAAACAAAATAGCATTGAAATTACAAAGGTAAGCCTCAGTTTCAGGAATCTAGGAAGAACTGTAAAAACATACACTTACCCAGAAATTTTTATAAACTAAGGAAGGATTTAGAAAAGAACAGCAACCCTATGGTTTCATTTCCAAAATCCAGGATGCCATTTTATGACACATAAATATAGATAATTAATTGGAAAGATACAGATAATCTATACTCTGATTCATAAAATCTTATTAAGAAAAGAGCACATTAGATACAATAAATACATTTTTATTATGAAGACACAAAATAAATATTAAACACCTGCAAAGGAGTCTTCTCTTTTGGAAAGCCCTTTCTGATTGCTCTTTTCCTATTCAAAATGGAAATGTGGCAAGATAGGGAAATGGATTTTATAAACTACTGGGCCTCTATAAACCCTAGTGATAGTATTAGTAATATGTCACATTCGACATTCTCTGGTCTCTGAATCAGACTGCATTTTCAGCCATTTTTTTTTAATAACCAAACCTTAGATTTGCTTTTTATTTCACTGATTTCAGGGCAACCCAATAATTTATGTATCATCAAAAATACTCTGGTAGCCGGGTGTGGTGGTGCATGCCTGTAATCCCAGCACTCGGTAGGCTGAGGCAGGAGGATCACTGAGTTTGAGACCAGCTTGGGCTACATGGTGAATTCCAGGTCAGTTTCAACTACATAGTAAGACCCTGTCTCAAAAAAAAAATGGTAATTAAATCATGATAAACTATAAGATATAAGCTGCATTTGAATCTTGTAGGCTAAAATGCACTAGAATATTCCTCAAGTCAATGAGTTATGGTGGAACTTTTCTAACACATATTATAGACAGTCCCAGTGGAGAATACTGAAGGTTAAGAGAAGAAAGAACCAAGGTAGAAATAACCTTCATTTGAGTTAGAAGTGAAGAGAGAAGAGAACGTGGGTTACATGCTTAAAAACGGATGTAATTTTCTTATCCTGTCTTGTGTGAGACAGGAAGTAGCCATGTGAATATCTTAGAGCAAGAAGCCAAAGAGGAAAAAAATCAATCTGAGTCACTTCATTGCTTCCAAATCTAGGTAAACCTCACCGTTTAAGCAGGAAAGATGCTGCCTTCCAGTACAGTTTCACCAACATAACTTTCTCATTTTGCTCCCTTACATAGTTTGCACTCAGTTCCATGGATTTTACCTTGGTTCTTCTGCTGCTGGGCTCTCAGTCGTGGTTAGTCTCCGGGGACAGTCTGCTCCTTCAGCCAAGTCTCCCTCGTGCTCCAGGCCAGTTCATTAGTGTCACAGATCCTGACTCTGCTGATGGCTACACCTGTGCTCCTGGGCGCACCAGCCACTGCCCACGGGTAGATATCCCACAGCACCTCTCTAACATGATGTTTTCCTGCTGTGAAACATACAATGCTTTTACGCACAAATATACTCAGATGGCTAAGAGCTACTCCGGTGTCCTGCTCTTTGTAGAGCTTTTCTCCAATACTCAATTATCAGCCCTCTGCAGTCCCAGTGAGAATGCACCCAATTAGCCAAGTGTAGTTAGGTTTAGACAACCACAGATGAGAGGGGAGGAATAAAGTATTCCATTTGTTTACCTCCTGTGCCACAAATATGGTAAAAAGATGAATTAGAGGA
This sequence comes from Fukomys damarensis, assembly GCF_012274545.1. Lineage (NCBI taxonomy): Eukaryota > Metazoa > Chordata > Mammalia > Rodentia > Bathyergidae > Fukomys > Fukomys damarensis. The sequence continues at coordinate 19,875,432 of NW_022900931.1, forward strand.
AAGCAAAACTGTCCTATACTAAGAGAACATTTCAAAAGTTGTGACCCCTAGGAGATCAATTCGCAATCATACAGAACCCAGGACGGGTTCAATCTGAAGCCAAGATTCCTGGAAAGGTTTTAAGAGTCATTTCTAATTGAGGATTGTATGGAAAATCAATCTGATTCAAGACAGATTATTACTGAAAAAAGTACATGTTTCTGTGTAGTTTAGTTTTGTTTACAAGGTAAAAGTTTTTTTCTGCCATTTAGTTGAACTGTTCAGATGGGTAGGTCGAATACATTACAAATCATCAATGAAAAGATTGAGACAGAGAAGCTGAGCAACTCATCCCTTTGGAAAGGACAGAATCTGTAGGAGCCAAGATTGAACAACAGTTCCTCTGACTCATGGGCTTATGCTTTTCCTACTCTGTCATACTGTTGCCAGTATGTAGCTTTTAAAATTAATGGATAAAATTTATTCTTGGGTTAGGAATAAATACTTTAAATTTTTTATCACTTTTGTTGAATAAATAAAAAAACAAAAAAACTAAAACATTGCTTAAATAAACAGTTGGAATATAATAGGATAAATACTTGGTGTAGTGTTTTGGGGGGACCAGATGAAGTATCTTCCAGAGCAATACATGAAACAGTTCTTTTAATATGGTTGGCATCCAATATATGTTGATTTGATAGATTTTCATCTTTCTGTAGATTACAGAAAGGAGTCTAAATGAAATATATAACTCAAAACACGGCCATCAAAATTATGACATATCAAAATATTGCTCTTAAAATCAGAGATATCTCCTTCTGCCTTATAAATCAAATTTAAAGTGTTTATCAATGGAGAAAAAGATTGACATTTAACATGGAAATGAACTGTGTCATTCCCGGGCTCAAATGGAGCTTTACCCATTTTTAATTGTAAATTAACTCACAGTCTGCACTCACTCGCCATTCTCAGCAGTTGTCTGTCGATCATCTTTTCTATCCTCCCACCTATTCCTTCAAAGAAAAGGCTCACAGGTGCACTGCAACCGCATCTCATAGAGTAGCCTATGTCTGCCAACCAGATCTGCTGTTCTTGCCGCTATTTCTTTTCATTTATTCCTTTATAAGCATCTCTTCAAAAACAACTAAAGTGAAACACAGTAAAAGCATGGTACGCAATTTATTGATGCAGGTTAAACTAATACAAACCTAACAAAACTCTTTAGTTCTATTCTAAGATGAAAAGCACACCATAGCTTAAAACTAAAGAACATGTGTGCATACACATACACACACGTGAACACACACAAAGCTACAGCTCCATAAACCAAACCCCAAACAAACAAATAAACAAAAACAGAACCTGCAGGAAGACATTAGAAGGGAGAATGTAATTACTTCATTTGGAAACTGACCAGGACACTGTGGTTAAAATCCGTCTTGCTACAAAGGTTCTGAGGAATCTTTAATGACTAAAAATGGTCAAGGCCTCGGGTCGACACCTCATCTGCAAGATGATGACAACCAGCAGTAAGTCCTGTCTGCCACTACCCAGGGACCAGCAGCAAACCTGACTCAGAGAATAAAGGGCCACAGATAGAAACTGCAACACTGGCTATCTGTGTCTGACTTTGTAATCTGGTCTAAATGAAGCAACTTATTTATTATACATTGTCAGTATCACTGGCACATTTTCTTAAAATGTTCTTTAAAATGTTCTTAAAATCATTTCTCATTTTCTTAAAGAATTATACTTAATGCTATACACTCTCCATAAGTAAAAATTATTAAATCCTAGTCTTTGGCTAATCTTGAGTAATGAATATGCTGTTATCAGGGATTAGATGACTATTGTTTAATCTACATATGATTACTCTCACACTAACTTATTTTTGCCTTTTATATTTTTAAAGAAACTGACTCAAGTAGAGTAATTAAAATACATTACGGTGGTACAAGTGAAATTTGGAAAACTGCCAACATTTTCAAGAACTTATAATTTTCTTTTACAGAGAAAAAAGTAGTTTTGACATCTTTGTGCAAAACAATCACTAACAGTTACTTACAATTTCAGGAAAATCACTGTTTTAATCATGACCTTTCAGCTGTCCTTGATTGAAAAAAAATTGGCCACCTACAGAAATAATTCTGTTGGGCCCTCATCTCTCTACTGATTGATGGCCTCATGTGGTTCTACATGTTCACAATTATAAATAAAACTATATAAAAGTGGCAGAGCTTAGCTTCCATCTAAATGGATAAGAATAAAACAGTTCTAATTGACAATAAAAAGGGTTTTCTTTAAATGACATCTTTGCTATGTACCTGTATCAAAATCAAATGGCACCTTTTTCTCTGATTAAATGTGTATTCTTTTGGTCACCATTCACCACAACCATTAATTTAGCATTCATTGTGTAAAGGGCACTGTATTATACTCTGTTGGGGGTGACAGTATGTGGATAAAACAGCTTCTATATTTAGAAAATCTATTGTCTGATGAAATACTCAACCAGCTAACATATAATAAATATGAAGCCCATATAGACAATGTAGAGATGTGTTCATGTATATATATATATATATATATCCATAAAAACTGGATTTGTTTAAATATATTGATATAAAAATGTATAATTTCACTTGGCAAATATATATATATATACATATTTTAATTTGTGTAAATATATGTATATTATTACACCAGAAACTTTTTAATGAAAATATTACAAATCTTAATGCGTTAGTCCATGAGGATTTCAATGGAAATGAAACAAAGCTTCATCTTACTAGTTAAAGGTTTCCCACCTACTGTACCAGCAGCAAAAATAGAACTGGCATTCAGGACTCCATTAGAAGTTTATTGAAGCTCTGTGAGGTTGGAAAGCTTTTAAGAGTTCAGCATAAATCATTCAATACACTAAAAAAAAAAAAAGACTTTCCCTTTGTATTCAATTTCTATGAGTGATCTCCAATTTACAACCTTATGCTCAACCCAGAAATTGAGTTAATCAATACAATTATCTTTTAGAAATCACTTTTCTCAACTACAGGAGTTTATGGACCAGAAAGGAAGATTGAGATTCCTTGGATTGCAATCTGGGTGGCAAAATTCAGCTATCTTGAAGGGCTGGCATTAGATATAGACACAGGAGTGACACTAACAATGTGTTTTGAAGGATTACAAAATTTAAGTCATGCTTTTCCATAAAAGACAAAGAAGTTATCCATTAGTTGCAATCTAATATAAATTATTTTACAGAAAACATTAGAAAAATACTTACAGAATCAGATCATGAATACTAATGAAAAACATTTTCCAATGGAATTCTATATTAAGTCAAACTTTTAAAATCAGCAAACCTACATTCTAGAAATTGTTAGATTGTTCATAACTATCAAATTTTTTAAATTCAGTTCATTTTCTGCTGCTAAAAAAGAGCTAGACTTAAAAGTCATGATTTGAATGTACAAACTAAGAGAGAACTAATATAAGTATTCAGCTTTAGTCCCAAATAACACTTCTACATGAAATGTTTAAGTAATTAGAGAAGAAGTTTTTTATCAATTAACTTGTTCATGCATATTTCCTCCTTGGTAAAATTAATCTTCAAAGGGAAATAGAACTCACTATACTTGTCTAACTAGACTGTTACTCAAATGAAAAAGGAAGTTTTGGATCTAACTGACCCACACTGCTCCTCTCTAGTCTATACCCAATAATTGCCCAAATCCTATGGAGTGAAGTCAAATTTAATTTTAAAAAATACAAATTTTTGAAACTGGAAAGTCTATAAGTTCTTGCTAAAACATTAACTCAGCCAACCCTGATGTTAAGGATTTATAAATTAATACTCCCAGGAAATATCCTAGCGTGAATATAGTCTTTATAATTGGGTACATATTCTCCTTATATAAAGCCATTAATAAGTATTTATTTGGTTTATGGCAGGCTTTCTGCTGCCTGCTGTGAAGCACATGCTCCTCATATGGAAAGCCTACAGATCAATTTTTGATCCAAAGAATATTATATAGAAATCACATTCAAAATAGCATAATAAAGTAATAACTGCATACAAAATAAAAAGAGCACTGAATTAGCATTCAGTTAGGATTCCTGTGAATTACCATTCTACTTCATGCATTTTACTAAAACATATTTCATGGAAAGTCCTGTGTGTCTGTAACACCATTTTCTAAATGGAAATACTGAGTAGAGAAGAGAATAAAACTTTTTGTTTAAAAGGGTCGATCCAGAGTAAAGAACCCACACACTTTATATTTTACTAATATCTTCAAACAATTTCTCTTATTTATATTTTAAATTCAACCTTCTGGTTTATATACAAACATTAATATAAGTTCATAAAATTTTAGCCTTTTAAAGGTGAAAGCATACTGCTTCCTACATATAATATTCTGATGAGCAGTTCTGGTTTATGTTTACACCTTCCTTTTATTTGGATAATGATTTCTTAATTTGTAAGCCTATCTTTGGGACCTGATCGCTATGGTTTGAATCTTAAAGGGCCTCAAAGGTCCATGTGGTGAAAGCTTGGTACCCAGTGTGGTGTACTGGGAGCTGCAGGAACTTTCAAGAGGTGGGGTTCATTTCATTGCCGAGTGGGCACCTATGAAGGGGCAGGGAGATCCCACTCCTCTCCTTTTTCCACTCCTTCACGTCTCAGCCACAAAGCATGTGGCTCTGCTCCATCACAGGCTCCTCCTCACCACTGTCGCCATAGCGGTCCTACCAGTAGCCTGGAAATAATGAGTCCATCTGATCACAGACTGGAAGCTCCAATACTGTAAGCCTAAACACCCTTTCACTTTTTATGTTTACCTTCTTAGGTGCGTATTATTATAAGGGAAAACTAACACAGTAACATATACTTTAAAACCCTCTTCTGTATAGAATCTAAACATATTTTACAATTGTTTCTCTGAATTTCTTTATTTGCTACTTTGTTGTGGGTGTGCTTGGATCTCTTGTTATGAAGAATAACAGAAACGATGAATAAACTCCAAGAACTCACAGGGGCTCTAGAAGGGCAGGATCTCTTGCGTTTTTATCTGCTACTGAGACCTCAACATGATGATCCTGAAGTAAATTGATATATGAATGTCCTCATTCCATGTCTTTCTCATTGGAATCACAGACAACCAAAGGGGAGAAAATCCTGCACTTTTACATAGAGAAAATCACTGTTTATATGTAGTAGCAAAAGACTTTGAATATTTGTGGCACTTTTGATCTAGGGATAAGAATAATTCCCAAGAAGAAGAAATCTTGAATGCTAACATGAAGACCCTGTACTCCAATTCTCACAGCACAAATCCAAAGTAGGGAAGTTGGAATGGGATGGAAAATAACAGAAACCCTTTTCCGTTTAGCCTCTGAACAAGAGAGGTCTTTGGGCTGGCTCTGAGATCAGAGTCAGCCTTCAGCTCTGCAGATAACTTGTGACAAAAAAAGTATAGACATGACTACATAAAGTCAAGGTCAGAGACACTGTCCTGCCACCTTTTCATCCCAATGACAGAAGGATTAGTTGCAGGAGGGCAACGATGGTCTGAGGAAGTCGCAGTGAGGGCAGGGCTAAGGGGATGCAGACTGACCCATCGCACAACCACTGTGACTGGAGCCATGAGAGATGCAGCAGGAGCGGATGCTCACAATCAGGGGCCAAGCTAGAACTGTGACTCAAATCATCTGCTCCAGAAACAGATAGGAGAGGGCTGAAAAGTAGACAGCACGTCTCACCTTTTCTCTCAACCTCCCACAGTTTAACATATCAATATCCATGTCCCAGCTCCAAAACATTGGAAAAATTACTTCCTGACCCACAATTAAAGCATGCTGCAATTTCCAGTCCTAACAACCAATTCTCTCTGAGTCATAAACTGAACCAATTAAACTTAAAATTTCTGTCTGAACGGATGACTTCTAACGAAAAGGGTGAAAGCTCCTGCCCTATATATCCAATCAGATCTCTGTTTGGTAAATCAGGGGGAGAAGTTCAACTGAATGGCTTGGAAAAGAGCCCATCCCAGCAGATTGTGCTGGGTAGAAATAACACTAGTCTGTCTAGGTAAGATCAGTGCCAATGGTTCCAACTAAAATTAGAAAAAAGGAGACAGTACCTTGGCTCATGCTTATGTTGGAGACAAGACTCCAGTTTCTGCTAAAGCCAAATGATGGCAATTCAATTCCTGCCTGCCAGTTGCAAATCCCTACAGTATCACTGCAGTACTATCAGAAGACACTTGAAATCCAGTGCACCTAAGAAAGAGGTGATTTCTTAGATTAGTCACTTAGTGAATTAGAACCCGAGTGCTTATAACTCAAAGGTTATGTATACATTTATTCTGAAACAGAAAGGTAATTTCTAAACAATAGACTGTTGAAGAGAAAAAAATCAATAGAGCCTTATTAATTTGGGGTCAACAGGGTATATTTCATTTATTAATTTTAGAGTGCAAAACAAAAGCAACAATAAAACTTGAGCATAGACTGACCCTACTCTTGCCACAAAACATCATCAAAAGACCCACAACACTTCTCATGCATTTCAACAAACATAATTTTGTTCTAATCTCGTATGTGTCATGAGGCAGCATGCCATAGCAGAAAGAAAACTGGGCCAGGAATCAGGAAATCTGGGTACTTTTTCTGGCTCTGTCACTTATTAACTGTATAAAATGATACAGAATTTAACCTCTCCATGTTTCAGTTTCTTATCTATAAAACAAGTGAGTTAGACAAGTATTATCTAGCTCTTAGACTTGGTATTGCTTTCTCAATCATGAGTGGTTAAATTTTAAATTCTGTATGAGAGAGAGAGAGAGAAAAAGAAAGACAGAGTGTCTTTGATAAATCCGGGATCTGAAAGTCATATATGCATGTATGAATGAAAAGGAATGGTGGTTCTCTGATTCTAATGAAATATTTCAAAAACTTTTATCCACCTTGCCATGAAAATACACATTCTCATAGCAAGGAACAGTATTTGGGTGTCTTTGCAGATGCTATAACCTTTTGGGCAAAGCCACGTACAGACAGACATCATTCAAATATTCTTCTAAAGCAAGAGTTCACTGCCTCTGAACAGAGAAGCCTCCTTCAGGGCTTCAACACTGGCCCTGACCACATAACCGGGGAAGCTGTGTTTCAGGTGATGAGCAACAAAACAAGCCCGAGTATTCACCCACAGCTCCTGCCCTATTTAGAAAAAACATTTTCATTCTACATAGATAAGTTAATTCTACTATTGTCCCTAACTCCACTCCAGGATTCTCAGGCAATCCACAGTTTTATTCAAATGATCCTCGGGCTCAAGATGCTAATTAGCGTCTCAGTGAAACACCAGAACTGAGCTGTCCTTCAAGGCTCTCCTGGATCTGACCTCCTCCCTTGATACTGGACCAGGGAGCAAGACCTCCAGGATCCCCAGTTAGCCCTGGACTATTCACAGACCTGTCTGCAAAACAGCCAATTCATTACATGATCGGTGATATACCCACTCCCCTGATTGCTGGAAGCTGGAGTTCTGGTTTTATTTCTGACACTACCTGTGATTCTGAGTAAGTCCTACAAAATCACTGATATATGCTACTGATTCTGACTTTTCCTGAGTATGTGTATTTTAAGAATTATATATTCCTAAATTTGACAAAAAATATTTCCACTTCTTGTGCACTACTGTGGAAAGTAAATTTATATTTTATCCTGTTTTAAGTCACAGAGGCCTTTGAAAGTCTGATGGAATCAGTTAGCTTCTGTCCTCGCCTTAGAGGAAAAAATACAACTGAAAAATCTTATAACAAATTTCATGTCATTTTAGGGAGTTCCCTGATGCTATAAGATGTATCAACTGACCTCAAATGAACATAGGGCTACAATACAGATCCTTTCTCTATAACTTACTAATTGTACAGGTGGGAAACTCTGAATCTGAGTTTCCTTATTTACAAAATACAGGTAAAACATAATCTGAATTTTCTTACCTACAGATTTTTTTCCTCACCAATAGTCAATTATTCTTTTCCTTTCTTTTTTTGGGGGGTACTGGGGATTGAACTCAGGACTTTGTGCTTCTGAGGCAGGTGTGGTGCCACTGAGCTACATCCCTGGCTACAGTCAATTTTTCTGACTATACTCATAACTATTTCAAACAGTTTTAATCTTAAGTGTATTTTGCACATGAAAATCGCAGAACCCAATGCAACTCAAAATTGCCATTGACCCTTTACCCTTGTCCTGTAATGCTGTCACAAGGTATTACTGAGTGCTATTTGTACCACCAAGCTTTGACAGGTGTGAGTCCAGATATTCTTTGTAATTTAATCTGGCTCAAAGGCTGGCTGGATGCTCTGTGTACCATTCCCCTTACTTCCTAGAAAGCTTTTGTTTGATTACTGATCTCTTTACATATGTCCATGGAAGTTAATATACTAGCTCAGCATTCCCTGTATGAAAATATTTTTAATCGAGAATTTTAAATCTACTAGAATATATTTGGTCCTTCGCTGGCATTAAATCTAAACTTTCAGATGAATGCTTCTTAAAATTATTGACTTTGGGCTTCATACTCAACATCTCTGCTCTCCTCCACTGGTGTGAATAATTAGAAGCTATATGGCTGAGATCATTATTCTTGTTTTTAATGGCAAATAGACTAGAAAAATATGAAAGTACAGCAAGTACTGTAGATGCTGACACAGTTTGTAACAGAGCCATTCAGCAGAATAAGAGCCAGTTCGCAATGTTACGTACCAGTCATGCTAGTACACATCATTTTCTTTTCTTCTTGCAATCTAGTGATGTTTCTAGAAACTTTCCTTTATAAAATACACAATGACAGATACTCCATGCATATATTGTATAAAAGGAATACATTTTGTTATTTTCCTTTTCGATTTAACATTTCATTTTGAAGTAAGTTCAAAACTATTATGTAATAAGAATAAAAAGAGTAGCCATATATCTTTTATCCAACTTCCCAACTATTAACATCTCAAAGAAGCACAATGTAACGAATAACGTCACACAAGTCAACCTGATATGATAGTATTTGCTGGCCTATATCCCTGACCCAAGTTTCAACAAATATTCCACTGTTTTTTTTGGGGGGGGACCATATTTAGTTATCATATTGTCTTAGTGTATTTCTGTGACACTCAGTCTTTGCATTTTCCATGACCTTACTGATGTTTAAGAGAACTTCTAGTTATTCGTAGTATGTCCCTCAATTTGGGTTTTTGATATTTCTTCATAATTAAAGCTTTTTTGTCTTTTCTTTCTTTTCCTTTTCTTTTACTTTTTTTTTATTTTATTTTATTTTTTGGGGGGGTACCAGGGATCAAACTGAGGAATCTGTGCTTGTGAGTCAGGCACAGGGCAGCTGGGCTAAATCCCCAGCCCAAGTTTATGTATTTTTAACAAGAACAAGACAAAAATCTCTTTTTATGTTTTTATCAGTGTAATCTAGAGGCACATGATGCTGATAGCTCCCTTTACTAGTGATGTTAACTTTTAACATGTTCAAATTTGTGTCTGCTAGCTTTTCTAATATAAAATTGCTATTTTCCATTTTGTAACTAATAAGCATTTTGAGACAAGATATTTTGACACTATGTAAACATTACATTTATGATGATATTTCCACCCACTAATTTAGCATCCACTTGATGATCTTCACTTGAAACAATTATTGTAATGTGACCAAGTGATTCTTTTTAATTTTAATGTAATACAAGTAAATAATAAAGAATATTTTTAAAGTCTTCTCACTCTATGAAAAAAATACAGTAAAATTTCATAACAAGTTAAAAATAATATTAAAATTAATGAATAACATTATTATAATAAATTAAAATTAAAGAATAACATTAGTTAACTGTGTACCATAATCTTAAAATAGCCAAAATGCTAGAGCACAAGTCATAAACAAGACTCTTAAAAAAAAAGCCAGTAGATAACAGCACAAAACTTTCTTATAAATAATCCAAATGATTATTTCAATGTCATCATTCATTTTATTTATTACATGGTACTCTACTATTTTAAAAGAGCTTCCCTTTTCCCTCATTTATTTATTCAATAATTTTTACATTAGCACAGAACAAACTGAGTATCATTACTACTATTACTTCCTTGCTCAAATGTCCCAGATTCAGCAACCAGGAGGAAGCCCCTTCCTATATTCTTTCTAGTCTTTTTTAGATCTTTCTAACTTTGTGGCCTTGTGAGAAATTCCAGATTCTCAACGGCTTGATGAAGGCCAAGAATGAATTCTGTGCCAAGGGTTCCATGGTAATGTGTCACTTCTAAGCAGGAAAGAAAAGGTGATCATTTTAATGGCTCCCAGTTAGACTTTTAAAACGCTTTCTGAGCTTTTTACCTTTTGCCAAGCAAAGCTTTGGCTCCTCTGATCCATGCACACATTTACTATGTATGCCTTTGTGACTGTGGTTTACATACAAGCATCCTATGGAAGAGTTTTTAAAAACCTGAAATGTGATTTCCGTTCTGACAGCAAAGGAAAAATAAAAAGATGTTCCTTGCCCTCCTCTTCTAATCTGTTTGGAAGTCAAGCCTGCAGTTCCCAGAACTCTATCACCAGCTTGTTACATTTCCATAAATCTGTCCAAGAATACAACACTGTTCACCCAAAAATGTAATATCAACTGTAAAACACATGCAAATGATACCTGGATCCAATTTGTTCTCATTTTCTATATAAGCAAAAATAAAGTGCTGCTTTAACTCTTAGAAATGACAATATCACATTATTTAGATAAGTGCCACCAAATCATTACTGAAATTCCGATAGCATTTGCCTTACTGGTAAAAGAAAATTACCTGTAATGCATAGTTTAAATAATTACTTTTAAACAAAAGCTTCTTTTCTGCATTGCTTATTTATCTTTTGAGGCCAACTCAGCGGGGCTATGTATTTTATTAAAATTGCCTTCAGACTGCTTAATGGCAGGGCGTCTGTTAGCACAGGAAAAGTGATGGCAGTTTGACTCCTATTCCTAATATTGGGAGTTAGTCCAGACACTTAAGAGCCAGAACTCTGCTGTGCATTTGACTATGTTATCAACACTTTACTTGCTAATGATACTAGTGACAGCATTTCAATATGATGGGTCAGACTTAAATAGGAAAGCTTACAGAACCAAAGACACCCCCTCCTTTAACCCTCCCCACCACCACCACCACAAAATCCCTTCTATCAGCATCTCGGTTGGTGTTAAGCTTCATGACTAGGAATTACTGAGTAAGTTTCTGCTCAGCATTTTTTTTTCTCCTTCTCTACCTTCCACCTTGAATGGGGGGCCTCCATGAGCACCTGATAGCTACCCGTAGCAAATGACAACTGAAAGGTTTCCTGTGGTGCGACTGTGTGCCAACTACCCAGCAGAAGGTCACACTGATGACTTCCCTGTGGCTTTTATTTTCCCCAGGGAAATCCACAGCCAGGATTGACTGCTTGCCAAATATGCTGAGTGCCACGAACCAGCAGCGCTAAGAACCCCCCATCCTTCTTGATGGGAAGCAGTAAGCAACTGTGCCGAACACCTGTGTCAACTCCGGTTCCTGGGGATGCCCCAGGCAAGCTTTCCTGCAGCATTCGGGGATAGGGGTCGCCTCTCCTGACAGACACTTAGGTCCAAAAGCTCCCCCACAGTCACATGATAGTAGTTGCATTTGGCAGAAAACCATAACATCAATGTGGAGAACTACTGCTAAGGAGGAGGATGTAAATCATTTGTGAATCAGGAATTTTATTATAAGCATCTAAAGGAAACCAGTGTAGTGAGCCTTTCCTGTCATTGTGAGAGGAAGAGCAACGTTCTCCATCACTTCCTTTAGAGCTGCCCCAACAAATGTACGGAAAAGGAGGATTAGTGCGAGACGTGGATGGTATGACTCCATCATGAACAAATTAGTCCCAATAACTAACTGAGAAGGACATGCCAAGGTGAACCACTAAAAATTCCGCTCAAGAAAAGCAAAGGAGGAAAACTCAGACCATCTCAGGGTTCCTTAGGTTAACACTCCATGAGAGTGTGAGGGAGTGAGGGAGTGAGGGAGTGAGCACACCAATGTGTCCCCTGAAGCCCCACAGGCTAGACATGACTATATCCAGTGAGCCAGTACGGCCTGACGGAGTGCTTACTGCACGCATGCTGTGCAAGACAAGCCTTGTGAAGAAACGAAAAATAAATAAACGAGTAAGTAAATCAGAGGCTTCCACAAGACCACGCCATTTACACAGCAGCATAACTACCGTTCAAACTTCAGAGTCACGCGTAGTTTCACTATTTCACGGTCTTCTTTAAAATTCCTCACGGCATTCAACTAGTCTTTCAGATCGCCTCTCAGTCTGACTCGCCTTTCTCTATTACAGGCAACTTTCGCTTTCAGGTTGAAGTTTGCATTACTTTATCCTCCAGTGCAGTGCCAATTCCAGAATCTGTGGCACGGAATATCTCCTCTATATATTAACATCAGTACTTTAGATATAAAGACTCTCAAACCTATCCCTCGATGAATAAATCATGTTAGAGAAACTACTTTTGCTAATGTTTTCTTTTCTTTCTTTTTGTATTGCAGATTGAACTCAGGACCTTGCGCTTGCAGAGGCAGCTTCGGTGCCACTGAGCTAAATCCCGGGCTACTTTTGTTAATTCCTTGACTTGTGAATTGTGTGGCCTTTGTTTCAGTTACTCACTTGTTGGAGGTCATCCCTCCTCACTCTTTAGTGTCCCAAGCCCTAGAGAGTCCATCTCTGAATTCCTGCCTCTTTTCCATCTCCAAGGATTTTGCATTCTTGCTTAATGCAATCATCACTTTTCTCTCATCTTCCTTCCCACAGCCTCTCTCCTTTCAGTAAACTTCATAGTAACTATCACATTTACTAAGCAATCCAAGACACAGTCCTAATTTTCCCAAACAAATGTTTCAATGGTTTTCTGAGCCTAACTGAATGAAGGCTTCTTAAAAATAAATATTCAAGGTCCTCTACCATCTGAGCCCAAATAACACCGACAGTCGCTGTGCCCCTTTTGTGTACCCTGACTTTCATCCAAACTAACTCAAATCCAACCCCAAGAAGACACTTTTTTTTTTGTACTGGGGATTGAACTCAGATCCTTGCACTTGTGAGGCAGGTGCAGTGCTACTGAACTAAATCCCCGGCCCAAGAAGACATTTACGACACCAGAATCACCTGGCACATTGATGCACATCTGTAATTTCAGCACTCTGGGAGTATCACCAGGAGTATCACCAATTCATCAGCCTGGAAAACTTAAGAGATTTAGTGAAAGTTTGTTTCAAAATAAAAATAAAAGAGGCTCAGAGATGTAACTCAGTGCAAAGGCCCTGTGTTCAACCCCATTACAGGGAGGGAGGGAGAGAGGGGGAGAAAGAGAGAGAGGGGGAGAGAGAGGGAGAGGGAGAGGGAGAGGGAGAGGAAGAGCAAACAAATGACATTAAGACCTTAAACATACAGTTGGGAATCTTTCCAGTGTTCAGTATCTCTGCTGCACAAAATTATATGCATGTAAAGGACAGCTTATAGATACCACCTTATCTATGAAGTTTTGTTTTTTGGGGGGGTTTGTTTGTTTGATGTTTGTTTGTTTGTTGAGACAGGGTCTCACTCTGTAGTTGAAACTGACCTAGAACTCACTAGGCAGCCCAGGCTGGTCTCGAAATATCATCGATCCTCCTGCCTCAGCCTCCTGAGTGCTGGGATTACAGGCGTGCACCACCACACCCAGCTTCTCTTTCTTTTCTATGAGCCTTGTAGCACTTTAATAGTCATGGTGACATTCTATGTCACAGTATGATGATTTGGTTATAGATTTTCACATCAAGTGTATTCAACACGTTCTATGAACAAAGGACACTGAAAAGTATGTTAGGAGAACAGATTCAGTCTGAGTGAAAGCAATGGGAAAGGACTCTTGCAAAACAAAACAGAGTTAGGTGGCATAGAGAGTTATTCATGTGGTTGAATGACCTAAGGACCAAATAAAATAATGACTACAAAGTACCTTTAAGACACCTGATGAATTTACCAATTAATTTAGCAAGATTAGATGATGAAAGAAAAGGTTAAGAGGACTGAAAAATCACAATGAGGAAAGAGAATGGAAATAAGTTAAGACTTTGGAGAAACGTGTATATGAAGGGAGCCTTACCTGGAAGAAGAAGCAAAATTTCAATGATTAAAACAGATATAATTTTGTATAAGTGAGGATTTTCAAAAAATGGTTCTAAATATCAATAAACCGAGAGGTGTATTATATTTATGTTCTATGGTAAATAACAGAAATCTAGATTTTGGTAATCTAAATTACAGCTTTTAATAATGTCTGATCAATTGATTTTTTTAAATTTGATAAAGCTATTTGGCAGTTACAAGATTGCTAGTAAAAGGCACACTGACCTCCTAAATTCTTTTTTCACTCGCTTTATTCATCACATGATAAGAATAATAAAAATAGAGAAGTAACCCTCTCTTCTAAGTATCAGTAATATCTTCTTACGTTAATAGCTTTTCTAAAAATAATTGTGTACATTTTACTTTCATCTATATGAAACAATATCTGCATCTTTTTCTTTTGTATTATAATCAGCTACTCATAATGTAGACCACTCCATGTTCAGCAAACATATTAATTATTTATGGACATAATAGCTTAAGATATATAGAGAAAATTTTAAAAATTCTCCACATTAGGTATATTTGCCATGAAATATAGGTTAAGGACCTAGTACTGCATCACTCAGCTGTAAGTTTCAGAGCTACTTACAAAATTCATGCTTTCTAACAATTCATACTAATAATTTATAAAAATCCCATGTTTCTTCCTTGCAAGTACTCCTACTGATCATGTGATAATTATAACAAAACCACTACATAATTTTCAAACACCTTTTCTTGCAACAAGAAGAGAAAAGTCTAGTCTTATTTTTGGACTTATACAAACCTGCTTGAAATTAGAAATACCAAACAAATGGTAAATCTGATTGTGCAAAGCGACACATCAGATACATGCAGTTTGTAAATAATATATATAAAATTTTCATTAAGAGCAGTCTTATGCAACAAGTTATGATAAAAGCCAGATAACATGATTCAAAGTTTAAAGAATTTTGCAAATTAAGAACAGGAGAAATAAAAGGGAAAGCTACACTACTCAACATTAGCTCCTTGAATACAATAAGTCAGTAATTTTATTATACAGTGTCTGCCTTTTATTATTAGTTTAAATCTATGTGCATTCATAATTCATATTCTATCAATAAAGAAAAAAATTGTAAAAGCTGTACACAACCCAAAATCAGAGTGATGTTTTTTTCTCTCTCATTGAGTTTACTGGCACATTTCACTGCTATTCTTACCGTTTCCTCAACGCTCCTCACATCTGCCCTTCCCACTGCATGTACCTCTCGCTCTTCACAAATCTAAATGGTTTCCTCCCTCACACCTTCATACCTGCTACTTTCTCTCCTTATCAGAGAAGCCTCCTTTAGACAGTGTATTGGAAATAGCATCCCATCATTCTGTATTTACCCTGCTTTTTGTCTTAGTATTTATCCCTACTGACATATTATATATATATATATATATATAT
>NW_022900931.1:19891119-19925104 GCF_012274545.1 Fukomys damarensis
ATATATACACACACACACACACACACACACACATATGAAACTCTTCACTTTATGTTATCTTGCATTGGAATTAAACCTCTAGAGCAATAGAACTTTCCTTATATGCATGAATAAAGGAGTTAATGAATGGATAACTACTTTTTTAACATTAGCAAACTTCTCCAGAATAATAACACTAGAAAGAAATCTTAAAGGTCTCAGTGCAATCCAAATTAGAACTTTTTTCCTAATTAAACTAAGGAAATTCTTGAGCTTACTTACTGCATCAAAATATATTCAGAGTAATCTTTCTGTTAACTGGACATAATGTTCCCTAAAAGGTATGTGCCAACAAAACTATCTCTAATGTGTAATGCTCATGCTAGAAAGTAACAGAATCTCTGAAGGATCTATGCAGCAGAGTCAAACCATGATTCCTGTCTGAGTGAGTCATTTTACTCAAAGAGATTTGAGCAGAGTGGAGAACAGAGACATTGGTTTCTCTGTGGAAGGGAACCTGCAAACTCAACAGGTAGTTGCCCTATCAGAGATGTGGAGAGAGAGAGGTACTAAGACAAACCCCACTGAAGTTGCAGAAGCAGGAATTCTAGTGTATCCCAAACAAGAGAAAACCCCTGAGTCTTCTATGAATACCTAAACCCCGGTAGTAACAGTTGTAATCTCCATTCAAGACAGCCAAGAGGATCAGCAGTGAAGACAAAACCACCAGCCACACTCCCAGCAGCAGTCAGGGTGAAGGCCAGCACAGCTCCATTTTACAGAGGAGAGCAAGCAACAGCAAATCTTCCACAATGACTTGCCCCTAGGAGACCCTGGATCTTTCCATCGCATAAATATTGTCTCTTTTAATTAACCTTCATTTTATACATGATGGCCAACATTCAGCAGTTAAAATTATTGCTAGCAAACAGAGTGACTCTGAAAAGTGTCAAGAGCTTTTAGAGATAGACATGAACGTAGAGTATACAGCAGAGAAGAAAGGAAACTTGACTGCTATGACCCAAGGGCTCACCCACTACAATTGCACAATTATTAACATTTTACATATTTTAAGGATTTGATACTCAGAAAATCATCAAGAAGTTCATTTTAAAACACTATACATAAGGAACAGAAATCAGAGTAATTGTGTACTATCTTATTAGGTAAAAATTTTCTTCTACTTTTGAAAATTGGTTTAAATTACTTTGCATCTTCAAATCCTAAAAAGAGTACACCCAGAGGCTGGGTTTATGGTATAAAATCATTAGTCATAATCTGCACACCTGAAGACATACCCCCGCAAAGAAAAACATTTAAGAAATAAACAAGTTACAGAAGATTTGAGAACTATAAAGGGAGCAGCAAAATAATGATCAGCAAATGATAATGCAAATGTCCTGACCTGGTCAGCTTCCCAGTCCAATCTCTCCCACTCCTTCTGTTCTTGATATTATCTACGTCTTTTAATGCTTTAAAAAGAAAAGAAAGAAAATTATTCAGCATAAAATGAAAGTAATTTCAGAATACTCAGGTAAAAAATAAACATCACAAATAAAGTAAAACAAGATTTCAAATATAACACTTATGAAGGAATATCAAGGAATTTCATTGTAATCACCTTTTTTCAAGACCAGATTCATAGATATATAACAATGTCAAATGGCAGTATGACTAGGCCAGTTAACAGCCAGTGAATGAACCAGGGAACATCTAAAAAGTACACTTTTGTCCCTGCCCAAAAAATGAGAACCATGGCCTGTTATGTAAAGGCACAAGATCCCAATGATGAATGTAACTGCACTGTATACTTAAAATGTACCAATAAACTCAATGAGGAAAAAACATAAAAATAAAAAGTACACTTTTGTCCCTGCCCAAAAAATGAGAACCATGGCCTGTTATGTAAAGGCACAAGATCCCAATGATGAATGTAACTGCACTGTATACTTAAAATGTACCAATAAACTCAATGAGGAAAAAACATAAAAATAAAAAGTACACTTTTACTAATGGGATTTCAAAATATAGAGCTAGCAGATATGTAAAGATGTGAAGCAGGTATTTTGGAGCCACATCAATTAAATCACCAAAAATATTTATACTATTAATTCAGTAATATGAGTATGTGCATGTATGTACACACACACACATATCCTGGTGATCCTGGGCTTGATTTTATTGAGATAGACAATTATATAGTCCCTAGATAGTTCTGTAATCCATCATGATTAACTTAAAATATAATTGTAATGCAACATTATTATAGCTTAAGTATATTACAGGAAACATTCCAATGGGCACTAAAATTTATTAAATACCTCTCTGCTGGCACTTAGCGAAGCACAGTGCTACACTGCACTGGATACTAAGAAACTACATTGTACAAGGACACTCAGTATAGGAAATAATAGCTTACAGATTCATTTTACAATCTCTAAATTAAAAGCAACAATAACAGAGCAAAATAAAAACAAAAATACCCTACTTATATCAGTCATTTAATTAGCACCATGTTCCACTGTCATGAAGATAGAATCCAATTGATGGTGCCAGGAGAGAAAGGCGTGAGTCTCTGAAAATTCATCTACCTTCCTAAACTATATTATTTTTCCAAACTATAAAGCAATGTGATAAACTTGTCATGAATCAAAATACCCAAAATATTTTCAAACCATGTAAAAATTTTATTATGATTTTAGTATTTGTGAATATGCAACAATTATATGGAAAATGACATCATTCTTTACTTTTAAGCAAACCACTTTGAATGACTAAATTATATAATTTCAAGATGTTAAAGCATTTATTAATGATATTTGAGATCATGTAACAGGATTATAAAAACTGAGTAATGAAAATCATACAATCATTTTGCCCTAAAATGAGCCTATACTATCAAATAGATTACATATTCAATATTTTTAAATGATACTTTCAGATTATTAGAATGCTACTACTAGGAATCTGGTCTACCAACCTAGAGGAGATCAAGAAACAGATGAAGTTTGCAACTTTCAATTACTGATTATTATAACTATTTTCATTTAGAACAGACTTAATTTTGTGTGATTTGTGGAATACCTAAATTCTTTTAAGTTACATAAACTATAAAAAAAGTATACATCACAGTCAAGTGAGGTTTATTCTAGGGTTCTTCCTTTGTGTTTGTTTCTTTGTTTGTTTTGGTACAAGGGATCAAACTCGGGACCTTACTCTTGTGAAGCAGGCAGCGGCGCCACTGAGCTAAATCCCCGGCCCCTTCCTTCATATTTAGACACAAAATAATGCAAAACTTTATTAGTAAAAGCAAGGACACAGTCATATGACACAATCACACCTAACCAAGTAGCCAGCAAAGGTTACTCCCTCAAACTATTCAAAAGCATCTATGAAAAATAGATGTAATACTTCATTGTCAAGACTGACTGCTTTTTCCCTAAGATTGGGAATAAGACAAAATGCCTGCCTACAGCACTGTCCTGGAGGTTAAAGTCAAGTTTGATAAAAATAATAAAGAAATAAGAGACACCCTAACTGGAAAGAAGTAAAATTACTTTTATTGTTCAAAGCAGCATTTCTGTTTCCAAAATCTTAACAAATTCATTAAAATACTATATGAAATAATGACCAAGTTCAGTAATGTCTAGGGTAGCTGATCTCTATACAAACAACAATCATACTTCTATAGACTAACAATAATTCTAAAAATGAAATCAAGAATATAATTCCACTAATAATAGCATGCAAAAGAATAAAACACTTAAGTATAAATTTAATAATGGGGTGGAAGATCTGTAAATTACAAAATAAAAACATCATTGAAAAAATTTTTAAATATCTAAAATGAAAAGACATCCCATATTCATGGATCCAAACATTTATTCTTAACAATGATAATTTTTCCTAGTTCATCTAGATGCAATACAATTTCTTTATCAAAGACCTAGTTGGATTTTCTGTAGAAACTGACAAGCTGATTGTAAAATATGGAAATGTAAGTGATTTAGGTACAACAATCCTGGAAAAGAAGAGCAAGTTTGGAAGATGCTTTTTTCCCCCATGGTAAAACTGACACTACTACAATAATTGAAAGAGTGTTATACTAGCACAAGGATACACATCAGCTTCAACAGTGCAGAATTAAGATTATAGAAATAAACAAATATATTCACTGTCAATTGACTATTACGAAAGATGCCAAGATAAATCAATAGAATAAAACATAGTTTTAGCATGATTTTTTTTTTAAATCTCAATCTTTTGTCCCTGGTTTCTGTCACAGAACTTTAAAAATCCTTAAAATCACCTGAGTGATAGGTATGTCTTTGTTATGTTAATAAGTGGCTCAGGAATGTGGGGTCACTAATAGCTTCAGCTCTGGGAATGGTGTCAGAGAAACAAACAAACAAACAAACATGCAATTAGAGAGGTGACTTCTAGTCTTCTCCCACCTAATATTCTATTAATTAAACTAATGAAATAATTATGAAATAAATGATAGAAGCTTAATAACCTTTGTTCAAAAGAAGTTGTGAATAAGTGCAAGTAAATTCTACCTTCATGGGAAAAAAAAATTTCCACTGTTAGTATTGTGGTTTAAGTTAGGTAAATAAAAATACCATATCTCCTCTATCAAGAATTGGTTATTCGGGCTATCCTAGCTTCAGCATGTAAATGTGACTATAGGAAAGTTACTTAGAGTCTCTGTCCCTCCTTTTTCTCACCTGTTCCATGGGATTATAAAAATTCATGCCCTGTCATATAGAACTTTTAATAGAATTACATGAGTTAATGTATAGCAAGTACAAGACTACACATTGTAGGTGCTCTATCAATGTGAGATCATTGTGCTATTCATAATTTTTCATACTTAAGGAATCACAGGCATTTTAATGAACTTTTAGTTAGTTTTCAATGGGAAAAGTGAAGTGACCTCAGGAAAGATATTTTCACATTCATATTGGGAGATCTGGGCTTTCCTTCCTTCTCTGTCACTCACAGCAGCCAGCACAATGAGGCTTTCGACTTGGTCAGAGTTGTGTCAAACGCCATCAAGGTAGCAAAGAATGAAGAAACAGTTTTCCCAAAGGAAAAGTACTGAATTGCTTGCTGTAACTCAGGTTTTTAATTTAACTGAATTAAAAAAATGTTAAAAGAAACAAAAACGATTTACATGATTTGTAACTCTCCAATAAAATGTCCTAAGCTAAGCCTGAAGGGAGACGCTCCTCACTCTTGCTACATCTAACTGACCCCGACAGGTGTTTATCCCACCTCGTAGCTGTGCCCTCCTCTCCATAGCTCTTGCCCAGCTGGCTCTGTGCCCTTGTTCTTTTCACCTTGACTACTATGATACCTCCCTTAGCTGGTCTCCTGTTCCAAGCCTAAACCCTAATAATGAAACAACTTGAGAATATTCTGCCTTTCTTCTCTGCCCACTCTTCCTCATGACTCAATTCAAAAATTCTACCTTCTCAGTGAAGCCTCATTTAAGGGATACTGAGGAACTTCTCCCCATTTCAGAGAGCAAACAGATGAAGGTTTTCAATGATGGATCTCATCAAATGACCATAGACTTTTATTATATTATATCACAGGAGAAAGGAAGGGGCGTGGAGCCTCACATACATGGCTGCTGGAAGTTGAAAATAGTGCAAATCTTGGAAAATCTATTTCATCATATGTGCTACCATAGTAATTTTACCCACGTTCTTAAGGGTATGTAATTTAATTTCTGAGAATATGTCCATAGGAAATAATTCAAAAAACAAGAAGAGTCTATGTACCAATGTGTTTATTTTAAATTACTGATAGTTAAAAAAAAGGGGGGGAATGAGTCCAAATGGCTGACAAGGGGTATCCGCCAGAGAGCCCAGTGTCCTTCTAGAGCACACTAATAATAATAATCTACAGGGTCACCACCTCAAGAGCAGCTACCGGGGTAGCAGACAAAAGTCTGTAAAATACCACTTAATGACTTCTGGGTCAGACACTCTATCCACTGCCTTTTTGCTTCACAGGAACCCTATGATGCATACTTTATTAAGGTCATGAAAAAATGAAGTTACTGAGTTGAACTTAGTTGCCTACTGTCAAATTGTTAACAGGGGGTAAACATGGACTTTCCACGCAGGAGTGTTTGACTTAAAAATCCATTATCTTTCCATTAGATCTTACAGATCTCTTCAAGATATGTCCATGTATCATTTCTCCCATTCTGTGTTCTAGTGTTTGCTAATGTACTGAATCAAGTAACTGTTACTAATATAAAAATTTGCTGGTCAAGTTACAGAAAAATATAAGAGAACTGGAGGAGGCCTTTAACCAGTCTATCATTGCATCTTCTTCATTGGCTTTAGTTTTCTATATAGAACTTTTTATCTCTAAAACTAGTTGGTTTTATGATTTTGCCTGTTTTGCCCACTGCTTTACTTCCAGCATTTAAAACAGAGTCTGACTTAAAATAGGAGTTTAATAAATACTTAGTAGATGACTGAATAAATGCATTTGTGAGAACTTGGACAAATTCTTGTCTTAACTGGGATGGTTAGAAGTGTCTCTAAACAAATCTATTAGATTCTCTGCTTTAAAATCTCTAGTTCTTTCATGTGAAACTACTACCAAAGGCTGTTAGAAACTTAAACTCATTCATTACAAAAGTTACTAAGCACCGCATATATCTCAGATACCTTTCCAAATAATGTCGTCATAGCAGGAACAAAATACACAAAAATCTCCCAAACTGGAAGTGAAGAAAGACAAGAATACAATATAAAGCATCAGATAAGATTAAGTGCTTCAGAGACAAAACAGCTTGTGGACAGAAATCTGAGAGGAGGAGCTGTGATTTTCAGTGGGGTGAGAGAGGAGGTAGATATATGAGAAAGGTATTAAGAAGTGATTTGTATAAACTGAGAAAAGAACTTTCCAGGCAGAAGGAACAGAAGGATGGCATGACTGTATTTTCAGAATGGTTGCCATGCAGTGAGTAACCTGAGAGCAACAAGAAATGAGACCAGGTGAGGGACACAGGCTCATGTTGTGTCTTGCCTCATAGGCCACTGCTGCTGACTTTTGTTCTTAGGAAAATGAGAATTCATTTTAAGGGTTTGTGTAAAAGCAGAAAATCAAAAGACAGGTTTTAGCAGGTTTAATATTAGTTAATAGGGTTGCTATTGGCATGTTGGGTCAACAACGCTCTTTCCTCCCAACCACTCCAGACAATCATTTAGAATATCTTGAGCCACAGCGGCAATGGGGAATTGAGAATACCTTAAATATTTTTGTGCGGAGAGGATTTGCTAATGCACTGAACAGGGATATAAGTGACTCAAAGGTGTCTGGAATGAGCAAATAGAAGAATGGAGTCTCTATTCACTGAAACTGTGAAGACTAAATATGAGTGAGGCAGAGGTGATAAAGAAAGCAGGTATTCAGCCAGGACTTGTAAAAGACTACCATGATGCATGTAAAAGACTACCACGCAGGGTCTAAGAGCACAATTCAGTGTAGTCTAGATTTAGGATGCTGCAAGACCTATGCTCAATCCACAGTTCCAAAAACAAAATAAAATATATTTTATTCAAGAACTTTGGGAAGGGAGACAATGTTCACTTGTTCTGAACTGAGGACTTTTAGGAGAGACTCGTGTTACCAAGTATAAACATCAGATAAATGATTTAATAAATAATTATTTATAAGAAATTATAATCTATTAGCCCTTTTAAGCAATTAGATTATGCTAAGAAAAGTTTTTTATATGTAACCCAAATGAAAAAATCTAATTGTGAAATTTCCAACAGTAAATGGTGTGTGGGAGGCAAGCTTTTCACATTGTTACAATCACACCATGCCCGTAGCGCTTGGAGTAGGCATCCCACAGAGAGATCAGGCTCAGCCTTGGGAAAACAGTGGGCCATACAACTGTCCTGGACCACATGCCCACTAAGCACCACCACTTGCAACACTGTGTCAATACACACAACTGTTTTCTACATCTGTGGTTAGTTCAAAGATTCACAAAAATAGCCACTGCCAGATATTATTTTAGACATCCTTTCATGGGTAACATTGATCACTCTTCCATGGATAAAAGCAATTATTGGAATCAAGATAATAAATTGATACAAACATACAATTTAGAGTTGCTAGAAGAATGTGTCCAATTGCATTGCTGCTAGAACTCTTGCATCAGTTCTAACATTCAGCCTGTCCTTGTAAATACAAAAGTCACAAGCTGAAGAGCAAAAATCATGGATCATGAAGTCTCTTCAAAATGTGTTGAATAACCGAACTCATATAGTCAGAAAAATCGTCATTATCTTTGGGGTTTAGAACATATTTGTAAACGTTTTATCTCAATATTTCCTATGAATATTTCCCCATGAGCAGAGATAGGTGAGGTATTTGCATTCCAAAAAGAAGCCCTAGCAATGTACACACATAAATACATGCATGCACTTTGCTTCTTTTAGAGAATGGCCAGAGTGAACTGGCTTCTTGTCAGATGATCTCTTTATGTCACATTAGTTGCAGAGAACAGGAGGCAGTTCCCCAGTCTGGTTGCATCCCCAACCACGGGTTAGCTAAAGGAGTTGGAAGGTTTATGCAAAGGTGGCTGCTTGAACTACAGTGGGAAGGAATGACATAAAGAAGTATCAGTGGTAGACAGATGCCCCACCGGCTTCCCATTGTTGTTGCACTGGAAGGACATAGTGTGTCATAATGAATTACCATTAGTTTGAGCCAGCACTACTGTTACACTGAGCTTGGCAACCCAGGATGACAAACAGTGCCTGCAAGATCATCTAATGAGGGGACAAGGCTGCCTCAGTCCTGCTGCTTCACTCAGTAGACAAGGCTTTTAATACTGCTCTGCACAAGTAAAGCAATTTCGATTACTTAGAGCAAAGCCTCCATTCGGAAGCTGAAACAGTATTTTTTTTTTTACATAATTTATCTAGAGAGTATTTGAATGCTAATAAGCTATTTTAAAGCCAATCACATTATTCTTTATTTTGCTTAAATAATACTGAAATATATTTTTAAAAGTTCAAATGATAGAATTTACTCTAGCAAATGAAATGTAAATAAGACAGCAAATGATTAAGGATATTGTGAGTGTGTCTGTGTGTGTGTGTGTGTGTGTGTGTGTGTGTGTGTGTGTAAGTGAGCGTATGCAGGCACTGTGTGTGTCTCTCTGTGCCAAAATTACAGTTGGCGAATTTCATCTCATCAGCCAACATTATCAGGAGGGCTGCATATTTATTCTATATATCCACATTTTTTAAAAATTCCAGATCTTTCTTACTTTGGCTGGGGGCAATTATATTTCATAGCTTTTGATATAAGAAACTGATGTTTCCACTTTATTTTTTTCCCACTATATCACTGCATAGGAAAAGAACCAATAAATTAATGGTACAACTCTAATATTATGATCATTGACTTATTTCATAATTAGAACCTTACCCCCCAAAAGGCTATTCTTGCCTAATAAATTCCTTTCAGTGCCATCAGAAACACAAACAGTACTCACTCTGTGCACCACTGTCTTATTCCAGTCATCCTCTAGCTTTCTATCTTTAGTGTTTAATTCTCAGACTGATTTGCCCTGTGTGAAATCTTTTTTAATTAGAAGATCATTGGATAAAAGGAATTTGTCAAATATTAGACACACAATAGGTGCCAATAAATTTTGGTTAAACTAAACACAAATTCTACACAACAAGGAACATGAACCTCACTGTACACACACCTACTCCGTTCTTTTTCTTTACTCAAGTAAAGCTAGGATCAGAAGTTAAGACATGAATCCATACCTGCATAAGAACCCAACATCAAAAATCAGCTTTCCTCCCTCCCAATAATTTTTTAAAAGCTCAATAAAAGCCAATTTTTTCAATGATACAGTCACATATTTATTTTTTGTAAGGCTTATAAGAACCCGACAAAGTACAGATATCCAGGGCAGAAGATAAGAAAAATCTCTGACTTGCTCTTTAATACTGTTGAGCCACTAGAAAACCCATAGGTTGGATAAATTAAAATTTTTCAGTTTTTTATTTCTATAGTCATATTTTTATTTTCTGGTAGTAATTTTAATAACTCCCAAAAGGGTTAACTCCAAAAGTATGTTTTGCTCTCAGGGAGCTGGTTACACATTAGTAGAAAATGGTACATTATTGACATTGTTGGTGTGGTAAATAAAAATTAAAGAGAAAAAACAATATGGCTCATTAGGAAGCAAGTAATGTTTCCTACAATGTTCTATGTTTTTAATAATTACAATGACTTACAAACAGATACATAATTTTATGGATTCTGTATTCTCTTCTCCTAAAAACAGAAGATAAGAAATCACATCATTGACTCAAATTATGATTGCAGAAGTAGGGAAAACGATTATCAGTTCCATTTATTCTCTTCTCTTGCCAAAACAGGGGGAAAGGATTCATGTTAGTTGCAGGGATTGAAGAAAATAAAATTTAAGGAGGAATAGTAAAATTTAAGGAGCAACAATACACACATTCTCTAGGTATAAATCTTTTAATGCTTTCTCAACTGAACTTGTTTGTGTTCCTTAGTATTGGCCTGAAGTATCATTCAATACTGATTATAATATTTGGTTTTCCTTCCTCATTATTGTCTAATGTCATAGATATGCTCTCAATTTTTGCAAATTAAATTTCATTTTCTGAATATATATATATATTTGCATAGTTCAAAAATCAAAACTCTGGACTGACTTCTATTCATTCTCTATGTAAGAATGAATATATGTGTATGTATACATATACAGTATGTAAGAATACTGATATAGTATATGTGTACATATGGTGTATGTATTTATAGCCACACATTAGACACATTTTCACTAATTCTAGCTTGTCCTTCCTCCATTTCTTTTTGTAAACACATGTATTTATTCTTACTTGCCCCTCTTTCTTATGCAAGCAATAGCATTCTGTAGACACTCTTTGAAGATTTTTTCCCACCTAATAGAGCATCCTGGAAATGTCTCCATATTAGTATACAGAGATCTTCTTCATTACTTTTTATTACTATGTGGTACTCCATTGTATAGACATAATTTAATTTGCTCAACAGGTTTGTTGTAAGTGGAGATTTAGGTTATTTGCAATATTTCACAATTGTAAATAATGTTAAAATTTATAACTTGCATGAATATTTTGCGTGTGTATGATATTAGGG
Organism: Fukomys damarensis; assembly: GCF_012274545.1. NCBI lineage: Eukaryota > Metazoa > Chordata > Mammalia > Rodentia > Bathyergidae > Fukomys > Fukomys damarensis. Next base: position 19,902,316 of record NW_022900931.1, read on the forward strand.
ATTAAAACCAGGGCCTCCTATGTACTAGTTAAGCATTCTACCATTGAGCTGCATCTCCTCCTCTGGATCATCATATGAGTCTTATAAATTATTACAAATACAATTCTTACAAAGCCACTGGTGGGTACAGTTGCCTCAGTCTGCTTGAGTTAGTTTTATGGGGTTCTCAGCAGAGCCAAGGAACCTGAACTGTTTGATGCTTTCGGTAGACGTCACATTTATTCCTATCTTGAACAGAAATCTATGTGTACAGACAAACTTTGAAATAATCGTAACTGAAGTGAGGGATAGAAAATTCATTTTAGGATGTCTCCAAATTTTTCTGTTCTTTACAAGATACACCTGAAACCCTGAATTAATCTAAACCCACAGGAAGTTTTAAAAAATGAAGTGCCAAGAGATATCTATCCTATATAAAAATATTTCTGTAGCAAAGAATAATCCTTAAGTTCCCTCAGATTTATAACTCATATTAGGGGCTTGAAAATAGAAGCTGGTTGAATTAGTGAATTTTCTGTATCTAACAGAAAATCTGACACCAAAAACATAAGACAAGCTTCCAGCCCAAATAAGCCAAAGTTAGAGTTCTGAAGGCAATCAGGAATGTACAGCAATAGGGTTTTTGTCTACACTTTAGAAAGTGAAATAATTTGTTGATAATGACAGGACCATCTTTCCTGGAGTTTTCATGGAAGGGCCAGGCATGAATCCCAGTTTTGGTGTCGGGCCACGGCATGAGCACTAACACATTCCATTCTATAGTTTTCACCCGTGTTAGTCTTCTTTATTGTTGTTAGTACTGAGATATCCAGCTTAAAAAGAGGAAAGGTTTACTTTGTCTCATGGTTTTGGAGGTGTCAGTCCAGAACTCATTGGCCCCATTGATTTGGGGCCTGGAATGAACCAGCACATCACAGTGACAACACATGGCAAATCTATTCATCTCACAGCCAGGACATGAAAGAGAAAGAGCAAAACAAAGAGCAATCCCCTTCCAGGGCATGGGTTCAATGACCTAAAAGTTGACTCTTAAAATTTCTACCACAATATTTCTTCCCAATGTTGTTACTGTGAGTACCAAACCTTTAACACATCAGGCATGGGGCACACTCCAGATGCACACTATGGCATAACCCTTACAGGAATGATGACTAATGGCTTTGGGCCACAAGCAGAGCCACACAGCAGCCCTAGGAAAATGCCAACTCAACAAGTGCAATGAGACACAATACTCCTAATTAAAGGAACCAGAGATCACTAAAGGGAAAAAGGGAGGAGAGAAAAAAAGAATTCCTTGTGTTAGTCATTGTGAAAACTAATAGAAGTCTGAAAAGTCCCCAAGGAAGCCCACAAGGGAGGTAAAATTTACCCTTACTAAGACCATTATTGATTTTCTCTTTACCTTTGGAATGGAATGAAACAGAGGTAATGCTTAGGGAAAAGACTGGAGATTCTAATGAAGAATACAAACTAGGTGAATGCTTCTGCACCAAGGATTGATTGATTTTTAATACCAGTTTAGAAATATACTTAGGTCAATTATAATACAAATATATGACTCACCTATATTCCTTGAGAGGGATAAAATATCTGAGACATGGATGGCCTCCTATGCAGCAACATCATTGCTAATATAAGCATTTTGCTATATCATCATTTAATTATCACCTGCAGGGCATTAATCGAAGCACCTCATTGAAAGTGGGAAAGAGCTTTGCTAAGGACAAATGATTCAGCACAGAATCTTCTGAGGAGTACTGTCATTTCAAATCCTTTTCACAAGTGTGTAGAGTGTAAATGATAAAAGGCAAGCACATATTATGTTTATTAATAAGATACAAGCGCCATTAAAATTTTTTCTATAGTCACAATCCTCAATTTTCCCCTGGAACTGCCCTATCACATAATGTGCATAAATATGAAAGGCGCTGCATGTTGAAAATGCATCCCAGAGAGACAAGATGTGGATGGTGTGAAGGGTGGATGTGGGGAACCGAGTGGTACAGATGCCTCCACTGACAAAGAGAAAGGCATATGGCTTCCTTCCTTCCCTGGTGTGCCGGGTCTCAGAGAGAGCTCTAGATTTCCCTGTGATAAGCTTCTGCTTGCACGCTCCACTGAGAAGATATTTTGTATGCCACAGAAAACCAAGATGTTTGCATTCCCACCAATCCAGGGATAAGGCATTTTCCTCATGCAGACACAAAACATACAGTATATGAATGTTTAATGGAGGCTAAAACTGGGAGAGGAACAGAAAACAAGAACAGAGCAGGTTAAAAAAATATCTGGTTTCTCTCTATCAAAATACTAATTAAAATTCATGTTCATGGGGATGATTATACATATGTTTTTGAACTAAAAGTCTAACCTGGCACTATTTTTTGGCCTTATTTTTGTGACAACATTTTTGTCCATATGGCATGAAGTGAATCATTTTACATCTTTTTTTAAGCTCTATGTGTTTTTCTTGTTGTCTATTCCCTCTTCTCCCACCACACACACACACTGGCAGCCGCTACCAAGTTACCAAATGCCAACTCAACCCTGCAAGCTGGCTGCATGGAGCTAGATAGTTCTGGCATTTTCCTTTCATTGCAGAAATATTCTGTGTGTGTGTGTGTGTGTGTGTGTGTGTGTGTGTGTGTGTGTGTGTGTCTGTCTGTCTGTCTGTCATTTTTTTTTCTCTCCTCCCCCACCCATATACACCCCCACCCATATACAGACCATTGAGCACAGTGAAGGTTTATCTCTTGTCCTCCTGAGAATCCATCCCTCAGGCTTCTGCCCAGCTCCAGTGTGTGTGCCGCAGTTGCCAGCCTGCTATGGATGGCCACACCAGCTTCACTCTCTGGTCCCTCTAACCCTGGTCTTTTTTCTCTACCCACTCTGATAATTAGTGGTTCACTCAAGAACTGCTATAAATTAATGGTTAATCAAGCCCATGCAATTAATTTTGTCACAGCAAAGTATGAAAACTGATTGTCCAGTGGTTCTCTCTTCCTCACCCACTTTTGTTATAACAATCCATGTTCCTGACTTTGCAGACAGGACAATTCTCCTTACTGCAGAGCAGCCACACTGCCTGAACGTTTGGATCTTGGCTGGCACACATTTTGTACACGTGCTGTCTCCACCAGCATCAGGCACTGCTGAGTTTGTACGGAAGGGCAGCAACTCCACCTAACAAATGTAACTTTAACAACAGTAAAACAACCTAATAGCTTAACATACCAGGGGGCTAATGTGGCGGGTCATTTACTGCTGCACTAAATAGCCCCGGTTTGATTCTCATTGCCAAGTGTCGAACTGAGGATTGCAAGGCAGGAGTAGCTCCTAATTCATTAGATAAAGGGGGTCATTGCTCATAGGGCTGGGGAAATTGTAGAAGGATAAGAAATGCAACCAGGCATTCCCCTTTCAAATGCCATCAAAACATTAGGTACCTACAATCCAGGAAAACAGTCACACAGGTGCATGCTTTTTTCTTGGCCCTCATATGCCACCTTCTAACTCTGAGTAAGTTTCCTTTATTCTGCCATGTTCAGATGGGAAGAAGCTAGAGGCAGAAAGGATCCTAATACAGAGACCTGTTATTTGTAAATCACTTTGAGACTCTTAGAACAAAAGCTACATCACAAGAACAAAGTATGATGTAGCCCTGGCTATAAAATGAGCCACTACTGAGACGTCCCTGTCAGCTATTCTGCCTCATGAGCCCTGAAAAAGTTGCTGTGGACAGTTGTGACCTGGCTAATAGCCTAGGCAGGAAAGAGACCGCTAGCAATAACGGGGAGCAGAATTCTTGTTAACATCGCTACATCTCATAATATTGTCTGTCTTTCTTTGCCTCTTTTTTGATTCCTAGCAGTTATAAACAGTCCTGAATTGTCATTATATGGTTCTGTGGACAAAATAGTTCATCTTTCTGGATTTTTAATAGAAAAGAGGAAAAAATAAAAAATGTCAAATGATGTCCCTAAAATGGGACATCTTTATTTCCTGAACATTAGCCCTAAAACAACTGATTTCTCTAATTCCTGCCATCACTCAGATTGGCCTTGAATTACCTCCCAATAGGCCTCCCATGTGCTTCTAGATGAGAGTGTGTAATGGGGGATCTGTTAATTAACTAGAAGCAAAGTTGCGCGGTGGGGATCAAACAGAGGATACGTCCTAAAACTCCCGCAGAGAAGATGAAATGCAGCGCAAACTTTAAAGACTTCCCGTCATTAGCTGAGACCTTGCTGCTCCTGGCCCAGACCCCTCCTGTTTCAGAGAACAATGAGGACAATGATGGCAGAAATGAAATAGTGCAGCCAGGAACAAAGGAACTGGCTATTTACCGGCAGAAAAAGAAAGAAGAGGGGGAGGCCGGGAGAAAGACAGAACTTTCTTTTTCTGCGGTTCCTGTCTACTTTGAATTAATTTATGACTGCCAGGGAATTGCACAGAGAGCACACCCAAGTGCATTATCCCCCAAGCACAGGGTTCATTCGTGGAATATCCACTGTATATTCCCAGGGAAAGACAGAGAGGGACACTGAGGAAAGAGAGAGCAGGACAGAAGAAGTGAAAAAGGACAAATTATGGGATTGGACTTTTACTCCGAGCAGCAAGGTTCAAACTGGAAGATGATCGAAACACAGGAAAACAAAGCAACCATATCTCAAGAGGAACGCAATCACTTAGATCAGTTCTCGATTGCCACAGAAGACAGGAACTGTGCCTCAGCATAAAGCTCAAATCTTATAATTTCCAGAGGTCTCCTGGTAACTTTCATATAAATATACATAAATAGTGTATCAATAGCAAAAGCACGTAGTCATGATATTGATTTCTTGTTCCTTCCTGCTAAATTGGAAAAATTCTACTGAAAATTCAGGGAGTTGCTGACTACAAAAAGTTGACCTAGCCTTCATTTTGCATTGTTTGGCTTTGTGGAATTCGAATCAGGAGCTTTCCCATGTATCTAAAGTGCAGGGTTCAGAAAGCAAAGCCATTGACCCACAAGGTGCACAAAGAGGAAGCTTTTTCCTTCATGACTTCCTGTTGAAGTTCTTGCGTTGAGATGAACCAGTAAGGTAAAGGGAGCCATTATTCAGAGGGGCTTACAGCCCTGCCTTTGTTCTCCAAGTTACAGCTGAAAAGGATCAATCTGGAACATTTTTTAAAAATTTTTGAGTGGCAAATGATAAATGTACAAATTTTAGGTACAAGTTGATGTCACAATACATGTACACATGTGTAATGATCAAAACACACTGCTTAGCATATATATCACCTTGAACATTTACCATTTCTTTGTCACAAGAATATTCCAAATCTTCTGTTGCAGCTATTCTGAAATCTCCAATGTATTTCTGTCATCTACAGAGCAAATCTGCACAACAGAGCATCAGAAGTTACTCTTCTTATCTAACTGTAACACTGTACCTGGTGGCCAAATGCTCTCTATCGCTATCTCCCTACTATATATCCCAGCCTATAACAACAGCCACCACAATGCTTTATGTTTAAAGCCTATTGACAGCTCACTTGTCTGTTTTCAAATCACATACTTAGAACCATCAGTGGAAACTCTGCAAATGAATATAACAAGCAAACCTCACAGAATTAAGTTTTGCTACTATTCTTTTTTTTTTACTTCTCTCCAACCTAATATGAAAGGTTTAGATGTTAATAAGCTCAACCACAAAGTCAACTCTAAGGAAAAAAATATTCTTAAGCACATAGTGCAACAAAATGAAAACACTACATCATCAATAGTGAATACAGGTTAGAGGTTTATCGTTAGCTGTTTGTATACCCAAAACAACATTAAAAATAAACTCCACAATGAAATGAAAGACATATTGTAAATTATCAAGAATCTCATATAGGATCTCTACACACAGATTCACAAAGAGTAAGGAATTCCCAGGTACATTTTATGGTTAATATGATTACGCCATGTCCCAATGATAATACTGCAGAATGGTGGAATGGTCTGATAGACTAGGAGTAAAAAGGCTAACGTAGTATTTCTGGCATGTGAAAACCAAATGTGTGTCTTAAAAAACATTATTTACTCTTCCCAGTCTAATTTACTCTTCCCAGGGCTAATTCTCCTGATTACTTCCACAGGGCTGTTTTAAGTGTCCAAAAATATAATATACGTTAAAGTATTCAAAAACCCACCAATTTATGTTCATTATGATTATTCTTTATTTTTCCTAGAAGAGTTTGGGGTCTAAAATAAAATATTTTTAGGACCTAGCAACCAATGATAAAATTGGCAATTATTTTTAAATTTCATAATTTTCTTCAATCTTTCTTAACAACTTTATAAGTCAATCTTTCTATAATTCATCTCAGACCATTTCATTCTGCCTTTCAGACACATTGTGTTTCTCTTTTTTTCTATTTGCCTTGTTATCTATAAACAATATCACATCATTTGGCCAAAATAGTAATGGCTTACTTATTTTCTACTTTATTCTATACCTTTTTTATCTTTTTAGTTATACAACATTCCACTTATATAATATTCTTTAAAATTCTTAAAATATTTTGTTCACCTTTTAATCTGACGATAATTTGGAGAATAACTCCAGAAACTTCCTTTCTATCTAACAGAAGTTCAACAGGTAGTGCCAAAAGCAAAATTATGAAGAAGAATAAGACAGGGCCACAATGGCTGTAAAGACAAGAGGGAAATTTCTTGACATGAAAAGAAATCTAATACTTAATATTGTTTTCTCAGGATTCAAATAAAATTACAAAATAAATTTATTCTTTTTTTTTTCCTCATTGAGCTTATTGGTACTTTTGAAGTATACAGCACAGTTACATTCATCACTGGGATCTTGTACCTTTACATGACAGGTCTTGGTTTTCATTTTTCCCCATACCCCTGCCCTCCCTTTACCCCCTCCTCCTCCCTTATTTACAAAGACTTTGTTTCCATTTTTTCCTTTTCTCATATTTTTTCTTTCCCCTTATCACTGTTCCCCTAAAAATAACTTTATTCTTAGGATAGGGAAGAATCCTGATCATTAGCAACACAACTGATAGAGAAGTGCTCTGGGACAGAAAATCAGGCCGAATATTGCCAATTTCCTGTTCTAAGTATGACCTCATGAGAGTGAAACCTTATGATTTAATAATGCCACAGGCTAAATGCATTTTCCTAGGTGAAAATATACAAAACCTGGTTTTAACTACCCCTGCTCAGCTCTCAGTATACCAGTCGTGATGTTCTGTGTGGCCTATATATATCCTATAAACTTTTTAAAAAGAATTTTCCTATCTTTAGAAATTGAGAGAATTCATATACCGTCCTATCCATTTTTGCGACTTTTTTTTAACCTTGGAAGATCTGTCAATGTTATGCCTGCCCAGCCATGTGGTAGCAATAGACCTGTCCCATACCTGTCCTCGTCTTCACCACTTCTGCCTGCCTCCTGCAGTCAGCTAAGTTTTTGATAACTGAATTTTCAGAAGAGGCTGGGGGGGTAAGTAAAATATTCAGAAAATTTTTTCTCAGAGCACAGATTTCACAGCTGTTCCTTTTATGCACAGCCTCATTATGAAAGATTAAAATGTGAAAACCAATAGAAAAATACAAAGTAATACATGAAAGAAATGAGTAAAATGAACAATGTTTAAAATAAATGCAGAGATTGTAATAAAGATAAAAATTTCTTTAAAGCACATACTAAGCAATATAATAATGAGTAGTAATAAAATTACATAACAACACTAAGAAAATTTAATCAACAGTAAAAATAAAAAAATTTAAAGGTGGACAGTTATGAAAACAAAACAAATATAAAGAAAAATTAATAGACAATATATGATTAACTAAAATTATATTTAGAAAACACAAGGACAGATTACAGGACTGTGGAAGTCAAATAATAACTACACACATGCCATGTGGAAAAGTTAATTTATCTTGGTAATTCAGAGACCAAAGCTTAACATTCCCTTGCATAAGCAAACTTTAAACTTTCAATTCAGTAAACCTCAGACAAGCAGCCAATGTCCCAAAAAGTTGTTCTTCCAAACCTGGGTCTACTTGAAGGAAACACTGATTAGTAAGGTTTGAGAGTCCTCTCAATTTGGGACAATCAAAATAAGACTGGAATAGATGGAACTGTCGGCTTTGCTATTGTTCCCATCTGGATGTGGTAGAGCCAGCACAAAGAGGGCCTATATGCATATTTGGCATTAAATAACCAGATAGATTTTTAAATCGATCCCTGGAGAGAACAAACTGTGGAATATAAGCATTCTTTTGCAATATGCTCAAGATGAGCAGATCAAAGATCCAAATTTATGTTATGATGTTTATTTAGGAAAACAGTCAAAGGAATACAAGAAAGGCACACCTTGCTCTACAGATTATTAAGAACTCTCTTCAGGAAAGTTTTGTTTGTTTCATGGACTCTTCATTCATATCTAGTTTTGACTCTCCAAATCTAAACATGGAGGCAAGGCCAACTTTCTCAGACTTCTTATTGTGTTGAGGCTGCTCTATAATAAATGCTCAGGAAACTGGATAATTTTAGTATCAGTTTAAGAGGTCATGCCAGAAGACTTGCAATCTTTTACTGTAAAATAAAGGAAAATTTTCATGAAATTTCATATTTTTTGCAATATCATAATAATATGAAGGATTCCTTATACTTAAATTTCTGAAATTGACATTTACCTCCTAAGCGAGAATTTTTTTAAAAAATTCTAATCACTATAATATTGAGCTTTTTGAAATATATCACATATTTACCTGTCATTTCAAAGAGAAAAGGTTAAAGATGATAATCTTTTAATGGCTTGTAGTTATATAAGAAGTATCACAATTACACTTTAAAAGATTACCAAGGTTTATACAGTTGTTAAATGCTACACCAGTGGTTCTCACCAGCCCTCAGGGGACTTTCAGCAAAGATGAAGGAAATATTCTTTATCACAGTTGTAATGGGAGTGAGACAACATTGCTACTAACATCTAGCAGATGAAATTAGGATTACCAGTAATGATCCCAAAATGCACAGGGCAACTTCTTTCCTTATTCACAATGCCCCAGCAACACACACACACACACACACACACACACACACACACACACTCCAAAAATTATCCAGCCCAAGATGTTAGCAGTGCTCAGGACAACCAACCCTGTATTACACTAAAGGGACTCAATCTATTATATCTTCACTACTTGCATCTGATTTTTATGGTCTGTTTTGTCTTTGTGCAGTTTGCTTTAATCTCATCCCCTGTTATCGTCTCACTCCATTTGGACCTGAAGATGGCCCTTTATCTTCATGACTTGCCTCAGTATTCTGCTGTGGGCTTGGAAAACAATTTTTCAAGCTTCATACAACCATAGAGCCCATGAAAGATGGCTTTAAAGCTATCTTATGAGTAAAGCTTGGCAGCTCAAAGGCATAGATTAGACAATTTTATGTTTTCTAAATTTATTTTTGGTTCATATTTATTCCCATTACTTGAGAATGCCAGACTTCAAATACGTAACGAAAAATCTCTGGTTTATTAAAAGCTAAAGGACCAACAAATAAACGAGAAACACATAAAACAACAGCATCAACCCTACATTAATCTGAACTCTACTAATACAAGATTAATAGTAGCTTGGAAAAGGCCGGCTTAAATGTGCTTTCTACCCTGGGTAATAGAATTATTGTGGCCAAATGGATCTCATAAACAAGACCTGGAAAAAGAAAGGCAGACATTTATCTTCTTATAAGAGTACCCTTAATTATGTATGTTACTTCGTTATGTATTTCATTATAACTTGAGATTTAGAACAGTGCTTTAATATGTTAATGATACACAATTTTCATTTATATCTAAATTCCCATATTTAGTCAAATCTGGCCATTTCTTGTAATCAAAAGTAATACAACTGAATTTTTTTAAAAAATAAGACTACATATATGCAATACTTTAAATTAGTCAAACATTAGGAAATTGTGACTTATAAGAACTTTGCATAGTCTAGTCTGAGAGCAATAAAATAACAGTGCTTACTGAGATGATGAAATTTATACCCATCTTCTCATATCCACTAGTCTGTGTCTAAACCTGAGAGGTAGGTGTTGGTTGGTGATCCAATACAATTCATTAATCAAAGAATCATCAAGTTAATTTCAATAACTTCATAGTATAAAGTTATCAAATGTAAATGAGAGAAATTGTGAAGATGAAACAAGTATTTCCACAGGATTTTTTTTTTTTTTCTAAATTCCAGATTGCTATAAGCTAACAAGGAAGAAATTGGGCCTGGAAACACAGAAAGCTCAATTCTGATTCACTGTAGCTGCCACCATGTTGATGAGTCTTTGCAGGATTTGTGTTCGCAGACTATTTGGTTATAGATTCCTTCTAATAGAAGGATTTGAAAAGCAGCAGTGGAAACTAAGGGAGAAATATACGCAAGAAGGTGGATTTGAAAAAGTTTGCAAAACAGTTAGTTGGCAAGAAGAGACATTTACCAGACACCATTTCTTGTTTTGAATTTTTTAGCCTTTCACCATAGGGACTTTCGTCTGTATTTTTAAATTATTCAAGGAGAGTGTCATGAGGGCATTAAAGCAGGTGAAAGTAATAAACACACTGAGAGTTCAGTGAAAGGTCAAATACTTCCCCCTCCCAAAAAAAGGTCAATATCTACAACTCAAAAGAAAAAAAAAAAGTGGCTCTGAAACACTTAGCAATTCCTCTAAAAGCCTAAAACAGGACATCACTAGGGAAAGAACTGAGGAAAAAATGTCCACTGGAAATGAGAAGCTGCCAAGAAATTATTTATTTTCTTTGGAAATTGATTTAGAGTATAATTCCTAGTGGCTTGTGTATTTTCTGACTTTAGTACGCGGTTGGGTGTGAATAAATGTTTTATTAATTCTAGGCCTCCCCTGGAAGCCAAGCTGAACCACTGGAAAGGCAGACTTCCAGAGGAAAAGCCTCTAAACTCTTCCTCAGCACCCTGAGTCCTATCCAACCAAAGCTTCAGAGATCACTATGCTACCATGCCCTGCAATTTTTATTTTGCGTTCTTCTGTTTGTGGAGCAGGGAACTGAATCCAAAGCCTCACCCATGTTAGGCCAGTGCTCTCTCACTGAGTCCATGGAACTGCACACCACTTTCTCACTGCAGTATTTTTAAACTGGCTGGTGTGCTGTGATACAGAATGAAACGAACCTTCATTCTGGGCAAGCTTTATTTGCCCAATACCAAAGTTGTCAATAAAGCATATATAATTTATATATGAGGATTCTTGGATAATAATAATAAACATTCCAAAAATCAGAAGTTAAAAGTTGGCTTGGTACTATCCTTCAAAGTAATTTAAATTTTTAATAATATAAACTCTAAGCCTGGAATGCTTTCTTAGATTTGTTTTTTTCATAAGCAATCAGACAAGAAAAAAGTAATGTAACAATTAAAGTATTTAAAGTAGTTTATTCCTTTTTTTCAAAGCAAATCAAGTAAATTCATTTTGACATTAATGGCATTATCTAATATAATTACTTATTCTTATGTAAATATATTGTTTATAAAACTAGGCTCCAAAAGTCATTTTAGGTTACTTTTGTCTGATATTTCCAATAAATTTTCCACAGCATGAAGTACAAACAATGATCTTTTAATAACTTATACATAATAATTACATTTAAGGGAAGTGATATGTAAAAAGTAAACTTTAAAAGTTTTGTTATTTCCTTTAAAAGAATGACTTCAGATCACAGTGATTATCAGAATGCATGAAAAATAAGTCCATCTTAATTCTCATTGAGAAGAGAGACAATAGAAATATATTTTTTAATGAACATGAGATTCCCTTCGTGTTGAGAAACAAAGGAACAACACTTGCCTTTTCTTTAGCACTGTCCTTTCCTGCTTTCGTTCTTTTCTCCCAATCTTTTTCTTATTTCTGTTGGGACAGTGTGCAGGAGAACACACACATACATTTGTACCACTGAGGACAATGGCAGTTGCTGAGACTGCAAATGAGTCATCAAGGTGGGGAAAAGAATGGAATAGCAAGCAGGTCCTCTAAGCACTTTCATCCTCCTCACAGCCCAGAGACCCACTGGGCCACAGTAGCTGAGATGCAGCACACCAATCCGCTTGTTGACTGCCTCAATGGAGGAGGAGCATTCACCAAGTTAGAATACAGGTACCAAGAATAAGAGGCAAATGGAAACTGTCCACTTCCTTATTTATAGACTTCTTTAAGGAGAGGAAAGAGAGAACTGAGTATAATAAATGCCAGAACACTAATACATATATTCTGGGAAAATGTAATGTTACTGGGGGAATGATGGGTTATGGATGAGGACCCTTTCAGGGTAAAATAGTACCTTTCCTTCCCATGGAAAGTTGAGAGGCAAAAGGAGAGTAGGAGAAAGAAAGGGCAGGGAAGCAAAGAAGGAAGAAGACAACTCACTCAGTCACTCATTCATCTGCAGGGAGTTAAACCCTATGCTGGGCACTTTCCTGAGCAATCTCACCCTTATTAGTTGATATGTGATGCTACAACGAACCCTACTGCTTGATCTCCCAATTCCTACCTTTTTTTCTACCTTCTTCAATGCAAAATATCTTAAATCATTCAAACCCTGAACCTCACTTTAGACACACCAGACTTCCAATTGCCATTTTATGTGTGGCACATTACAGTGTGCCCTGAAGTAGGGCTTCTGCCTACCCCAACATTCCGAGTCAGAACAGACAGGCTTAAGCACATATACACTGCCACTCCCCAAAGCTGCTTTAGTTCCAACCTGTTCGGTAGCGCGTAGGCCACAAGAGCAAACAAAGGTTTGGTAAATGAGTAGATTTGCTTTTGTTATTTATAGGCATGTGTTGCTACATTAACTACAATAGAAATATCAAATTTTGGTCAGGTTGAGAGAAAAAGGTGATAATCTTCAGAATCCCAACGTGATCATTATTCAACATTTCATTACAATTGTGGCTCAGAAGAGGTTCTGAGTAGAATAAATATGGGAGTGCATTACTACACCCTATCAAAAGGCAGAATCCTACAAATTACCGCAGTAATTGATGAAACTATTTTCTAAAAGCTTGTAGCACTGATGCTTTGACAGTATATCATGGCAACAAAACAAAAAAACATAGTTATCAAGCTCACCACTAAATTTCCTTAGCAATGATAAGAAACGAAGCAGAAATTGACATCACAAAAATATCAAATTGTATCATTGTCAGAAGATGTAAGGCTTCACATTATCGCCCCAAACTGCATAGTCTGACATTTTCTTTCCAGGCTTAATTTTGGCCTTGTGTGCCTCATTTTTCTAGAACTTTGAAACTAGAAATCACCAGCATGGGGAAAGACCATTAAAGGCAGAGGTGTCTCCTATAAGCACAACATGTGACCTGGTAATATTGTCTGGATTAGCAGCTTTACAGCCTAACTAAGCCCTGGAGCTACAATTATCTGGTTGCATTAAACTGAAATCACCTGAAAAACTCCACATTGAACAAGCCCTTGGAAATGTCTAATCTACCAGTTTACACTTAGAAAAAAAGTGGAATATAGTTGCTAAAAGCACAAAAATAAAATTTTCCACTAAGAAAAGTCTAAGAACTGGAATAAGGTCCAAAAACATGTCTGCCATTTTTTTATGCCATTTCTTCACTTTCAGTTAAAAAAGAGATTTAACCTGACCATTCCCATTCAAACCAATGTCCTAAGTATATATGTCTGATAAGGTTCCTGGAGACATAAGAAATAAAACTGCATTGCCACAGAGGGAATACACAGCTCCAGATAGGAGGTATTATGGTAATTTTAGCAAAATGTATGTATCTTTTTATATACATAAAGTTACGGCACTATATAAAGAAACCCTTAAATGTGACATACACTGAAGTCCTATTTACTGTCTGACTGCCTTTCAAAAAATAAAAACTACGTGTAGTGGGTGTATTAATGTTAAACTGTCTCCAAAATTCATTTTAGTTCGAAGTGTCTTCCTTTACTATGTAAGATATAGCCCAATTATATAGCCTTATTTAAAATTCTGATTTTTAGGAAGAGTTTACAGGCATTTATTGGCAGATCAAAGGAGCTGAATTTAGGCCCTAACCTGGCTCTCACCATGCTTTCTTTTATAACAATTCACTTGCCATTATTTGTTTCCTGTTTTCATTTGTCAGTACTGATGCTGAAAATTCACTGCGTCAGGCAAAATATTCTATAAAACCACATTTTCCCAAGAACAACTACTTTTCTGAACAAAGATTCAAAGTATGGCAATTTGTGCTGTGTCTTGAAATCAATGTCCAGATTTCCATATAGCAAAATTAAAATGCTTAAATGTTTGTAAGTATTCAAATTCTTTATTTTACACATTATAGTTGTATTGGATCAATTTCTTTTGGGGCACTGTCAGTTTCCCAGTTCTCCTCTTTAATAAAATCAGTAGAAAAATACCACTTTTAATCTCAAACCAATGTCTAACTACATATAGCAAGATTGGTAAGACTGGCTGCTAAATTTTACTCTAGAACACTTATACTCAGTCACAAGTAGAAGAAATTCACTGCAAAATGATCCAGTTCCACCAAGTGGCTGTTACTATTGAACTATATCTTCAGTGAATATATTGCTTTTTTCATACAATCATTCTACTTCCATTAAAATTAATATGCAATATAAATTCTTAACTGGAGATCCTTATTATACAGAATTTTCTTGACATGATTTTACAACAATGTATTCACTGTAAATAGGTTTCTAAACCCCTTTTCTAGGACTACTCTTTCACTAAAGTGTAATGGTTTATGTGTGGTGCCTCGAAATAAATAGAAAAATTGATTAAAAGTACTCTGAACTTGCTCCCTCCATTTTTACAAATCTATAAAAATAGAGAATGTCTAATCACTCCTTAACATTACTGGAAAGAATTGAAGCTTCATAATCAAAGTTTCCATTACTATATTTATAACTAAGTCATATTCTTGCAATTAAAAATAAAGTGTGATACCAGTATATTTCAATACATCTAAAAATCACGAGATACTTTGCTATTAATTAAAATGATTCTAAATGTGGATACAAGTTAAAATAGTTTTGGTATAGATAATTAGATTTTAAATACATGAAGGGCTTTACACGATTTGAGTAGAACAGCTTCTTTGTTCCTATTTTATAGTTTACTGTTTCTTTCATTGAAAATTTAAAAATGGAAAACTTGTTCAAAACAATAACAAAATTTGGGACGCTTAAAAACAATTTCTCACTCTTCCTGGTCAAGACTATACAGGAGGGTCTCTTAAATGAGAACTAACGCTTATATCTAGACAATACCTCCAATGAAACTCAATGAAAGACAAAAGCCACTCTCTTACAGAACAAGGTGTGCTCTGCAGATGAAAGCATTATTTCTAGTTTGCGGCATTAGGATGACCAAAGCTATCTCTGGAGAGGACACCGAAAGATTTATTTTGCTTTCAGTCTCAATGGAATATTCAAACTCATTAGGCTGCCTTTCAAAAACTGTACACTTAAAATCCACAGCATGTAGCTCTGGCAACCAACAAAGTTGCCATTTGTAGCATATCGATATTCTGGATTTCCCTTCAATTTGTATTTCAAAAATACAGTAAGTAATGGATGATTCATGAAAACTAATCAGCCACTAAACTTTGTGACTGTAATTCAAGGCACTGGGAATAAAATGTTTTCTTACTGTAAATAGTTTAAATTCTTTTAATGAATTGGAGCACATGGAAATAAAAATAAAATTAAGGCAACCAGAATGATTTTTATAACCACTTATCACCTCTATGAACCAAAATAAATCAGTTATAAAGACTGCAGCCTATTCTTTGGGTCACGTAGCTGGCCATCAAAAGTTATTTGCTTATTTTGTGGAGTTATATGAACAACCACAAAGATTTTTACAGAAAAATAAATGTCATAAAGATGGGAGGAGTATTAATAAAATTTGAAAACCTTAAACTGAACTAATTGATTTGGAGCTATACACTGGTTAGAAGCTATTTTCTGATATAGGAGTGAAGAAAAATGTTTAACCTGGTTATGGCTATAAATATAGCATCTCTTCTAAATTAAATCAATTTTCTTGATGAAACTAATTTCTTGCCTGAAAGGTATTAAAATAATTTCATTATAAAGAAGGTTTTGCTACAGTTCTGCTTATTCTCCTCTGAAGCAAACCTTTCAATGTCTGTGTCATGACATGTAAACCACTTTTACAAAAATATGAGGACATTTTGAAAATGCTAGAAGGAAAAGAGGAATATAGAAGATCCATTTTTGATTTTCTACATCAATCTGATCTTTATTCCACTGAGTTTGGTTCATCTTCTTAAACCATCATTATCCTATTCCAAATATGTATTTATATGCTAGAATCAAAGTCATGCAAATTAAAACTGCAATGTGATATACTTTCCAACTATCCTACTGATACAATTAAAAGAAAAAAGATCATATGTAACACTAATAACAGAGAAAAGATACTCATAGTTAGTGAATTCATAAGCCTGCACATTTCCTGAAATTGTCAATGTGTGAAAATTTTATGTATGTACAGTTTTTAGTGTGCAGCAATGCCACATCCATTAATCTTCTCCACGTATTAGAAAAAAAAACCCATTAAGTGTTCATGTATACAAATATGTATTGGAAGTAGCGTTTTGCAATCAAATAATGGGCTATAAATACAATGTATAGCAACAGAGAATTAAATAGTTCAATAACATTTTAAGGGGAGAACAGATAAATGGATCAAGAGGATTTAAAATAAATACTCAAAAGTTGTTATATGTGGGGAAATGAGATTATGGAGGCTTTTGATTTCTCCTTTGTAATTCCATTACTTTGAATATCTTTAAAATAACTTATTTTATAATCAGAACAAAGCATTAAAAATTTAAAAGTGTCTATGTATAGTACTGTGCATTTGACCTTTAACTCCTGTTTGTTCTTATCATAAAAGTGATCCTATTTAGATGAATATAATTTACCACAGACATGCTATAATCATGTATTTCTCTATTTCCAGTTAACATCCCAATGCTTCCTTTGTTTCATACAGTTTATAATGCTTTCTGTGTAAATATATATTTTTTAGCATTATGAATGTATAAAATACTCCAATTTAGGGTACAACCGTATTTCATGTTGTATATATTTTAACTGTAACCAGGTTATTAAAAGTAGGAAATGCCCAATAACAAACTTTTTAGTAATTCAAAGGAAGAAAAGTACTACTGCTGAAACTGCTATTTCATATATGACTTGTATTTTCAACATATCCTTAAGTTTTCATTTTCTGTGAAGGGTACTTCTTTTTACGCAACCAATCCATAGAAGTAGCAATCTTTATGCATTGTTTGGATATAATTAAATACAGTCATTCTAGAAACCCTAAACTGCCTCATAGCAGCATTACAAAATGATTTACCTGACTAATCACTTACCAAAAGAGCAACAGAATTTTTCAGTCATTTGCTATCCGTATGGCTATTATGTACTTTTCTCTGTAATTATTACTGTAACGGAATAGGCTGGAAGTCCTTTAATATAATCCCAAACAGCAAGGTCCCAGGACTAATTTAATAAAGTTTCTTGATCTAACTACATTTGGAGTTTCTGTG
Organism: Fukomys damarensis; assembly: GCF_012274545.1. Lineage (NCBI taxonomy): Eukaryota > Metazoa > Chordata > Mammalia > Rodentia > Bathyergidae > Fukomys > Fukomys damarensis. Next base: position 19,919,987 of record NW_022900931.1, read on the forward strand.
TGACTATAAATATTCTTAATTTTCAAATGGTCAAATTAACAATGACAATTCTTCCTGGTAATGATCTATGTATCTCTTACATGGTGATGCTACAGTTAATTTGAGCTAAGCCTATTTATCAATTTGGATACTGACCAAGTTAATCACCTACTATGCTAGCAAGATTTAAATCCTTAATGCAAGCAATTGATATAAAGTTGGTGGTTTTATGCCAAATAATAGGTTTCCATATTTGGAAGAGGAAAGGGAAGGATGGGAAAATTAACAGGCTTTATCACTTTGCTTGTTGTATTGAACTTCACTAACCTTTAGCCTGTGTAATTTTCCATTTAATTTAGAATGGATCGGTTGAAAGATCTTAATTAAACTCCTGAAATGATCTGTAACACCTTGAGTAACAGTGGCCTCCCTTTCGTGGGACAGACACCTGGGGTATAAGGGAGACCGAGGGTGCATGTAGAGCAGATGTAGTAGGTGTGCACTCTGGTGGCTTCTCTTCCCTTTATCCCGCTGGTCTTCCTTCATCCCCTTCTAGTTAATGTGAATGAATCCTTCTGCCTACTTTTCATTCTTCCCCTGCTTTTCAGGTAGGCAGGATTACAGAAAATGGTTGAACACTGGGGAGATGAGCACTCTTTAGCAGGAATTTCAGTGCTTAGCTTCCCTCTGCAAACCACTGTGCCACCTTGAGAGGCTTAGGTAACATGATCGGGTAAAATATCAAGAGCACAGGGCCTGAAGCACAGTAAGTGATCAATAAAAGCTAGCTACTGTTATGAATATTGCCAATTATATTATTCATCTAGTTACAACTGACCTCAGTTTCAGAAAAACCTCTAAATTCCTGCTTATTTCAAATCTTCCTATCAGAGAGCTCATCACAGTGTCTAGTCATCCTTTGTAGCATTCATTATAGTCACAATTTTACATTGCTTTGTGTGCTTGTTTAGTTAGCACTAAATTTTCTTATTCCCAGACTCTGAATTCCATGATGCCTCTGGACATGAACTGTGTTTAGGGTGTATTTTTTTTATTTTTGTTCTCCTTTTTAACATTTTAACCTCAGCACCTAGGATGGCCTCTAGAAAATAACAGAACTTTAAAGTATTTATCAGTGAGTCACTGAATTAATGAATATAACAACTAGGAAATAGAAAACAATTTTTGAACAGAATTAAAGAAACCAAGGCAACACACTTAAGGAACTTAATTTTATCTGTCCATAACTTGATCTGAAATTTGCTCTATGTCCTGGCCACCTTAGTAGAATTAGGGAGATGGGATAATATGCTTGATCAATTAAAATCTGTACCAGGGTCTTTATTAGCACTGAGATGTGAAAGGAGGACTACAAACACGTACATAACATATGTGTCTTCTATGCCCATGCCTAGAATTACTCTGTGTGAAAACTAAGTTTTAACAAGATATAAAACCAGCAAACATTACCAACAAATTTTAGCTAATAACTTAAATATCTGAGCAATAACACATGTAGAACACAGGGCAGCTTAGGAAATGATCCACATATGAAACTCAAATTTCATAAATAAGGAGCTCTACAAGAAAGGAGGAAAACTCTTTAGTGACAGAAAGGGAGAAATATCCATTTTAGATGTTTGTGACTTAATTTGTGAAAAATCTACTTATCCAAAATAGTAAATGGATTCAAAGTAGAATTATATATTTAGCAAATGTTTCATTTTGTTAGCACCTATGCTAAACACTAACACAACTGGATATCATCAATGCCATTTCAGACTCAGGCAAAAGTTCAATCTTTGTCCATAAAATCTATGATTTTTTCCTTTGTGGAGGACACAGGGTCTCATTATACAGTTCAGGCTGGCCTTGAACTCACTACATAACGCTACTTAACCCAGAATGGCTTCATACTTGAGATGATGCTCCTGCCTCAGCCTCCTAGATGCTGCGATTCCAGGTGTGAACCACCATCCCTGGCTGAAATCTATGACTCTCAGCAGTGTTACACCACGGGATACACACATTTAGTATTTTTTCTTTGTTTTAGTCTTCTTGAATCTTATATTTTAGTAACATTTTCTTATGAAATGTCTTCTTAGTTGTCATATCACATTGACTATTTAAAGTGTTTAATTTTTACCTATTAGTTTTCCTGTTGATTTTCTCAAGTTATTTACAGGCACTAATTTTTCAAAAGGATTGGCTGAAGGAAAATATTTTATAGTGGCCATATCAGTCACTGTCATATCAAATTTAATGTTTCAAACTGAAAAAAAATGCTTGAGGAAATTAAAATAATAATTCCCCACCAATGATTATCAACCTAGCACCATATCACCTGAAACTGTAAGAGGCTTAGAGCCAGGAATACATTCTCATGTTACCAACTTAGTTTTTTTTCCTTAATTCTAAAATGTTGGCTCTTTTGCCTCAGTTCCTCCATATTACAAACACTAGCATGTTGGCAGCTAATCAAGTAATGATTGGAAAGTGTTTAAAGCTTAAATATTCTTGGAAGAGAAGTGGTGTACAGGTGCGAAGTAGACGAAATTTTTTAAATGTTTCCCACAAATTGAGAACAAAATCAAATTCTTGTTTGGGCCTCGTGTACACAATGTTGAAGTAGTTCAACACCATTGTCACTGAAGGGAAATGGGCTTGCCTGGGTTTGATTCCTCTCACTTATTCTTGATTCCCACACACTTCCAAAAGGCTTTGAGATGGCCTATGGTGACACCCAATATAAAAAGGCCACAGATAAATCATAAAAGGAGAGGCGACTTATGAAACAGTCATACAAAAAATAACCCTAAGAGAATAAAAATACAAGATCTCTACTAATTACTTTCAAGGAAGAAATATAATGACATTTGAAGACTCAATTTTGTGAACAATAAACAAAAACAAGACTGTCTCTCAAGAGGAGAAAAAGGTGCCATTCTACCAAGAAGAATTACTTGTTTTGGGAGATGTTACAGGCAGGATGTTCGCTGATGATAACACTCCGTGTTTGCTATGAGTAACACAATGGTGAAGGACAGAGACACCAGACTACTTTCTACCCTGTTGGAGTTTATACTCTAGCAAGGAAGATGAACATTAATAATCAACTAATCACAAAAAAGAACTAGGAACATAGGAGGGCAGATAATATCTAGAGTGCTTCCCAGAAGAAGTTAGGCTCAAAACCTATCCAATGACCAAGTTTACTCAGCAAAAAGGTGGGATAACTGAAGAAAGGAGAAGAATCTGTGCTGAAGTGAAGGAACAAATGGGAACTGGGGGCCTTGAAGAGTAGGAGGAAAGATCACAGTGGCTGAAACAGAGACCCCTGCAAGATAATCCTGAGGGAATTCTGCAGAGGTGGTGCAAGCACAGGCTTGGGGGTACAGTAAGTCTTCACTCTAAAGCAGTAAGGAGCTCTTTACAACTTTTAAAAATTAATAGCATTTTCTATCAAATAATTTCTCATATTGTCTCTTAACATTAGGGATTGGGAAAAGTCTTTCTGGAGCTTTTCAAGGTGAAGATTTACTGAACTTGTCAAAAAACAGTTTAGAAAGTGGGAAGGGTGGGGGAAAGGTAATAAGGGAGAGGAAAAAATATGAAAAATTGAAAAAATGGAAATAAAGTGTTTGTAAATGGGGAGCAGAGGAGGGGGTGAAGGGAGGGCGGGGACAAGGGGAAAAAATGAGAACCAAGACCTGTCATGTAAAGGTACAGGATCCCAATAATGAATGTAACTGTACTCTATACCTAAAATGTACCAATAAACTCAATAAAAAGAAAAGAACAGCTCAGAAATAATTGTGCTGAACCTCCCTCTTCAGGAAAGTAGAACAAAATGGGAACAGAATGCTCTGGAAGCACACTGTGGGCAGTTGAACGGGGTGGGGGGATCACAAAGAAAAACCTGATTTGGGCTTGTGGTGATTTTGCTTTTAGAGAGAAAATTCTGAGCATAGCTCCAGAGACCACCATGTTCAGAGAACAAGTATTTCAGAGATGAACAGATTGCAACCTTCAGGACACTAGGCATAAAATGTTGGGACCCACTATAATTGTATTTGAAGGCAAAAAACAGGAAGTTCTTTTTAAGCCTTTATAGGTCTACATTCTTTCTCTCCTTCATAGTCATCTTTTTACTATGTAGTTTCTTTGTTGCTCTCTCACCCTTTGTACAGAAAACCCCCTTTTTTTTTGCTGGCTAGCATTATTTGTTTATGCTTTAAAGAATATTTTGTTCTAGGTGAATGTGTGATAGTAACAAAGGAAATGATGAACAGGACAATATCTTTTCATTCAAATGATTGAAGGAACGTGGTGCCCACAGAAAGGCTAAGAAATCACACAATGGTGACCATTAGTGGAACTAATGGTTAAAGACATCTCTCTTCTTATAAAAAAGATGTCAAAGACAGCTTGCATAGATGTATCAGGCCAGGACGCCCATGCCATTGATCAGTTTCCACACTGACAATAATATTGTCCCAAAGCAATCATTTCACACTTGCCCATCACATTACCTGGAACCTTAAGTGCTTTGCAAATTCTTAGTTGCAAATTCTTAGTTTCACCTGTACTGAGGAGAGATGGGTGAATGTAAAGAGGTTTTTCAAAGGATAAAGTTGCCCTAATAAGCAAATTCCTTCCCTTCCAGCGTTTTCCTAGGCAATCAATGGCTCTTGCCCTTGATTTGTAAGACTGATAAAACTTGTCCCACTAGATTGAGAGAAAGTATTAACAAGCAGGATTTATCACTCTACAAGGCAATAAGGATGAGGTAGAATTATGAATGCATGAGTTTATTTATAACACAAGGCCTTGTTCAAAAAATCATTACCTGTTTTAGTAGACTTTTCAGGGGCAGGTTTTGGTGTGTCTTTTTTCTAATCCTACGTCTAATCAAGACAGCAGCCTGTAACTTTCCTCATCATTACATATGGCCTATTGACAGTTGACAACAACTTTACTTATCATTACATATGGCCATTTACAGTTGACAGCTGTCATCCAGGCAAGTTCACATACGTTGCTTCACAATCACATGGCATTGCAAAGAGCAGGGTGAGAGCTGAGGCCAACATGCCATTGATTAGCCAGTAAAAAAAAAAAAAAAAAAAAAAAAAAAAA
>NW_022900931.1:19925266-19958922 GCF_012274545.1 Fukomys damarensis
AAAAAAAAAAAAAAAAAAAAAAAAAAAAAAAAAAACCTCTGCAGCTGGAAACCACCTCACTGAACTGGGACAGATCTCACACATTTAACCTACACATGTTGCTGCCTTTAACAGTATGAACTCAGTACAATGAGATCATTTTTATTTCACTCAATACATTTGGAGCACCTTTATTCTGGCACTAGTGCTTTTTCCTCTCTTTATATTCAGGTTCATTTGCCTCAGAAGAAGGGAAATAATATTAAAATAAGAACCAAAAAAGTGTGCTCCTCAAGACTGTGGAGTAAACATATCTCCACTTTGAACTTGATCAAGCACTGCAGTTAAATTCAGTGAATGAGGGTTCAAAAGAGCTAGGAAATAGTAGTTAAGTCGTGAAGATATAAACCCACAGAAATCTATCTAAACTGCCTAGCCCCAAAATCACCACTGGTTTGAAGTACAGCATAAGATAGTTGCTACTACTGTGATGAAGTGAAAGTTTGTGATGCTTAAATTTGCTCTATTTCAATCTTTTTAAAAGGAGGAATATAAATCATCAGGAGAAAATGTGCCTCTATATAATCTATTCAACTACCACATTTTCCATTTACATTTTTCACCTAGCACATAAATGCAATGCAGTATTTATGCCTACCTATTCCAAGCAGGTCTTATAGAAGGGATTTCAGCCAGGACACAAATCACTTGCAGCTAGTGAATTCTAACCTTTATTACCCCAGCGAGAGATAGACTTTTGAGACACAACCTAAACATGTCAAAAGGTTGGTTTTCCATTAATACCAGCAGGAGTAGAAAATGACACTGCAGTTGTCCTTGGAACAGAGAAGCTGACAGGTTTGCTGAAAGGTTCAGCCATTGTAGGATTTTGTTAAAAATCTAAAGGCAGCAGCATTTCTCTTTGAAGTTCTGAAACATCTTGGAAATCAAAAAGCTCAACAAAGAATAACATGGACAATGGGTTTTTCAAAACTCTATTTTTATTTCGCTTTTAAAACATTATGCCTACTAATTTAGAATGTCAATGTATTCAAAGGTACAATGTAAGTTCATTAAGAATTACCACTGAAGATATCCAAACAGACTTCCAATTCAAAGGATATATGCCAAGGTCTAACAAGTCTAATTTAAATGCCCTACTTTTCCCTGCGGCACTCCCAACAACTCTAATTGAAAGGCACTTAACAGTTACAGACCCACAACTCTGAGTATTATATACTGGTTCTCAAACTGAAGGTCTTTTCCATTTAGAATGTGAAAAATGAGATTCCAGGTTACATGTGCTTTAATTCTGGTCGTCTTTTCTAGCTAACATCAACATATAAGTATTATAGTAAAAACCAAAATTCAGGACCAAATTTCCTGAAACTGGCAGCTGTATTATTCTTTGTTAGAACACTCAAGACAGAGATACACAGATTTTAGATAGCAGCAACAGGCTGACAGAGACAGCTCAGAGGACACAAGAACTTAATCATAGCAAGACTTACATAGTTAAATATGCAGCATCTCTTCTACCAAGTGCATTCTTATTTAATGTGGTTCAATCTCATTCAGTGCATGCTAAAACTGAACAAATGCAATGAAAACACAGGTCGCAGTTAACTTCAAATGCAGAAAACCCTTCCATTTGTTAGAGTTCAGGGAACAAGACCCCAAAGTATGGAACTATGGCAAGCTGATGAGGGAGACTGGAAGTCCAAAGAAGTAAGGTCTCTGACTGACTCGTGCCTTCCTGCCTCTGGCTCTTCTTTTCTACTCTAAGTCACTGAAACCAGAATTCCTTTCCCCACGGTGTGCTATAGAGACTAAAACTCCTATCCCCTAAAGAAAGTTATGAAGTTGAGAAAGGTCGTTCTTCCAAGAGGAAGTAATGCTACACGATCAGGTCAAGAAGTCTTTAAGCAGACAGGCCTGGCTGGACACCCACCCCAGTCCGTTCCTGAATGAGCCCACCCTTGTGTCCAATCACGTTACTACATGGTGGTCCCCTTCTCTTTCAAACCTAAGCATAAAACAGACAGTTTTCCCTGAGTCTTTGGGTTTTCATTCTGAAGATTCCTGTGGTTCATAAAACTTGGATAAGTAAATCTGCTTTGCTTTTCTCTTGTTAATCTGTCGACCATGACTGTAATTGCATGTAAAAAGAGACACAACAACTTTTTACACCAGAAATTATCTCACTCAATGTGTTCATGTCTTTCTTGAGTGGCAAAAATTAAATATTTCCTACACTTAATAAAGACTGACATTTACTGCATTGTCTCCTTTGCTCCGACAGTCTATGTTATACTCTACATTTAAGTGAAAGTTCCAGTTCTCTTTAAGGAGACAGGTCTGTTCTTACACAACTCAACTAGGATAACTGCTACTAAAAAATAGACTTAACAGGGGATTTAGCTCAGTGGTGCCGCTGCCTGCCTCACAAGCATAAGGTCCCAAGTTTGATCCCCAGTACCAAAAAATAAAATAAAAATAATAAAATTATTCATCACGCTTAATTATAAAAAAGTAGAATTAACAGCACACAATATCACTTCCTTATACACGTCTACATCACAAACCTAGTTAGTAAAAGAATTACTGCTTTAAAAAAATGTAGGGCTGGACATAGAGCTCAGTGGAAAAGCACTTGCCTGATATATTACAAGGTCCTAGGTTCAATTCCCAGACCGCAGAAAAGAAAATCATGTTTTTAAAAAATTGGGCAACTTTAATTTAATATTTTAATTTTAATTAGTGCATATTAAATATACTTTGATCATACCTATACCCATTTTACTACTTGTTTTTAAGTCTGAAAATCTTTTTTTCCTTTAACCAACATTATTAAATGAACAAATTTCAACAGTAAACAGAGGCAAAAAAGAAAACGATACCTCTATATATTCTCATAAAAACAAGCAAACTCCCTAAAAAGTAAACTCACTTCTCTCACTCTAGAGAAGAAAAAATACCTTTGACAAACATTCCAATTATATCAGCCTTGTAGAAAGTTAGGATAATAATTAAACAAGCTAATTTCCTAAATGCCAGTCTTATATGAATAATAGCAAAGACTTATGAAAATTTCCCTCTAGTATCTAAGCCCAAACCAGTTGCGATTACAATTTTCCACACTTGCCTTCCTTTTTACATAGAGAATGTGTTTGGTTTCACAAGTAATTGATAGCCTTGAGCACATGTAACTTACAAGCACTGAATGAAAAGATTCGCTTTGGTGAATTAAAATGGAACAATTTCTCCAAAATAAAGGGGGAAAATCAAAAAAGTGAAGGGGATTAATAGGCAAATATTTCATCTAGTTTTGTATTTAATTTGATGTCATGAAGCTGCAGGCATCTAAAAACATACCGTTTATTCTCGTAAGTCTGCAAGATTTTGGCTTTTGGAATAGAAACAGTTAGGTGGGAAGGGAATCATTGAATTCCGTATCTATGCTTTAAAAAAAAACGGGTTGACCATAACCTGAGGCCCTAGCTCCTGCAGAGTGCCTGTTGTTATGAAAGCAAGGTGCTCCACACGATCTAATCATAGCACTAAACCTTGTTACAAGCCCTTTTACAGCTCCAATATCTGGGTTACATGGAAACACGCTGGAGAGCCTCCTTGTACTATGAAATAAATGTCATTCTGACTGGCATCCTCTCTTCCAGCAAGTAATTTCCCTCTGCTGATAAATCGATACAGCAAAAACAAATGAGAGCACACAATGGGCATAGTGAGGATTACATTTTTATTCATTTCAGAGCCCCTGCAGCCAAGTTTTTTAAGCACAATAGCAGAAAATGATGTACTTGAGCTCAGAAACAGGAGAGATACATAGAGATACTGAGATAAGAAAAAAAAGGCAAAAAGCAAAAAGAAAGAAAAGGGAAAGCACTGAGAACAAAGAGAAAGCCAGGAGAGAGGAGGCAGGTGTATGTATCCCTGCCCAGCAGTTCAGACACAAACTTGTCTGAGAGAAAGATTAACATTTGAATTCTTGTTCAAATTCTCACAGAAACGGTCAAAGAAACACATGTTCATCTTTTCTTTTAACTTCTCTAATGTTACAAATCATTTGAAAAGGATCTAAAGTCTACCTTTTCCTTAATTATTGACAACAACATATGATCCACACATAAAAATTTAGCTAAAAAGCCAGGACTAGAAACAGTAGAAGGAGACACCATCGATCCCTATTGAGGGGAAGTCCCCTCAAGTCATTTATGTGTTTCATTGTCTTTAAAGCAAGGATAAAAAGGGCAACACAAAAGGAAAGCAGGAGCGTAGTCACTACTCCTCAGACGAAGGGGAAGTCTCCATATAAATATTATTTAATATAGTAATTAATTTTATAGGTACCAAAATAATTGGGTTATGTGGAAGAGATGTGACACGTATTTCACAGTGAAAATTTTAAGACACACTGACTTTTGAAGGCAAAATAAAAAAAAAGACTGATTCATAAAATCATAAAACCCTTAAGATTTCTGTGAAAGGGTGGGATTCTGATTTCTAGAAGTTAATTCTTTTTAAGGCAATGGAAGTAAAAATGAGGGAATTCTAAAGTCTTAATATGGAAACAATATGAATGACATGTTATTCCAACCCTTAAGCTTCAAATTAATTCTGGGACACATTACTAAACTAGCCATGCCTCAATTTTTCTCATCTAGAAAAATGGAGATGGTGCTAACAGAATTACCTCACTGCTTTTCAGAGAATTAAATGAGTTCACATAGCTAAAGTGCTTAGAACAATTCTGGACTCGGTGTCTCGTAAGTAATGTCCATCATCATAATTGTCACCCAGTGCTTCCTGAGTGCCACTCGTTTGTGGTCACCATTTTCTTTTTAGCCTACAGGGTAACAAAGCACTCACAGAACAGATTCTTAGTGCCACTGCCCAAAATACACTAGATGGTCTGTGGGTCTCCTGTGGACACAATTTTTAAATATTCCTAGCTATTTTGTGATATCCCACAGAGAAATGGCTAGTTAGACAGCATCACAATGTCCATCACACAGATTTTTCTTTTCCTTGACTACTCAACTCAGAAGGTAGTTTGTAGTCATTCTCTACAAAAGCAAAAAGTAACTAATGTTTCCTACTATCTTTTAAATGATAATTTTAATAATTATTTAATATACATAGACTTTTTTATAATAGGTTAATTTAGGATTTTCTTTTGTTTTTTGCTTTTTGTTTTGTTACTGGGGATCGAACTCAGGACCTTGCACTTTCAAGAAAGGCAACGGAACCACTGAGCTAAATCCCTGGCCCCTACTTAGGGTTTTCTAACTTTGTTACAATGATGAAAACGCAATAAGCAATCAGTAGAAACTATAAATCAATTTTGAATTTTGATATATTCTTGAGTGCGCAACATGCAGTATGATATAAACTTAATCTTAAGTTAAGCAACGTTGGTTCAGCTCCAGGTCAGCTCTTTGATTACAAGGGGAAACAACTTGTGCTCTAAAGGGCATTAAGCTGTGATTTTCAGCAGGTTAGCATATGAAATGCCCATTTTGAAGGGTTTATGTAGCTGTAATGTCACCTTACGTGAGGGGTCTATATTATATTCATAACATTATTTCTGATCTTTCTCACTTGGGTTTTGATACTCTTCGTTTTGTCGTTTAAGTACTTGGATTCATGCCTGCTTATAACTACAGCCATTCCTACTTGTCTGCTTGTTCTCCACTGGTCCACACACTTTAGTCTGCAAGAAATAAAAGAGGAGAAGGTACTTGTGCTCATCTTTCCAACAAACTTCAAAGATAAATGAAAAGAAAACAAAAATAGAAAAACAGGCAAGGAAAAAGGGGTGGTGATGAGGAGGGCTAAGCTCTGTCACTCTTTCTCCCTTATACTCTCAATGAAACAAAGCGGGTACAAGCCAAGACAAAGCCAGTACTGCTCCATATCAAGTCTATCATCTTCCCATTGGACCTTCTAATGCATGTTCCCCAACTGCTACCCCTCATTACATCTTACTACACAAGATACTGTATACCCATGTGTACTTTTATTGTCAGCATAAAAAAAAAGTAAGCTTTTTGGTCTCCTAAGAACCACTGTAAATTGGGACTGTCTGCCCCATAAGAGGCACTACCACCTTCCAGAATGCATGCACTCATCCTTGTGAGGAAAACAGCTTTCCACTTACCAGAAATACTGGATCCACACAACTTGAGACACCGAGGTGAACTGCAACATTGGAGTTGTGTCGTTCTGCCATGTTTTGTTTTTACTGAAACTTTAAATACACACTTGTGACTATGTCATTTTGTCATTTATCTTCTTTCCCCAGTACTAAATATTAACCCTAAGGCCTTTTCACTGAGCTACAGTCCTAGCCTCCTCCCTTTATTAATTTTGAGACAGTGTTTCACTAAATTGCCTAGGCTGGGCTGGAACTTGCAATATTCCTGCCTTAGCCTTTCAAAGTACTAGAATTATAGACATTCACCACCAAAACTGGCTTGCATCATTTTTCTTATCCCATTTCCAAAACAGTATTTTCAGGGTACAAGATATATGGCAGTTTGTTAAAGATGCCTGAGAAGCTACAAAGCAGTTTGAGGACAAAAAGTAAAGGGAGTGGGAAGTAAAATGGAATTGTTTCCAATTAAAGCAGCTAGAGAATTAGGTAGGTGGAATGTAATTATCTACATTGGAGTTTGGCCAGTCTTTTTCACTCTTTTAGAAAGAAAAAGAAAACGGTTCTATGATCTGTAATGAATACAGAGGTAGGTACAAGTTTAACATCTCATTTTAAAAAATGGAATAAGATTTCTAAGTCCTTTCCCAGAACATGAGTGGCATTTTTATTTAATGAATTTGAAGTTTCTTATAAGTCCAATACTTCAACCTAAAATAATTATCTCATAAGGCAATGTCTTTAGGAATGGAAGTGTTGGAGAAGACACAGTAACATAGCTCTGGCAACCAATGGAAGAAGAGCCACCATTTATAACAAACAGAAGTCAAATCTGAAACATTTTAAAACACAAGTTTTGTCAAGTCATGCCGTCATTTATCTAAAATTAAGCAAGTGGTTCTGTTTACTTGGTTACCTGAAGAATTAAACACGTTAATTTTGCTTGAAGTGTACAAACTTCCCCAGAGACTGGGCCCCAGGGCAGGGTAATGAAAACTGATACCCTCAGCAAACTTGGGAAGCCCTAGATGTGTGCCCATGAAATGTAAGCAGGCATTATATCCTTCATAATCAGGGCAGAATGAAGATGTGAACTGAATAAATGCTTGAGAAATATCATAGATTCTATTAGATGCAAAGATTGAAGTGTTACACACCTTTTAGCTCAACTTTCATTTAATTTACCACTTTCCTTTTTGTAGTCTGAAGGGACTGAAAAATGTCTTTTCTCTAATTTTTTCCCCTTTCATGACTTGACCAGGAAGATGAAATCGGGGTACTTTAACTACCATTCAGAGCCAAAGGCTTGCCCTTTGATATGGAAATCTGTCTCCTACGACCGCCTTTTCCCAGCCCCTTCTCCTTCCAGGGTCTCAACAGGAATTTTAAGTAGCTTTGTCACCAGCTGATAGTGAAAGCTAACTGTAGCTCTTTCCTGTTAAGTTTTGTTTTAAGTTACATGATGTTTTCTTCACCAAATTGGCAGAGCTGAGACTAAGTGAAGAAGAGGGGGGGCCAGGACAAGGAGGTGGCGGGGGATGTGAGAGAAGGGGGGGAGCTGCTAGGGGGATAACTGACTCTGACTACCCGTTAGAGTGAGTTGCTGAATGATGGTTTCTACCCTGTCGGCTGAAGTGTGGCCCCTCCTGCACAGAGCCTCTCACTTTAAATACACACCGGGCACCAACTGATGAAAGCTGCCACGTACAGTTACCCCGTTATTGTCATCTGCTTGCTGCATGGCTCCCGGCTTTGCTATAATTATTAATTGTACTTGTCAACTATCATTAATTCCTCTTTAGCATCCCTGTCTTTGAGTAATTAGACAGAACAGCCTCACTGAGCTCATTGTTTAGAGTCCCTTGAAAGGGCCCACTGGGCTTTCTGCTGAGAAAACCATCAGGAATACAATAGAGCACTTCAGAGTTAACCCTTTGGAAGTGTGAATAGCTGGGAAAGGGCTTTCACAGGTTTGGGTGGCCTGCTTGGTTTGTGGGTACAGAAAGTCATAGCCAGATACCTTCTAAATGGAACCATATTTTAAATGTTTCGTCCCTGCAGACAAGGGGTACTTAAATTGACTGAGAAGCTGAAGAAAGGCCTTAGGGAAAACAAAATTTCCTAATTAGGACCACTGAATTTTCAATCATTTTCTCATTTGATCTTAAGCTTTGTATTTTGGAGAAGCCAAAAGTTTCAAAAGTAACTTCCTATGTTAATTATATTTATGTGCATGATATGTATTATGCATAAAGTTTTTCCAGGTGATTTTTGATTTCTCCAAGTATAAGTTTAAAACAACAGGATCAAAGTTCCAGTTTTTATTTATCCCGTCTCCCAGTCTTCTACATAGGGATCAAGCTTTTAATTATGTAACTAGTGGCTATATACACATTAATTTACTTGTTTTGTTTTTGTTTTTGTTTTTTGGTTTTTTTTTGAGACGGGGTCTCACTATGTAGTTGAGACTGACCTGGAACTCACTATGTGGCCCAGGCTGGTCTTGAACTCACAGTGATCCTCCTGGCTCAGCCTCCCGAGTGCTGGGATTACAGGCATGCACCACGACGCTCGGCATTTTACTTTATTTTTTAAAGTCCATATATACAAGGAACTAAGCCATATATAGCATGTGGCTCACCTTTTTAAAATGTTCCCTAAATTACCTAATCTCATGTAATAAAAGGGAAAAGGGGCCCTATGGTTTACTCTGAGTAGCAACTATAAATGAAAATTACTATGTCATCATTTAAAATGGCATAATGCATAAGAAAACGCTTTAAAAATATAAAGTAACATAAGTGGCAGTAGTATTTATCACTGTTTCCTTATAAAATGAAATTCCTTTGACAGTGTTAAATTTGGGGTAACTTGAAATTCTGTGGCAGTTATAGGTATGTTAAGGTCATCGTGAGAATGGGGGCTATTAGCCATTTTTAAACAATAACATTGTTAACAATAATATTTAAAAGTGAGCTGGTATTTCTTAAAACAACTCACACAGTAAAGCCTATTGATCTAGCAATTCAACTAAAAAAAAATCATAAAAATTTCTCTTAAAGAAAATTAGACTGTATAGAGTTGTGGAACACAAACTAAAGCAAATCTGACCACTAGGAATCATTAGAGCTATTTCCTACAGTATCTTAGCTACAAGATTTTTCAGATACTAGATGAGTGCTTTTTGCCATAATAACATTAATTGAAGTATAGATATGTGTTATATGTACTTTATATACATTAATTCATTTAATGCTCAAATCTCTATGAAATAGGTACTATTATCTCAATTTTAGAGATGGAAAAACTGAGCAAAAGGTAGTTAGAGAAGTTGTCCAAGATTGCCCAGCCAGAAAAGAGCAGTCAAGGACTGATGAGCCCAGAGGTCTCACACCTGTGCACTCTTCTAGCCCATCTCTCCAGGAGCTGACACTCACCTATTCCCGCTTCCACTGCATACGAGAAAATGGAACTATTTCTGGTGGTGTCCTCAGCAGAAAATAGATTTGTTTCTGAAATAAATGCTAACAATAAAAGCATGATGAAAGAAGGGCCGAACATCTTAGGAACTTGCCAAACCTGTGATTGCTCAGCTATTCCTGGGCATTGTTATTACTGTGTGCAAATGTTTGTTTAAGTGAATATACATATGCACACAATCATTATGTGTAAATTAACATAGTTCAATGTAATGTTTATTGAGGTTATACTGCATACTTTCTTCTAAATATTAAGAGATGGGAAAATATAAGTTATGATTCTTAACAAGAAAGTTTTCAGGACAGAATTTTGAGGCTATACAATTAATATAATACAAAGTGCTAACTGGAACACAATCAATGAAACAGCTAAGATCAATTGTAAGCATAGTCAAAATAAGACTCATTAAAATAGGAAAAACTTTCTAAGATTTCAGAGTATTTAACAATGGAGCAGGATGTCTTAAATAATGAATATTCAGGCCAGGGATATAGCTCAGTGGTTACATGGCCTGCCTTGCAAGTTCAAGGACCAGAGTTTGAACACTGGCATTAAAAAAAAAAAAAAAAGTAATGAATACTCACTAAAAACATTCAAATTGAGGGCCGGGTGAGTATTTAGCTCAATGGCCCTGCTCCTGCCTCACAAGCACATGGTCATGAGTTCGATTCCCAGTACCAAAAAACAAAAACAAAATTAAAAACACTCAAGTTGAACAAAGTTCTAAAAGAAGGGAATGGAATTAATATGAGAAAATGAAAAATAATGGAAACAAAGTCTTTGTAGACAGGGAGGGAGGGAGGGGTTGAAGGGAGAGCAGGGGAATAGGGGGAAAAAAGAACCAAGATTGATTATGTAAAGGTGGAAATTTCCAACAATGAATGTCATTATATTGTGTACATTAAATGTACCAATAAAATGAATTTTAAAAAAACAAGTTCTACAAAAAAATACTGCAGTGGGTGTAAGGTTTTACCAGTCTAAATAGTGTATACTGTCATCTTGTATATTTTACATTCCATGGTTCCACAAAATAAAATCTAAGCAAAAAAGGGGAACTTAATTTTTCTGTTCTTTACAGAGAAACCACCTTGAAAAAATCTGGCATTTGTCTTTGAAAGATGAATTTGAGATTAAAAAGTGCTAATGAGAGTAAAAAGTAATAATTACAAGGTATACTTTTCTGAGCTACTCCAAAATGAAATGGACTTCCTCAAGTGATGTCTTCTTTTTATTGTGTTTATGATACAGAGGAAAATTTTATCACAAAGTTGTAAATGAGATGTTGGATCACATAACTCTTAGCTCTTTTTTCTTTCTAAGTACTAGAATTCTGGGTGATTAACAGTAAATCCAACAAGTTAATAAAAAGTTTATATTTTTAGTTTTTTTGTTGTTGCTGTTGTTTTTGTTTTTGTTTTTGTTTTTGTACCAGGGATCGAACTCGGGTCCTTGCGCTTGTGAAGCAAGTGCCGGAACCACTGAGCTAAATACCCGGCCCTATTTTTAGTTTTTTAAGAAAATGAAATTTAGAAATAATTTGCACCAAATTTGGGTTGAAGAAGGAGTTTATTATTAAAACCATAACCATTAAAGAAAGATGGTCAAGATTCAAGTCATAACTATGTCATCTAATCTTGGGTAAGCTTGGACAAAGCATTTCAATTGCTCCATTCCTCAATTTCTCCAAATGTAACACCAAGATAATAATAACAATATATTACTAGTTTATTCTGAGGGCTGAATGAGTTGATTCCTGTAAAGTGCTTATACAATGTTTATGCATGTTAAATATTATGTTAACTATGTTCATGTCTTTAATATTTAAAATGTAGAATGTGAAAGTGTAAACATTAAATTTCAGAGGAAAAACAGCTTTCATATATCTAAAGCAAGAGCATATTTTAAAATTCTTTTCAACTTTCATTACTCACTGTTTCTAGTGCTTAAATCTATGTGACTAAAATTTTTAGCAGAAAAGTTAGATGACAAACTCAACCTAAACAACTTTTAAGTACATGAACCATTTAGGACTCCAGAGTGAAGAATCATTCAACTGAATTTGTAATACTTGGATTTACCATTGCTACCAAAATCCACCTTAATTAAAAAAACATTTATACAGTTTCTGTTGGGAAACTTCTATTACATTTTATTTGGTTCTTGGATTCCAAATCTATCACTGTCCCACCTCTTGCTCCTAGCCATTCATACACTGTAAATATCACTCTGGCTGTCCACATAGCATATGCTCAAAATTGATACTTCCCTTGTGGAAAAAAAAGAAAGTCAATGACATCTTAGTATTTTCCAAATTAGACAAGATCATGTATAGGCTCGTCAGGGTGAATTTAATGTCCCAAAATTTACAGACTATGTGTCACTACTACACTAATGTTTCTGAGCCAAACTGAAACGACACAGTTTTTTCAGACTCTGAACTTTTCCTTAGCCCTTCTCAATTCTCTTATTTCAAACATTCAAAGCCCAGTTTAAATGACCACTGTTTAGCAACACTTGTTTAGATTTCCTCCTCCACTCCATAGCCTTTCTCTCCTTTGTCCCCCACCTGTGAAACATCTTTCATTCTGATACATGAAATATAGTAGGGATTATTAATTGAAGGAATATGAGATAGTAGAAAAACAAACAGGGGGGATGTCTATTACAGTAAACACATCCCATAAATGTTTTTATCTTATTCATTATAGAGACTTCCCACTTGGTATAAGTATTTTATACCAAATTTATTTGTAATAATGACAAAAGGGATGCTGACAGTTATGAAATTTATAGACATCATCAGATTAAAAAGTCCAACCACTCAGGGACAGTGTGATTAGTAAGAGGAGTCAGGAATTTCTCCCAAGAAGTTTCTAGAACAGGGGTCCCAACTTTCTGGCACGAGAGACTGGTTCTGTGTAAGGCAGTTTTCCCACAGATGGGGTTAGGGATGGTCTGGGAACGATTCAAGCACAACACAATGTACTGTGCAGTCCCACTTCTCTGCTAACATTAATCTGTATTTGCTGCCTCTCCCCAGCTAGTATCATCACCTCAGCTCCATCTCAGATCATCAGGTAAGAGATGCTCACAGGTGCATGCAAACCAGACCCCTCATGTGTGCAGTGCGAGTACAAGTGCGGCTCCCATGAGAATCTAATGCCACCACCGGTCTGAAAGGAGACTGAGCTCAGGCAGCAATGTAAGCCATGTGCAGCAGCTATAAAAGCAGATGAGGTTTAGCTTGCTTTCTGACCACTTACCTTCTTACTGTCCTGCCTTTCCTAATGGGTTTTGGGGTCACGGGCTCTAGACCGAAAACTGTAGGTCTGCAATGAAACATTTCTGCAACACAATGTCCAGGTGTATAATGAGGTTTATGAGACAATGAGATTTATGCGTACAGCAGTCTTCAATCAAGGTATGCTTCAGACTCTACACAAAAGCAAGGGCCTTAGAACCACTTCTTGGGTTCTTTGAAAGACATTTGGGAACCTCCTTACATCTCTGCTTCAGTTTAGGGACAAGTTTCAGAACATCTCAAAAAATTACCTGCAAATCCTTACAAATATTTCCCCTAAGTATTCCTTTTCATGACCAAGTTTCTCCTAGAATTGTGGGATAATAAATTTGAGATATACTGTCTCTGAAAGAAGAGTTCAGGTACTCCACATGACCAAAAAATTAAACCCAAAGCCCGAGATGACAGAATAGCAAGCAGACCCCATCCTGAGACAACTGGTGTGCCTGACAAGGGCACCTTCTGCATGCAAAGTAATCAGGGGTGAACCATTAATATTTGTTTCCTGCCTTTCATTCTTGGGACTGACGCATTTCTACTATCCCCACATCCACCCATATCTCAAAACTTTTCAATCTTTCTTATGCTAAGAATCCTATTTTATTTATTGTTGTGTTCTCTGCAATAACAAGCATCATGCTTGAATCATTCATATTATAATTGTACTATACAGAAATGAATCAACTTCCTTTTTTTTTTTTTGGTACCTGGGGTCGAACCCTGGACCTTGTGCTTATGAGGCAGGCAACGGCACCACTGAGCTAAATCCTCAGCCCTATCTACCTCCTTCTTTTCCATCTGATTCTTTCAACACAACTGAAAAAACACCAAACACCGGAGCAGGCAGATGATAGGCACATCCAAATTAGGGTTGCCATCCAAAGGCTGGAAGGGCATTACATACTGTTTCCAAAATATGTTTTAAAGAAATTATCCAACAGAAGATGAAACAATACAAAGTGTGTTGAATTTTGTTCCACAAATTTTGAGTGATTTATTAATGCAGAATCAAAGCACATGGTTAAAATGAAAACAGATTAGAAGCTGAATGAAGATATAGGAGGTCACCGTGTAACTAGTCAGTATATATTAGCAAAGACAAACTTGCAGAACATTTCTTTTATCACAGGACTACTATTTTAAAGTAGAATTTCTCTAAAAAATTTTAAGTTATATTTTAGCCAAGTTACATTCCTGTACAATTTCATATTCTAGTAGCTACACGGCCGTAATCTTCTTGAAATTTTAGATCATAATTGCAAGAGTTATTAGGTTGGAAAACAGCTTCTAGGCAAATGACGTTATTCCAAAAACTTTTTAACACCAGAAATAGTAGTTGGATTATTTCTTCCTCACAGTCTGAAGGACTGGTTTTTAATGAAATTTAGGTATTCTGATATGAGTGGTTCTTACTTTTAAATAACAGTACTCTTAAGACAAAAGGGAGAGGCTAAAGGACAAATAAAGCTAATAAATAAAATGAATTTCAAACGGTTAAAATTTGTTCTGAGTCTACCCAACTGAAAAATATAGTTTACCTTACTCTTCTGCATTCTATGGTATTAAATGAATATTTTCATATTTTCTTCTTTCTCTCCTTTACATTTTCTCAACTTTTTCTGTTTGAGCAGTTCTGAGGATTGAACCCAAAGTATTACCCCTGCTAACAATGTGCTATCACTGAGCTGTACCCCTAGTCGCCTTCACATTTCCTTTTCTAAAGATATGTTTAAGGATCAACAAACACATTTGGTTCTACTAGGTTTCTATGAGAATTAATCCATTGATGAGCTCTGGAAGAGCTGGTAGGAGGTAGGGCCTGGTCTAAAGAGTTAGGTCAGAGACCAGGGAGCTCAGTGGTTCTGCTGCAGGCCTTGCAATTGCAAGGTCCCAAGTTCAAATCCTGATACTAAAAAAAAAAAAAAAGTTAGGTCAAGGTGGGTATGATCTAGAAGGGTGTGTTTTTGTCCCCAGCTCCTTTCTTCTCTTTCTGCTTCCTATTTATCATGGTCTGAGCAGCTCTGCTTTGCTACACACTTTTGCCATGTCATTTTGCCTTTAGCCAGCCAAAGTTACACTGAACCTTCTGAAACCATGAGCCAAAATAAACCTCTTCTTTAAATTGTAGGTGTCAGGCATTTTGTCCCAGGAAAAGGAGCTAATACAAACATGAAATGTCACCCAACTGCCAGACACAGATCAACTCTGGACACAGATAAACAGAGGCAGAGCAGCTCCTGGAAGCAGTGTATCCCCACTTCACCACTGGGGTGTCTTGTGCAAATCCTGGGTAAATGCACTGGGAGTGTTACATCTTATTAACCAGCCATGCTGACTTCATTTCAGATATATTAAGAACTATAAAATCTTTTCATTCCTCTAGCGTTTTTCCTAATTAAAAAATTAGGAAAATTTATTTAGATAAGTTTATATCATTATATATGTACAAAATGATGTCACTGAAAAAAACTAAAGGTTACTATTGATATTTGAAGTTCAAAAAGTAATGTTGTTTTTCTTAAGATGAAAGGAATATTTGTTCATTAAGGTAACAAGAACATACAACAAAAAGAATAAAAAGTTTTGGGCCAGGGATTTAGCTCAGGGGCCCTGTGCCTGCCTCCCAACCACAAGGTCCTGAGTTCAATCTCCGGTACCATAAAAAAGAAAAAGGTTTTAAATGAGCTATAATGACACAGTCTAGGTAAAGCCTTTTAGTATTTTCTATATAATTTCCAGTGTTTTTTATTCTATGCATGATGTGTGTGTGTGTGTGTGTGAGAGAAAAAGAGAGAGAGAGAAAGAGAGAGAGAGAGAGTATTCACATGTATCGATTCAACAAATGCTTCTAGAATGTTTACTGCAATCCAGGTTTTAATTTCCCACATCATTACATTATTTTAAATGATGTTTATAAACACTACATCCTTATGGTTACATAAATAAATATAATGTAAATATATAGTAATATTTATGCAATGCTGAACTGAACTTTTAACATTGGCACTATAAGGTAAGATCAAAAACTACAGTGAACATTTACAAAAGTCACTGTCATTAATCCACCTAAAAATAAAGTACCCCATTTTACTTCAAACATACCTATCCCCTCTCTTAGCAATATCTGTTACTCTAATAAATTTTTTAAAATTTAAACATTGTCTATTTTTCAATCATGCCTTATATTTAGAGTATGTAATATTTATTTATTAATATTTTATGTTGATTAAAAATTAATGATTTAAATGCTATGTAAATCTAATCCATAGAAATATTTATTTACTTTATACATGTTGGGCAGATTTCTGGAAGGACTAGTGCAGTGCTACAATTGACACTATTGCTTCAATAAGTGAGAGGCCCAATCTCACTGCAATCTTTTCAGCATCATTTACTGTGGCATTTTCAATCTTTGCCAATTTGCTAAATGAACTATGATCTCATGCTTAATCTACATTACTTGGTTACTCATAAAAATCAAACATCTTATAAGTTTCTTCCTTATTTGATTTTCTCTTATTAATTGAATATTTATGTTACTTCTTTGCTATCAATCTGTATTTTAAATTATATTTTAATTGTATATGTTGAGCATATGAGACCACAGAGAGATGAACAGTCTCAACAAAAATGGGGATTTACATATTTCAATCTGATATATTATGGATATAATTCCTAGTTCCTCATTTGTTTGCCAGTCTTATCACTGAAGACGTAAAGAAGCTTTTCCATTCATGGCATCAAGCCTACCAGGATTTTGTGTGTGTGTGATCAATGCCTCTGTTGTAATGCTTTAAGAACTTCCAATCTATCTACAACTTTTATTCATCTACACAATTTCTTAGTACTTCTATAGTTTTTTTGTTTACTATTTAAGTATTTAATCCTTCTACAATTTACGCTGGCAATAGCAAGCTTTCTTCTAAGTACTTAGACAATTATATTAAAACCTTTCCCGCCACACAGATTTGAAATACCTAAAATGATACCTGCATCAAAGAAAATTTGTCATGTTAACAGAGGAGGTAATCTGCTAATTACAGACCAAACTTGTTTACATTATATCACATCATGTTAAAACACCAGCAACTTACCATAAAACATAGTTTGGGTTTTTCTACAAGTAATCTAAAAGATGCACAGATTGGGGTATCACTCTACAAAATAAAAACACGATTCATAACTGCTTAAATATTAGGAAATATTTATTGTATTTTATAAAGAATATGAGTAGCAGTTCACTCAGTTACGTAAAATAGATGTTCACTTACAGAATGCAACTATGGGCAAAGCTGCTTTCACTGAAAGTTCTAACTTTGCAGAAAGTACTACAGAGATCACTTGGCATCAAAGGGCTTCCTTAAATTGGATTACTGTTGGGAGAATTCTGTCTTTTTTGTTCACTGTTCTGTAAAAACAAGCAATTGATTGCTCACACACAGTATCTTAAAGATTTTTGATCACTAGTTCACGTATTATTTTATTTGAAGGAAAAATCTTCTTACTTATAAATAATTATAGAACAAGAGAACAGTGTGTAATCAGTAATTGTTAAACTGAGAGTCACTGTGTCATCTTTTTTAAAATATGACATCTCCCATAACTTTTGAGTGACTCTACATCAGTACTGCTTATCAGTGAAGAAGTTAGAATCCATAACTAAAGGAATATATATAGACCATTATTTTCTCCCAGGATAGTTAGTGCCTCTGGGTTGTTTCGAGTGTCTTAACATTGGTTTCTCAAGTGGCAATATCTAGTTCTGAGATCAGTACAATGGATCATCTCAGCTATGACTCCATTATGTTATTTAAATCGATGTACAGTTTGAAATGAATGCTGCTATCCAAATTGTACTGACAAAACATTCCCAATGAATTATAAGTGCACACACTTGAAACATCCAGAAAATAAAGCTAATAATTTTATGCTAACCTATTGAAATGGATATTGAATATGTTAGGTTAAAGCATGCAGGCAATCAAGCAGAATCAAACAATTAAATAATTTTTGTTGAGAAAAATATATTAAAGGTATGGTGCCATTAGACTTAAACATTCTTTTACCGTGCTTTCTGTAATGCTCTTATGGGTAATGTTTTAACTTGATAAGAGTCACCTAAGAATATATCTAAAACACAGTCTTGCTCAAGAAAGATACATACACAAAGACACACACGTGCGCACACACACACACACACACACACACACAATAACCTGCAATGATTAGTAAAAATTCTAAAAGATGGTGACAAGAATAGAATAGAATAGAATAGAAATTTTACTCCATTCAGAATATGTATGATCCTATAATGAGTTATTACATAACACACAAAGGATTCAAGTGCAAAGACTGAACTTTCAGGAATCAATTCCATCACATTAGCAGAAAAATGTGGATAAGGTTGTCCAGCAGGACAGGTAGCTACAAATTATGTAGAATCAGAAGCCTGTGTCTATACAACTAAAGCTACGTTTTTTCTTCTTTCTTTTTTTTTTTTAAATAATAACCAAGGTTTTGATTTCAGAGGGTCATTGGATTTGGCCACGGTCTTTCAATCTTGTTAATTATTGTGTGTTCAGCATAATGCACATTTTCATCTACAGGTGGCAGACCTTTTAAAAATCAACTTCAATCATATTCAGTTTTTTGTTTTGGTGTGATTTTTTTAAACTGCCATCCACATTAAAATGTAAGAGTGTGCTGTTCAGAGTTCTCATTAAAGCTGCACAATTTAGATGACAGATTTGTCAACAAAGTGGCTCATTCTCAAAGGCCATTGAACCCTGTCGGGATAAATGCCTTAAAAATTGTATATTGCAGGATAATCTTTAATTACACAGAACTCACTTGACAGTTTACAGTATATTGGGATTATTTTTAGTTTTTGCAGCAATAAAGCATTTTACTTTCTAGATTAGGGTGACTGAGGGAAACAAAAATGATTAGATTTGATAAATAGTTAAAGCAAAGAGCTGGCTTATTTGCAAGTAAAAGAGAAAGGTGACCAAAAAGCATGTGGAAATAACAACCACTTAGGATCACAAATTATTAACTAGCTAAATGGTTAAAGCAAATAACTATAAATGTAGTGACATTTTGAAAGAATGCTAACTCAGAAGGAGATAAGCAAACTAAAAATAATTGCCTCCAACAGTAAAACCAACTACTCTTCTCATTTACTTCTATAAAATCTCATATTTATAACAGCTTGCAGTTTCTTGTTTTTGTTGTGTTTTTAGTCAATGCATTATATAATCTGGTGTTCAACCAAACTTTTTGCATAACTGATTTGTTGTAAGACTGTATTAACATAGAAAAGGATGTAAAAAATATATAAATAAAATATCCATAATGTTACAGTTCTCAAATTATTTTACATCTATTCAGTCTAATGTCCATGCCTAATATCCTTTATCACATTTATTTGCAAAAGAATTTTGGAAAGAATAAATATTTATTTTACTATTTTGTTATTCTTTATCTCTAATGTGGGAAATTCTTTACAAGTACTGTGTCTTAATTGTTTTACCATCTTCTGATTAATTTATTAGTTAATATTTGAAATGTACTTCTTTCTAAACTATCACACTAATTAATAAAACCTAAAGAAATTTACTGTATTATTTTAATATTTCTTTATGATAAATATATGTACAGAACACATAGTTAAACAAATGTCACATAATTTTCATACAGGACATGACTGGCACTCTCTCTTGAGTCAGAAATGCCTCTTGATCCACATTTTCCCCTTTCCTCCCCTAATCCCAGCTAAACTCAGTCCTCAAACTAGAAATCAAATTCAAAGGTTTTTGTGGTATGATTTCCTTGTTTTTCTTTATAATTTACCATCTACAGTGCATCCTGGAAAAATATAATTTAATATGCCTGGTATCATACAGAATTCATTTTGATACATCTTGATTTTTTTCTGTGAATATTAAGTACAGCACTAAAATTCTTCCATCTTCCTCACTCTTTATTGTATGACTGTTCTATAATTTTCCATCTTGTTAAAGGCAATTCTTTCCAGTTATTTCGCAGATTACAGATATTTTTCCAGTGTGCATTCTTGCACATGTCTCCTGGTGTGTGTGTGTGTGTGTGTGTGTGTGTGTGTGTGTGTGTCTGCGTGCACATATTTCTCTAAGAATTTAATCAGAGTTATTACTTGAGCATCATCACTAGATACTACATCCAAAGCGGTTGTTACAATTCTCAACATGATAGGAACCACCACTGCTCTGCTAGATGTTTCCATTTCTCCCATTCTGAGGTGTACATAGTGGGATCTCATAAAGAGTTTTATCCGTATTTTCTTGCACTACTGCTGAGATTAAGTACTTGTACATAAATTGGTCATTTAGATTTATTGGTCATTTGAATTTCTTTTCTTTCTTTTTGGGGAGGGGGTTAGTTTTACTTTTGATTTGTGAATATTTCTCTTGATTTAGAGTTTCAAAAAATGTATTCCTAAAACCACCTTGTTAATGATGTTTTACCAATTTACGCTATTACTTTTTTTTTTTTTTTTCCCCTCTACCAGGGATTGAACTCTGGCCCTTGAGTTTACAAGGGAAGCAGGGGGCACCACTGAGCTAAATCCCAGTCCTCTATCACTATCTTTTCTGTTTTCTGTGATGTTTTAAAAAACAAAAAATAGTATAACATGTGCTTTTATGTCTTAAGAAATCCTTTCTTATTCCAGGTCCTACTTTCACCTTTTGCTCTTAGATTCTCTTATGGCATTTATTGTTTTGCCTATTACACTTGCGTCTTAATCAACTAAAAGAGTGTCTCACTCTGTTACGCAGGGTAGCCCTGAACTCTTGGGCACAAGCAATTCTCCTATCTAAGTACAAGCATGCAGATCACATTCAAATGTAGAGCTGATTTTTACATGGGAGTGATGTAGAGATCTAATTTCATTTTTGTAAAATTTGTGCTGTACCTATTATTAAAGTTTGTTATTTCCTTACAACTTTGAAGTGTCACCTTTATGAAACGTTCACATTTGCAAGAGCTTGTTGCTGAGCTTTCTATTATTTAAATTTGTTTCCTTGTCTATCCTGAAGCAGTAACACACTTCCTTAAACACTTAATAGTTTATCCCAAAACTCACTCAAGAAGCCCATTTGTGTACATACAGACTGTCCTGGGCGTCACTCAGACCTGTGTTATTTTAACCAGTTAATTTTGCATTGAACAAATCCGATAAAATTGTCATTTTTATATTCTTATAAAATTTTATTTGAAAATATGAGATTTTTGGCCATCCTGTATTTAAATAATTGGACTGCAAGTAGTTAATAGAGCTCTATATCTGTCAGGCTACTTTACCGCCTCATTCCTTCCTTTACAGAGAATCTATTTTTTGTCTTTTGCATTTGGAATTATCCTGTTACATCACACACACACACACACACACACACTTATCCAAGTAACAAAGACAAAATAACCAGTTGGCATTTGGAGACCACGTCTGCACTGTACTTATAAGTCAGTTGGAAAGTATGGGACACCTTTACATCTTTGACTTTTTTTAGTCTATGACCATGGACTACTTCATTATTTATATGTCCTTTGAAAATATTAGATAATAAAGTGTCACCTCTTTCCCCATCTCTTATTACTAGAACTTTAATAAAGATTTATACTGCTACATGGAAAGATTGCCGATTTCTACCTATTGTATGTGTCAGCCTTGCTAAACTCTCTTACTAACCCGTTTCATTTGTCAGTAGTGATGAGAGGGCCGGGAATTTAGCTCAGCAGCGCTGTGCCCACCTGGCAAGCACAAGATCCTGAGTTCAAGCCCCAGTACAGGAAAAAAAATAGTAACAGTAGGTTGTTTTTTAACCCTAATAACTTTAGTTACCCATTTCTGCTCATTGGCTAGAATTTCCAGAAAAATGATGCATAGCAGGGTATTATCAAATAGTTGTCTTAATTTTGCTCACAAAAATGCTGTCAACATTTGACTCATAATTTATTTTTGCATAATTTATTTTATTCGTAGAAGGATGTTCTTCCTTGTTTTCAGTTTCCTAAGAATTTTATAATACTAGGAATAGATTTAATAATAATTCTATAATTGGTATTTTTAACAAGTCTTGTATTTCTGGAATGAACTAATTTGGTCATGAAAAATTACTCTTTATATATATACTGCTGCATTTCATTTGCTGTGATTTTGCTGTGGATGTTTTACATGTAAAATCATGAGAGAACTGGCCTGTAAATGTTCTTCTTACTATTTATGTAAGATCTGATATCAAGATTTTATGATCCTTATACAATGAGTGAAGACTGTTATCTCTAGTGTTTTGTGGAAAAACTTATGAAAGCTTAAACTTAATTCTTCCTTGCACTTCTTCATGAAGTTATCTGGATTTGAAATTTACTTTGGAGGGGATATTTTTTTCCCTGATGGTACTGGAGAATGAATCCCAAAACCCTGCACATGTTGGGTAGGCCCACTCGTGAGCTACTTCCCCAGCCCTGTAGGGTAATATTTGTTTACTGGATAAAATGTTAGTATTGGTTTTCAAATTATTCAGGTTATCCATTTCTTTTTCAGTAAATTTTTCCCAATCATATCTTTCTAGGAATTTTTCATTCATTTGACTTTTCTTTTCTTTTGCTTTCTTTTCTTTATTTGGTACCTGGGATTGAACTTGGGACCTTGCACTTTTGAGGCAGGCAGCAGAACTACTGAGCTAAATCCCCGGCCCTACATTTGACTTTTCTTATCTACCAACATAAAGTTATTCAGAATAGTCCTTACTTGCTGTTTGATATCTGCACAAAGATCCTCTTTTATGATAACACCTTTTAAGTCCTAATATGGGAAACTGTGACTACTCTCTTGCACAGCCTCAGTAGACAATCAAAAAATTTCTACCTCTTTACAACTATAATTTTTTTCCATTAAGTTTATTGGTACATTTTAGGTATACAATACAGTTACGTTCATCATTAGCATCTTGTACCTTTACATAATGTATCTTATTTTTTCCCATTCCCCTCCCCTCCCTTTATCCCCTCCACCCCTCTCTATTTACAAAAACTTTGTTTCCATTTTTTCCTTTTCCCATATTTCTACTTTTCCCTTCTTTCCTTTCCCCTCCCCCTCCCACTTCCCCTAGTCCTTTAGACCCTTTCTACCTATTTCACATTATCAGTTACACATTTTGATCCCCATTTACGCTTTTAGTTTTCATACCAAAGAAACTATTTAGTATTTACACGTGTCCTATTTACTTCACTTAAGAGTATGGCCTCAATTTGCATACATTTAGCCCTAAATGTCTCTAATTTCTGGTTCTTTATGGCTGAGTAGAACTCCATTTTATTTTTTTTTAAAAAAGAAGTATCTTCTTTATCCAGTCTCCATGTGATGGGCAACTGGGCTGCTTCCAAGTTTTAGCTATTACAAACTGTGTCTCTATAAACACGGGTGAACATATATCACTGGGGTATGATTCTTTTAAATCTTTGGGGAAGATACCCAGCAGAGGAATAGCTGAGTCAAATGGGACCTCAAATCCTAGTTTTTTTGAGGTATCTCCATATTGATTTTCACAGTGGTTGCACCAGTCTGCATTCCCACCGACAATGGAGAAGGGTTCCTTTCTCCCCACAACTCCACCAGCATGTTATTGATCTCATGATAGCAGCCATTCTTTCTGGGGAGAGGTGGAATTTTAGCTTTTGTAGTTTTCTCTGTTATAGGACAATTTCTCACACTGATAACTTTGTTCTTGAATTTTTTCTTCTATACTTTGAATTTCTGCTGTTATGTCTTATAACTTCTTAGCAGACACATAATATCTGCATGTCTTTATGGAAAATATAATTTATTACAAGTATATGATATATAATGATCAAATCATAATAAGCATCATTTTCCTCTGACACTTGATATTTCTGTATATTAGAATGTAAGTTCTTAAGTTGATGGCTTATGCATTTTTACTCTTTCTTTGTTTTCCTACATTTACTTAGGTGATAAATTTCCTAATAAATAGTTCTTATAGGCATTCTACAATTCTTATGTAGGGATATTTGGTGCTTTATAAAAGACATTTCTAATGCCATTGTGGCTTCTTAATTGTGAAGTTTCATTTCTATATAAATTCTATTTCTTTTTTTTCAGCTTTAATTGAGTTTATTGGTACATTTTAGGGATACAGTGCAGTTACATTCATTGTTGTGATCTTGTACCTCTACATGACATGTCTTGATTCTCATTTTTTCCCCTTACCTCTACCCTCCCTTCACCCCCTCCTCCCCTCCCCATCTACAAACACTTTATTTTCATCTTTTCATTCTCTCACATTTTTTTCTTTTCCCTTTTTACTCTTCCCCTACCCATCCCACCTTCCCTACACCTTTAGCTCCTTTCTTCCCATTTCTAAATGTCAGTAATCTTATTAGAATCTTATGCATTGTTGCAGATTATTTACACCAGGGAAACTATTCGGTATTTACACATGTGTGACTTATTTATTTCACTTAGGAGTATATCTTCAATATGTATCCATTTTCCTATGAATGAATCTATTTTCTCGTTCTTTATGGCTGAGTAGTATTCCATTGTATAGAAAAACCACAACTTCTTTATCCAGTTTCCAACGGATGGGCAATTAGGCTGTTTCCAAGATTTAGCTACTACAAACTGTGCCGCTATAAAAATGGGTGCACAAACTTCTCTGTGATATGATTCTTTTAGTTCTCTTGGAAAGATACCCAGCAGAGGGATGGCTGGGTCAAATAGAACCTCCAGTCCAAGCTCTTTGAGGTATCTCCATATTGATTTCCATAGTGGTTGCACTAGTCTGCACTCCCACCAACAATGGAGAAGGGTTCCTTTCTCCCCACAACCCCGCCAACATTTGTTATTGTGTGATTTCTTGATAGCAGCCATTCTTTGTGGGGTGAGGTGGAATCTCAGTGTTGTTTTCATCTGCATCTCTCGAATGACCAGTGATGTGGAACATTTTTTCAAATATTTTCTTGCTGCTTTTACTTCTCTGTCTGAGAAATGTCTGTTCATTTCGGATGCCCATTTTTGAATCGGGTCTTTATATTTGGGGGGACTGATTGTTTTGAGTTCTTTATGTATCTAGGAATCAATCTAACAAAAGAAACAAAAGATCTCTACACTAAATTCTATTTCTATATAAACTATTATTCACTTGCATCTTGAGTGTTTTACAGCATTATATCAAAACTTTGAATATGATTGATAGAGTGTTGAGACATTTATTGACTTAGAATATGGTCAATTTTTCTAATTGTTCCACATGTGCTTTAAAAACCTGTCAATTATACAATAACATGCAAGGTTCTTATACACCAAGATTAAGATTTATACTCGTGTTTGTGTGTGTGTGTGTTTTCCTAGAGATTGAACTCACAGCCTCTGCACCAAGCTGCACTCTCAGATCATTTTATTTTTTTATTTAGACACAGGGCCATTCTAAATCTCTAAGTTGCCCAGGTTGGGCTCAAAGTTGTAATCCTCCTGTCTCTGTATCCACATACATCTTCACACCCTGCTAAGTGCAAGTTTCTTAACACTGCCTTTCAACTCTAAATCTTTCCTCCCATTTTATTCCATGAACTAATGAGAGAAGGGAGTTAATATAGTGCTATTATGAATTATTTCTCCTTTTTACTCTATAAATTTTTTCTTAATATATTTTGATGTTACCTTATTAGGAACATTTAGATTTAAAATTATTCTTTCTATTGAAATGAAACTTCAATCATTTAAAGGGACTCTGACTCCAGAAATGGTTTGGGTTTTGCTTAATAACTTTAAACCTCACCAGCATCTGTGTTGTACATATATGTCTACTGTTTTCCATTCGTATTTACCTTTCACAGATGATGACTGTGAGGCACAATGGCTAAGAAATAACCCAATAATGTAAGCGTACAGTCAGATGAACACAGTTTGTCTCCCGAATCTACCATCTACCTCTTTATCCATCATACTCATATATCCTTAACTCCTTATATAAGAATACTTTATAGGTTCTTAGAGTCAGCATAAATTCTGCAAAAAGTGCTCTCAGTCTAATTTCTTTGTAAGATCTTTATCTAGTTGTGATTTTTCTCACATAGTTTAAATTCTCACTGTTGTAATATCCTAAGGTAAAATAATATTTTAAAATATTTTAAATACTTAGGAGGAAAGTATTCTTAATTAGAACAATAGTACTCCAACTCTTTCCCTTATATAACAATCACAACAACAAAAGGTTTGCCAAATTTGCACTTTTCTTTTAAAATTCGTATTAGTATGTTTGCAGTACAGAATGATTCATCCTGGGGAGTTGGGACATGTACATAACACATCTAAAATACATTTCTCTTTTCCTCTTCTCCTTTTACCCCCCACTTTTCTTTTTTGCAAAAGGTTGAAGTTGGCATACGTACCGGAAACCTCCACGTGCCTGTTTAGTGCCAATGACCTGCAGCCCAGTAGCTCAAATTTTCCTAACTCAAGAGGCTCCCAGGTCTCAATATGATCAAGCTTTCTAATAGGTAGTATGCACTCCTAATAAAGAAAACTCTTTTCAACCAGACTTCAGAAGAAGTGAAAAGAATGCATGCTGGGATGTTTCATTTCTCCTCAAAGAAACATACATATAACATATTAATAGACAGAGGCACTAAGTAACTTATGAAATCCTTTAGAGTCCAGAACCTTTTACATTTCTCAAATTTTAATATTAAATCACACTTATTGTTTAAAAATTATAAACTACAAGGAAGTTTAAATCTCAGGATTCCATTATCCAGAGATAATTACAATCGATGTAAGTAGTTTCCATTATTTTTATGTATAATATTTTTACATATATATAATATATAATATATTCACACAGGAATGCATATATGTGTATGAATGTATATGTGTTTGTATACACAAACTTGGAATGTACTGTATCCTTACTGTAGACTGACTTCTTCATTTAATATAAAAACATATATAATTTCTTGTGGTTTTCAAAGTTCTTTAAAAATACTTAATTGGCTATATATTATCCTATCATGTAAGTGTTTTTAAATTTATATAACTATTTCTCTATTGTTGACCAGATAAATCAATCTCAAATTCTTTCCATCATAAATATGTGAAAATTTATATAAAGTATTTCCTTTTAAAACTATTTCACTACATAGGCTCTTGGAAGTAAAATTGTAAGAAGCTTGCACTGTAAGAATTTTCAAAATCTTTTCTTCCAAAATAGAAATTCATTCTTCAGTTTCTTCTGCTGCTTGGAATGGTTATGCGATACTGTTGTAGCCAATGAGTAATATAAGGGATGTGCCACCTCTCAGATGATGCCCTCAATGGAAGGGACACTTTTCCAATACTATTTCCTTCCTACTACTGAAATATCAACATGATTGCTGGAATATCAATTCTGGATAGTCAAAAACACTAGGAGAATGTCACATGCTTAGTGTAATGGCCAAAAATAGAGGTTCCAGATTCCCGAAGACTATAAACACCAAATTCTGTATAAGCGCTAACCGATTGCGCCACTGGAGCTCCAACACCAAATTCTAACTCACACATTTAGACTTCACATAAGAAAAGAAATTCCATCCTTCTTAAACTATTATTGTGGATTACCTGCAACCAAATATTTTCCCAACCAAAAGTGGACATGTCACACAAAATGCTTTGAAAACATTTAAGAATCTTAACAGAGATGGCCAAATCACTTTCTAGACCAAGTGATTAATATAACCTATCCCTAGCAGTTGGGAAACTTCGCCTCTCCTCATATCTCTACTACTGTGTCACCACTCAAAGTACTTTTTACTGATTAGACAGTATTTCTGGCAGAACTTTGCATTTCATTTGTGAGCTGTTGAAGTCAAATTTTAGTCCTCATCAATTATTTGTTCTTACATTGTTATCTTTTAAATTAAGAGTTACTATGTATCTTTTTTATAATATGTAATAACTCTTTACAGTTGATGGTTGCCATATTTGTTGGAACTAGCTCCAGTTTGCCATCTGTCTTTTAATATTATTTATCTTGTTTTTGTTTTGTTTTGTTTTGTCTTTGGTACCAGGGATCGAATTTGGGTCCTTGCGCTTCCGAGGCAGGTCGTGGAACCACTGAGCTAAATTCCCAGCCCTATATTGGGGTTTTTAACTCGCAAAATTATGTGAGTTTTATGGTTGCAATAATTCATTTGTTTTATGTCATTTTGTGAGCATAACAATTCATTATTTACTAGGCCTTCTTTTATATTATTTCATTTGTCTGTGAATATATGAAGCTTAGTTAAGAACTATTTTATTAACATAGTTTGAGTTTATAACAATTTATTTCCACAAATATACTTATATCTTGATATGCTAAAGAAAATTTCATAACATTTTGAGAGTATATCACTAAAAATATAAGTTCCAGACCACTAAAATGACTAGTTCTAAATTTTTAAAAAATTATCAGTAAGAAATTTCCTTTTCAATCTTAACAGGAACAATCCTTGGCTGAACAGCAGAATTCCTTACCTTAACCTTCTCTATAGTTACTCATATGAAGACTAGTCAGACAAAAGTTTAAAAAGGGGATTTGCAACACTAGTTGAAACTTTTAGTTCTTGCTCACAGGTATACATTTTTTTTGAAAAGACAAATACACCTTACACAAATGCACACAAAGATAGATGTCCATGGGTCTTCCTACTAGGAGATCAGAAAGTATTTGTTTGGCCTCAGTAATATTGCATTTTTGTATGCATTTACAGAAACATATCTAGGAATACTTAACAATCTATGGAAATTTTTCTAAAATGTATGACCAACTCATTGTGACCCAAAATATGCCCTTTAAAGAAACAAAAAAAGCAGCAACAAATATTTTAGAAAAACATTCTCCAGTCAACAGAAGCTTTTGCAACTTCAAGAAAAATGTATTTCATTAAGAAAACAAAAACAAAAGAAATGTCATCATCGTTTGCCAGTTTAGAGATATTACCTTCATAATTAGTCTCAAAATTATAATTATAAAGCCAGTTGTCATCTGAATATGAAAGATGACATAAAGTACTTTTTTGTGCATAGGTTTCATATATTTTACTTGTAAAAATGAGAGAAGGAATATGAACTGTCATTTCTGTGAAATACAAATCAATTTTTCAAAGGTATGCATTATGTATATTATAAACATACTTTTTTTCTTACCCAGTGCCGTACTACAATTCCCTCTTCAGCTTTCAGAATCTTGTAAACAGACTCAAACAGGAATCATGTCATCAGCAAGAGGAATCCTGAAAAGTAAAAGTACATGATTAATAATGCATTGTTTAATTTACTAAAAATATGACTCTTGGAAGTAGGTGATATCCACGGTTTTTAAAATAAAATTTTATTTATATATGAAAATTTATACTTCTGCAAACAAGTTTATGGTTTATGGAAGATGAAGTATTATCTTGCCATTTTGGAGCCTCCAGAAAAGTCTAGAAACTTATGTACCCGTGTCATGTCATCTGCACCTATGCTAATATATTCAGAAGTTGTTCATTTGCTTTATTTTTGTGGAAATAACCTGCAGGTGTTCTAGAACAAAAATTCTTGTTTCTTGAAGTGAGTTCTAAGAAGTCTTCAGACGTCTTCTTAGGTTCCTTCCTTGATTCCAGTATAATATGCAACAGGAAAATCAATGTAGTAATTACGTGGCGCTCTCTGCATTCCTACCTCTGCTCCACTGCCCTTCACCTTCAGAAACCCTTCCCCTACACTATCCTGAAGGTATGAAATTCTTTCTTATTAACAAAAACAATCCCTGTCAATCATTTGCATTTCCCAAGAATCAGACTCAGGAAAGCACGGAACTCACACATAGTGGGTGGGTTCTGGTTTTGTCTTTTCATTATCCAGCTAAAGAACTGAGTGATACCTCAGTGTTCATTTTTATAACGCCACTGACTAAGTTTTAGTCAAAAGGTTTATGATATTTGAGTAGTTTTACTACCATACTATATCTTCATAGAGCATTAGGGCACTGTAATTCATTTTGATATCAGAAATTTTCATAATGAGCACAGAAATTCAAAAGTAACAATGATGACAAAGATAATAATTGCATTATTTAATTAATGCACTAATTATTCCATTGGGAAGTATTCCAAAGTTACTACTAAAAACATCAAATATAGGAAATTATGCTGCTAACAAAATAAAGGCTGTTTATTCACAGCCAGTTTTTAAAAAAACACTCAAACTCTATTTTCCTTCAGGCTAATGAAATGTCCCATGTGACCAAATGTAAAGACACTGGCACAGTTGTATTGATTTAGAAATGAAACAGAAATTTTGTCATATCATATATTTGTCTGACAGAGAAAAATCACAGGTGGTAATTTTACCCACAAGAGGGAGCCTGTATTTTCATATTTTTGTAACAGAATTTGAAAAATAATAAAATATGAAATTCTAAAACTGTTTGTTGATACCAGCATCTTTATATCAGGTCAAGTTGCGAGATAATCAGATTTCAATTGAGATACTTTTCTTTAACCATAACAGATTAGTATGTCAGAAGATTGGAAAGATAAATTGGAATTTTTAAAAATTTCCTATGTACATTAAAACTTAGTTTTTTCAAATAGAAGAATGAGGATTAGCTGCCCACGTAGCTGCAGGTGAAATTCCTTTTAGGTGATAGTACTATCAGTTATATAAAACTGGCTAGAATTACAAGTGCTCTGCACCCAAACTTTAATTCCATAGCAGAGAAATATATCTAGTAGCCTGTAACAAAAAAAGAGACTTCTATAAACCAATAATTTTCTATGCATAAAACAGAAAACACCCTACTTTCAAAATTACTAAGATCACCAGGCTCACTTATATCACTTAAAATTTGCCTAAGAAACGTGTAACTGCCACAACATCATTATGAAATGTCTCTTCTTGAAGTTCATAAATAAATTATATTTTTCGTTGTTTATTAGAAAAATAGAAAACTAAGGTCAAATTTTTCCTGTTCTATAATATGCTTTGGGTTTTGTAAAACCAACATGAATTCTTCCATTTGAAAGCTGTCTTCTTAAAGGAACCGCCTTCTAACCAAACAGTTTTGGCAACTTTAATCAACTCAGAGTGATCTCTTCTCTGTTCAGAGACGTGGTAATAGTTGAGCTGAAAATGGTTTGTGACCCTTATAAACTGCAGGAATCCCAGAAGGTAAGTCCTCTTTCCCATTCTCATCTGAGCTCCGAGAAGGTGGTATATAACATGGCAGGAGGATGACGAAGGAGTTAATCACGGCTGCTCTCCCTTCTAGAATTCCAAGCTGCCCATTAAATCACTGATTCTTTTTTCCTCCCACTGGGGATGGTAAATCTAATGGACCTAAAATCAATACCTTATAAATGACATAAAAATATATTCATTTTATGGACTAATGTACCCTAGTGTCTGAATCCTATTTACACCCTCTGCCTTAAAAAGGAACGTTTCTGCCAGGAAAAGGTCACTCAGTCAAGGCTGGAGACATGCTGCAGAATGCACCATGACACCAAAGTGCATCAGGAGGAAAGACTGGCGGCAGCAAGACCACTCTGTGGAAACTTTAAACACAGTGCGACAGAGTCATGGAAGGATGCACCATTGTGGGGGAGCAAGCAAGTAGCTTCAAAGATGTTAGCCATGTTCTGGGCTGGCTTTCCAGGCCTCTGATGCATCACCTTGTTTCCTAACCTACATACATTGTATAGCAAAAATTACATGGTAACATTAAAACACACACACACACACACACACACACACACACACACAAACTTCCATTTAACAGTGAATTCAATAATGATTTTAAACAACTAGGTTTAAAAACGCCAGAGGCAGAAATGCTCACGAACATGCCAAACAGGCCCTGTGTGTGGTTAAGTTATACTGTATGAAACCTGCAGCAGAGGTGAACACTGAGGAGATGGAGTGCATTTCATCGATCAGATACAGGGAGGAAACAACCTAATAGAGGTTCCTTTACATAAAGGGAAAATATCCTGAAGATTCTTGAAACCGAAATGCCCACATACTTCCTTAAAAGGTACTTTATTTGAATAATATTATGCTTAGTTTTTAAAAAATCAACTTACACTAGTGGCTAACTTTATTTTGAAAATATCTAGCATCAATTTGGGGGGGGTACCAGAGATCGAACTCAGAACCTTGTGCTTGCAAGGCAGGAACAGTGCCACTCAGCTAAATCCCCAGCCCTATCATCAATATTTTAAGGCATCAAATATAGGCAACCTTATACAATGCAAGGGTACCTTCAAAGCAGAGATGGAAGTATAGATGAGGGAGAGGTACATGCAAAGACACAGAGAGAGAGAAAAAGAAAAAAAAACCTAAAATATGAAAAGGAAAACTTTCAAAACCTAAACTTTTCTCTTAAGAAAAAATACCACCTTCTTTACTTTTTATTGCAATGCGTAAATAGAGAATAATGATAAAGGAAAAAAAACACACATTAAAACAGATGCTTTTTTAGCAAATTCTAGCAACAGGTCAGCAAGAGACTTTCTGTTCAGTTTTAGTGGCTTAAAATCTGTACAGTTATAAATTTAAAAAAAAACTGTTGTTCTTTATTCCATTTGCCAACCAGAGTCATTTATCCCCTATTAGATAAAGTATAATAGACTCTACCAAAAGGGTCACTGGCCTTCCATTTAATGATATTGCCAGCCTCAATCTGCATTTTCCCGGCAATGTCCCTCAACACAGAATAAATGGCTGATCTCTTCACAATAACAGCTGATTTCTATTTATTAAGCTAAAAAGGTCACCATTTTCTACGGCTGGGCCGCCCTGCACTATTGATAATTTTATGCATAAACAAATGGCAAATTTGTGCCACATAAATATGCATTAGCAATTACTTTTTCCTCGGGCAACACTCACCGCATGCAAATGTGTGCCTCACAGGGCCTGGTAGCTTTTGTTTTAGCTCTGGAACAGTGAAACAAAAGAGCACAATAAACAATTTAAAAATTGCCAATCAATGAGCAATGCAAATGCAAAGGTAAATGGCAAGAAACTTGCTCAGAAACAACAAAACAAAAGTGAGGAAGGAAGGGGGTAGTGGGAGGGTTTTCTTTTTTACAATATTTCATTTCTTGTTTGTAATGAAAAGGCTAAAGTACTCTTGACACA
Source organism: Fukomys damarensis (assembly GCF_012274545.1). Lineage (NCBI taxonomy): Eukaryota > Metazoa > Chordata > Mammalia > Rodentia > Bathyergidae > Fukomys > Fukomys damarensis. The sequence continues at coordinate 19,958,411 of NW_022900931.1, forward strand.
GAACAGCTAGCTAGGCTGGTACCAAAACAGATGCCAGATGGGCAAAGTAGAAAATATACACATGTTGAGTAAATACACATATCCATCCCCCAAAAGGCTCAGGGAAAACTGTGTTCCTATGTGAGATTTTAGTGGCATTACTTACTCAAATTTCTGATTTTTAATTTTGGACAAAAATGTTCAGAGCGTCAAACTATTTTAAAACTAGGAATTTCAGAAATGTACAACCAAAGCTCAATTCCACTAAACTTTGCTAAACTATTGAGGTTATTTTTTTGATCATCTTCCTTAGGATAGGGAATATACATTGTTAATACATAGGATACTTTTAGGAGCACAAGAAAAGGACATAAATGAGTACTTCAGTAAGAAACAGAAAACATCCCACAAAATGTTTAGGGTTAAAAACCCTGATCTCATTCCAGGGATTTAGCTCAGTGGTTTCGCCACCTGGCTCACAAGCTCAAGGACCCACATTCTATCCCTCGTACCAAAAAAAAAAAAAAAAAAAA
>NW_022900931.1:19959045-20003584 GCF_012274545.1 Fukomys damarensis
ACAAAAAAAAAAAAAAAAAAAAAAACTGATCTCAGAACAATTCAAGAATAATACCAGGACACAAAAACAGAGAGATAAAGAGGTAGTAAGGAAAGAGGCAACAGGTGCAATAAGGCATAGAAATTTTAAAATGTCATCTAATTTGAACAGGAAATCGAGGTCAAGAAAAAGTTGATTGTTTTTAACAAAAATGAACCTTAAGAGATGTTTCTGTAAGGCTAGGAGCAGAGCTGTGTTCTACATTTTTTTATGCTATTTCCATTACACATCTTCCTTCCGAATCTCCATCTATAGTATTATTATTGTTCCTTCTGTTTGATACCAACAGATTGAGAAACTAATCAATTAGCAAGGACAACACCAGACGCAGCCTTTGACTCTGTCTCATACCACCACCTGCAAGCATCTCTACTTCTAATTCTGCCACCCATTCTCCACGTCATCCATGTTGACTCAACGGAGCAATCTCTTCCTAAAACTGTGCTTGGTTTTCCCTTTGCACAAATAAACCAAGCTGTATTTGAAAATTTTAATGGTAGGTCTTATGCAATTTCTTTAAGTCATTAGAATACTTTTAGCTTCTCTAAAATAGACAAATAGTAATTTATATACCAGCATGATGTACCTTATTACATTAGTGCCTATATGCTGTGAATGCCATGGTTTGAACAATGATTTGAGAGAAGAAAAGTGCTATGATCTCCGTCTCTACTTTAATGTAATTAAAGGCTAACAGGGGCCGGGGATTTGTCTCAGCAGTTCAGTGGCCTGCCTTGCAAGCGCAAGGACCCGAGTTCAATCCCCGGTACCAAAAAAAAAAAAAGGCTAACGGCCTTGCTGTTACACAAAGGATTGACAAGAATTGATAAGAATAAATATATTCTTTGTGCCTAAATGAAAAAAGGTCAACCTGGAAATCTAAAACCAGTATGTAGCTCAGTCTTGCTCAGAGTGGAAAATCTTCACGACGCTTGGAACCTGACACAGAAACTAAAAGTCAAACTTCTTTAGAGAAGACTATAAAATTCTTCCTAACAGTTTTCCCCCCAATGATATCAGTGTTGAAAGGTCAGGAATACTGGTAGTATAGTGACTGTGAGTAAAAATTAGAAGGCCCAATGGACAGCCCATTCTGTCAATATGTCAACATGCATGACAGACTGTATAGTTTTCTTAGACTAGTTATATCTAATACTAAACTCCTTCTTCTTGAAAGTTTAACAACCAAGTATCCACTTCTTAAAATCAGTAAAGATGGATTTCCAATATGATAGTATTATCTTACATATGAATCCAACTGATTACATAGCTAGTATCCTCTTTTATTATTTAATTTTCCAGTCTTTGTTTAAATTTCCAGTCTTTGCAGCTGCAAGTATAGAAATTTGAAAAAGTTACACCTCTATGCACAAGTGTGTGCATAAAGTCATTACTGTATAACAGGGCAAAATTTTAATTATGATCATTCCTTGTCAAATTTCTCACTCTCTAAGGGATGGATTTCAAACTTAAATCATGAATATTCCATATAATGCACTTAAATGGAGGTACACAGGAAGTGTGTAAAGAGCACAGCATATTATGCAGACAACAGGAAGAAAGCTACTGACTCATTTGCCTGTGTGAGGGTCTATGTATTAGATCCTTTCTCTGCTCATTCCCTTCTTTGCTAACTCCTGATGTAGGACACTCCTATGCACCAAGTTTCCAAGCTCATCGTTCAAGTAAATTCAGCTGCTGAGAGAAGACTGAATCCAGCTCAAAGAGATTTGGGTGTGGGTGCTAGTATGATTTATAGGTATGTCTGTGTCTATTTTTCACTTACCTTTAAAAAAGCATTTATTGTAGACAATTATGAACATTCAAAATGAGACACTAGTAAAAGAAATTCCCATTAACTAACTCTAAAGTTCAAAAACTGTCAACCTTCAGCTATTTGAATTTTTCTCCTCTCTTTCCTAGCTTTGCTAAGTATCTCAGTAGAGGCAAATGGTAGTTCCATCTCTTTTAACTCCACCTCCTGCTACATAGGGCCACATTGCTCCAGCCTTTCTCCAGGGACCTTGGTAATTCCACTTCCTACTGACTGTAGCAACTGTTCCTGACTTCTAGGTTGCTCCCTTACAGCTTGTTACTATAAATGTTTATCAATTCTTTAATACTTTTAAAAAATAATGAGTGATTTGTGTTTTCCTACTTGAACTCTGACTACATAGAATGCTTATTTTTACTTTCATCAATTGGCAGGCCATCATTTATCCCTTATTCACAGTACTCTGAGGAAGATCAAGACTTCATAAAATGGAAGATCCTTCCAAATGCATGGGGTCTAGCATGTTGGTCCAGTATTTTCTGTCTTCTCTCTGTATACCACCAATAATACTTTCAGGAGTACCCCAATGTGCCCGACAATAGACACGCTACTCCTACTCTACATATTTTGTCAATGTCAATATAAAAACTATTCTGGTTCTATATATTTTGCCAATTGCTTATTGATATCTTTAAAGAAATTCTTTTCTAAATTTGTCTTGATCTGTGAGCCAGTGAAACAGCCATAGAAACCTAATACTCCTGAAAATTCTACCTCAAGTGCCCAAAATCATGGAAATCTGCCCAGGCCATTTAAAAAAGGAGATAGCTCAATTGAAATATATTTTTCCAAATGTAAGCAGCACAGACTAGTTAACTAAGTTTATGTCTTAGGCAAGACATGTATAACATGTAGGCATTTGTTTATTCATAACAAAACATGACCTTCTGATGTTTGGAATAAACACATTTCATAAAAATGACTGATGCTCAATGGCTCTCACAAAATTACATTTTGAAAAATTATGGGCTGATTAATCAAACATATAGATTAAATTTCCCTGAAACAGACATGTGCTTAATAATTAATGGGAAACGATAAACATAATATTTATGATTTTATCTTATCCAAAACACTTGAATAATTACACAGTAATAATATTGCTACATGAATACATACTTATCATGTTTGAACCATAATCTGTGAGGAAATCTTAAAAGATAAAAAGACCCGAAGATGAAAATTATAGACTGCAATTCACAAACTGGAACTTTAATCTGCTTTACTATAAAGTCCTTTTTTTTTAACTTCTATTAGTATACATTTGCAGTACATAAAGATTACATCCACTGTAGCTGATTGGTACATGCACACAGCACAAGCACATTTTATAATGTAAAGTCTTATTATAAAAATAACAAAAAAAAGAAAAAAATTTGCTCTAAGGATAGTTTGAAATACTATAATTATCAACACAAAGTATGTGAAACAGTGGTAGAAAATAAGAAGTTAAAAAAACAAAATACTGTTAATAATAAAGTGTCTAATAAAAGTTAGATAGAACCAACACCCACTAGTAAGAGAACATTTCAAATACTGGCTCCAGAACCGATTTTTATCCTGAACACAGCGGTTATAGAAATTGTGCTAGGTCACTTACTGTTAAAAGGAGACGATATAGTCAGTTTGGAAAAGATGAAACCACTGAGGACTAGCAGCTATTAAAAGCACTGACATCTGGAAGAAAAGCATTAGATATACTGTCTTCTACACCATATGAAAGAATAGGGGTTTTTGTTTTGTTTTGGTTTGGTTTGCTTGATTGATTTTAATGTCAGGATTATAGAGATGCAAATGTCAGTGAATTACGAAAAATAAACTTTTTGTTAATGAGACTGGATAAACAATACCACATAATTTACGATTTAAGCAGTAACTCCTTACTCAGACACAGCGAGTCATTCTTTGGTTTTGCGACTTACTGTCCAAGTGGTCTTTGACACAGTCAATTAACTTTCCACGCTTCAGTTTTCTTAAGTGCAAAATCATCCAAAAATAAGCCTTACCAAGGAAAGTTGGAAGATCAGAGACTGCCCTCAGGACCATCATATCTGGGAATAGGATCTCTGAACTGAATGGGATATGAGTCATATAGCTTTTAAGATCCATTGTAATTCAAGACTAAATTATTCTATTCCTCAAAGTTCAGGTGTACGTTCATATCATTTCAGTCAAGGACTATTTAAGTAGGGGAAAGTGTGCTGTAATCCTGCACTATTAAAAGGGGTGTAACATCAGCTCGAGAAAACATACTCTTTTTTGACCAAAGATAAAATTAAATAAAACTCACAAAGCACTTATTTGTCAATAAAAAATGTGTCATAAAAACAAGTCATGTATGACTACTTAAAGCAGCAATGTCCATCTTTAATGAAAACCTATGATAAACCTTTCTTCCTTCTTAAAGTCTCTAGTTACTCAATGTACAGATGCTGCTTGGATACCAAGGCAATGTGAACAAAGTATTTATGCTTTTTGAACACCAAGTGCCACTTCCTTGCTGCTGTCAGCCAAGTCTTTCCACTACTCCTTCAACTGTGCCTTCTGTCACGACTACTCAGCACATGGCAACCAAGAAGAATACAGAGAAGCGGCTGTGCAGGGCTAAAGGGCATCTTCAAAAAGAGTGATTTTCAAATCCTTTTATGCAATGCCCTGAGGTTCCTCAGTTATTTCAAGAAAAGCTCTAAAATTTTCAAGAAACTCCTAAAACAAAAATCACTTTACTTTTGCTCATCCCAACAATTACAGAGGTCTTTAGGCTTTTCAAGGCATTTCTACTTTTGATTTGGCTCTCAGCAGTTCTCTAAGAGGGGTATGACGGGGTCCATCCTTTTCTTCCAAATTAAAAAACTCAGAAAAATTATCACTTGAGCCCAAACCAGAAAACTATAAAACAGTAGAAAAAAAGGCAAAAATCCAAATTCTGTCCTCTTTCCTGCCCATTGTGCTTGGAAAAGATTACATGAAGGACTTTAAGCACCGGCAAAGACATCATTTTGAAATTTTATACAGTATGGAGGCATCCATTTCTTTCTGGAACTGTGCTATTTATTGGGATTATGCAACTCTCTACTTGCCTTCTCATTCACAAACTTCTGAAATGGGATCAGCACTATGGTTTGCCACTGAAGGTGACTTTGGCCCTTGGGGGACATTTGGCAATATCTGTCAACATGTTTAACTGTGAGGACTGACTGGGCAGGTGTTGGGATGTTACTGGCATCCGGCAGATTGAGGCTAGGGATCCTTCTAAACATCCTGCAGTGCACAAGACAGCTTCCCAGATAACAAAGAATTATCTGCTCCAAAATGTAAAAACTGCTGAGGTTGAGAAATCCTGGATTAGCAGTATTTTTATTTAAGCCATCTGTTTTTGTCTCTTACTTTTGTAACATAAACATAATAATGCTTTCAGAGTGTAACATTTCCTGGGTGCTAATGACTGGTCTGGCATTCAGCGATCAGCTCTTGTCTACTGACTGATTCCACAAAATGACCTATGCCTTCATCTTTGCTGTCTGACGACACACTGAACAGTGGTTCAAGTGACAGAGGTCACCATTACCGAGATAAATGGATCATAAAATCATTTGTCATGGTATTTTTAACACTTTGTTTATAAGAATGTTAAAAACAAAGCAGTGTAAATGTGGAAATCAGGATCATATGTTTCAATAATATGAAATGGAAATGGAAATTTATTTATAAGTAAACGAGTCACCTTTGGCTTTTTTGTTATCCCCAGCATACATCAAAAACTTGAAAAAAATGCACATCCAATCTGTAAAAGTGAATTTGGTAATCACTGTATGTGCTGTTATTCAATAAACATAATAATTAATAATATTCTCAGAGAAAGCTGTTACTCTTTACCCTCACCCTGTCCATATCCTTCAGTGAAGCCAGCTCTTGTTTCCAAAGCACTGGGCCCAGGCTGCTATGCTGATGTAGTTCCATTCTTCATGTAATTAGAAGAGAAAGCCTGATTCTGGGGCACAATTTGTCTGGAGTGTAAAGATGATGTCTTCTGCTTGGCTCTTTCATTGCTGAACCCTTAGATAAATGAGCACTGGATAATGACTTAAGTTAGGAATTAAAAGTTAAACTTCTTAGTTTATGTCTCCCTTTATGAATCTGAGGAAAGCTACAAACTCACTTTACAGAAGTACTCAGCACCAATGTCTACATTAATAAGAACATTCTTGATAGGTCTCTTATGTTTCTGTATTTCTCCAGAGCAAAGGTACTAGCTGCCTTACTTCAGTACTATCTTTTTAATAACATTTGTAAAATAAAGGCCTTTGGGATACTGAGATAGCATCTCCCTCCAGAACAAAGGACAGGTTTGTTTACTGTGGAGTATCATAAGGACAATGTCTTATTTAGGGCAAATGCCATGCTTACTGCCCATTATAAAACATTCAGAGTCCCTAAACTAAGCTTTTACCTCCTGAAGTTTAAGTATCACCAAATTCTCTTTAAATCACCATATGGGAAATCAGGCTCAGAACACTGGGATAATTGCTAATACTCTGGCTACTATTGTTGCTCTGAGTAAAAAACGATCCTTGTCTCTGATCCAGGAGTTTATTCTCTTCCACGAGAGTAATGAAACTGTGGCAGGCTGCATTAGCTTGCAAATAAGACAAAAATCTAAGAACCTTCCCGGTTATGAACAGTGAACACAAACAACATAAGGAAATTGTTGCATCACATGGCCTCTTATCCACATATCCAAATCATAAAGACTGAAAATATTTTTTATTTCTTAAGAAGTAAACAGAGTAGAATGACCACAGAGTTTAAATTCTGAAGAGTACACTTAAAAAAATACATTACAACATTAAGTTTATTTCAACAAAAAAATGTATTTGACTAATAATAGTACAGGTGACTATCTCTTAGTTAAAACACTAGACCAAGTGTCTTCAATTTGAATTTTTTCAGTGTTAGGATTATTTACATATGCAGTGTGAGATAACCTTGGGGAAGAGACACAAATTTCAACCATAAATTGATTTATCTTTTATACACACCTTGTACACATAGGCTGAAGGCAATATCATATAGTATTTTAGTTCACCTGCATTTAGACCATAACTCAGCACATTTGGTGAGGTGTAGAATTTTCCAGTCGTGGTTTTATGTTAGCACTCAAAACATTTTGAATTTTGGAGCATTTTGAATTTCAAATTTTCAGATTAGGGATGTTCAACCTATAATAGTAGCTGTAGTAGTAGTAGTAGTAGTAGTGGTAGTAGAGGTAGCTCTAGTTAGCATTAATTGAATGTGTTATATATATCAGTTATATTGCGGTAATATTCACTGAAATATTACAGAAAATTATTCTAACAATAACACTGATGAGGCAGTAAATATTATTTTTCTCATTCTACAGAAGTAAAGATAGACCTGGACAAATTAAGTAACTTGGCAAAGGCTACATAAATGGTCAATGTTGGAGAAAGGATGGAAATTGAAAGATGGGATGTGAATAGAGCTTATGTCCTTAACTTTTCTGTCTTGCCCTTTGCGTTACGCACTAGTGGTACAAAGGCACTATCCCTGCCCTTGAAAGAATATTCTAAAGAGGAAGTTCATAAACAATGTTAACAGGTGTCATATGTACTTTGACAGAGTATGCAGAAAAGAATCCAGCTTGCCCTAGGAATCACTGATAGCTTCCCAGACAATAGGATTACTAAAGTGAATCCAGAAGGATGACAACAAGTAGACCAGGTGAAGAAGAAGGGGTTGTGCATTTCCTGGTTTTATAAAAGAGATGGAGGCCCAAACATGGGATGGACAAAGACACACCATGCAAAAAGGTTTGGACTATGTGTGATGGCATACACTTATAATCCCAGCTATCTGGAGAGCTGAAACAGGAAGACCATGCATGAGCTTTAGCCCAAACTGGGCAATGTAGGGAAACACCCCAAAATTTAAAAGTGGCTAAGGATGTAGCTTGGTATGAAGGCCCTGGGTTCAATTCCCAGCACAACAAAATATAAAATAAATAAAAATAAAAACAGGTTTGCATGTTGATGGAATATCCTGAATGTCTCTGTAACCAGTCTAATTTCCATTAATACTGTCAGAAACTCCGATATAAAGAAAATTACTGTAACTTCAGATATTACTCTAAGGAGCTATTGTTGTAGGAACAGAAATGAAACTCTAGTTTTTTTCTAACATGTTTCCTGAAAGTTTCATTTGTTCAGCGGTGAGACCTGGTCAGCAGTGAAGGGTCACTGTAATGTGACCTGGATGGATGTGTTCTTCTCCCCAGCTCCTCCTCCCTCTCTCTCTGCTTCCTGGCCACCAGCTTTCCCCCATCATGCCGTACTGCCATGCATTCTCTGTCCTCAAGACAGCCAACAATGGACAAAACTCTCTGAAATCATCAGCCAGAGGAAACCTCTTCTCCTTTAATTTGCAGGTGTTGGGTATTTTGTCCCACTGACAGGAAAGAAACTAATAAAATGACTGACAAACTTTTAATATGCCTTGCTAGCCTCGAAGATTATTTCTTACTTTGTTCTAGGCAACTGGCAAAATTCAGTAATATATATTGCTTATATTATCATCATTACCTTGATATGATTTTTTAATATGACATCATAAGACACTGGGCATTTGAAGAAATAATACATAAACACAGCTTCACAAGAGCATCTCTTTGCTAAGATGTGCACGGCACATCATAAGATAGTTAAAGAGTTAATATATCACTTGGACATTTAAATGTTATTCTCGGTTAGACCTTATTGAAGGAGTTATCATAATTATAGGCAAAGTTCCAACAAGGTCAACATCAGTGTTCCAAAGGCATGAGCAGGTAAGCTAAAGACAGATCAGATAAATTGTTTAAATGGTACAGCATAGGTAGTTCTCACGAATGTCTCTGCAACCAGTCTAACTTCCATTAACACAGTTAGAAACTCACTCATATGAAGAAAATTACTATAACTTCAGATATTACTCTAAGGAGCTATAGCTGCAGAATAGAAATGAAGACATGTAGATAAATCTGATAATGTTCATCATATTCACATAAGAACTGAAAACAGAAGACAAAAAAATTCAAGAAAATCATTTTCAATAAAAAGATCTGAGTCCAGTTGCAACACTTTTGAAGTTGTTGATGTAGTACATTCATATAGGCTCTAGCAGGTTCATTATAATTTGACACAATACTCAGAATTGAGAGGTGAGGGGGAAAAGGAATAAATTTACAAAAAGACCAAAAATTTACTACAATAATCCTAGTTGACCATTCTCTTATTTCTTAGGACAGTAGCAGCACCCCAACAACATACATTTAGTGTCACCTACATGAAAGGGACCATGGTGGTTGCTGAGAAAAATGTACATTATCATACATGGCCCCTTCTCTACAACTGTGTATAGTCTAGTGGATATGGAGGTACTAAGCTGAATATAATAATTACTATAATTCACCCAGTAAATACAGAGTAAATGCCTGCTCTGAGAGAGAGAGGCACAGTGTTGGGTCAACAAAGAGAACCGAATAACAGATGGAAGTGAAGGATGGAACTAAGAAGAAAAATTGCTCGGAGCGATTTGCATTCCAAACAGTTGTTTCTAGTTCCTAGCAAAGACAGAAGTAAGGAGTGAGGGCAGGGTACCAAGACCAGTAAGCCCACATCAGTCTTACCAACATTAGTCATACTCATCAAATCTTGGATTGAAATATATGGACACTGTTTAACAGAATTTCACTTAAAATAAAACAAGTGAGGGTTAATTACCTCAGAAATCCATCTAAAGTTGTATAAGTAAAATTTTAATTGGAATTGTAAAAAAATACTTGGAATCACTTTAGGATACTGATTCAAACAAATTCCTAATCATGTGGAAAATGCTCTTTGATATTTAAGGATTATATAAGCATATGGTTTATTCATCACAGTTTTAAATCAATGTAGGAATCAGCAGTTACAAAACACCTAGTGAAACTACTGTAAAATGTGTCCAAACTAAGGAAGGACAAAAGCTTTATGAAGCCTGAAATTTATATGATTTAGAATACTTTGTTTAAAGAAATACAAAATTATGACCTCTTCATGGACCTCAGTTTTAGAGAGATAATTTTATAGAGACAAAACAAGATAATTTCTCTTATGTCACAGTGGAGAGAAATTTGTTCTTGTTATTATTGACAGAGTTTCTATTATTAGAAGAGTTTCTTTCTTATTTACAGCCTGTTTTTGGTAAGGGTATATAAAATTTACAGGCTGTATGAAATCTGAGAAAATCTTTACCAAGTTTCTCAGAAGCTGTTAAGACTGGAAAAAGACTTCATGGACCAGCTTCTGACTCAATATATTTCAAACATACTTGGTCTTTCACTAGAACACTTCCAGCATCCAATGACACAGGCAGATTCATTTCACAGCATGACCTTTAGCCCCAAACCTGGTATTTGCTCTAAGGTGAGTCAGCCTTTGTCTTATTCCTAAGAGCCACTCTCATCCTGGGAGCATAACGACAGACGGAAGTAAAACTGTGGGTGATAAACTATGTCCCACTCAACTTGGCAAGACCAATTTTCTTCTACATGATGCCTGCATCAATTCAACACTAGAGGTACAGGTGAAAAGTGATGGAGAGGAAATTGTAAAACAAAATGATAATAATCCACGTATAAAACTTTTGTCCATCAACAGCCCGGGGATTTAGCTTACTGTTGCCACCGCCTGCCTCACAAGCGCAAGGTAATGAGTTTGATCCCTGGTACCAAAAAAACCAAACCAAACAAATAAAAAAAAATGTGTGTCCACAAGATCACATTGCTAATTCTCAACCAACACCATGGAGTGGATTAAATCTTCAGTCACTGTGAGAAAAACCTGCCTTTGGTCTTTTTCAAAAGTTTTCAATTTTTATAACCTTAAATGTCACATGACTGTCCTGGCCACTGGTTAAATCAGTTATGTATGTACAGAACTCTATGATGTTCTGTAAATCTATTACAAGAATTATTTTAAAACATATGGATTTGTCTATATCATATCCACAAAATGAATCTTCAGCAAAATGGACAAATATTGCTGAATGCATAATGGGACAAAAAAACATAATCAACATATCAAGGACCACTAAAGCAGCAAAAAACACCCTAAATTTAAAAATTATAAACAACAAATTAGGAAAAAGGAACTTCCTGGATTACATAATTTAGAGGCATACAGGAAAATTCCAGAAGGTGGGTATTTGTATACAAGCAGCAACAATGAAAGAAAGTTTCCATGTACTCCACTTTCATTCTAATTTTTTAAGTCAAAGGGAGTGATCCCTATCACGCTGCTAATATGGCATATTAATTATCGATCTCTGAAAACTGAATTGTTGTTTTCTACCTTATGATCAGAATAGGGTTAAAGGGGCTGGGTATTTAGCTCAGTGGCACTGCGCCTGCCTCCCCAAGCACAAGGTTCTGAGTTCAATCCCTGGTACCACCAAAAAAAAAAAAAACTTAATAGAATAGGGTTAAGTTCTTTAGCCTTTCTCCTCTTCAAAGGGCACAAATTATCAAGGCTAGTTTACCTCCTTTGATTGTGCTATAGAATGTCTAGTGATGTAAATCACCATGTCACAAAAAAAAATAGCAACAGAATAGAAACAGTTACATTAAACAGTAAAGTGCCATATGTAACGTAATTCTGACAACCTTAAGTCCCACCAAAAAAGAATATCTGAACTTGCTGCTGAAGAAGCATCAGAAATACATTCATTTGTAACTTCACATTCAAAATGCTAAACAGAATTCTGATGTAGAGAACCCAAAGAATTTGATCAAATGTATCCATCTGTTCACATTCATGTAAATAGCACTCATACAACTAGTGCTGGGACCTCTTCTAGGATAGGCCTTGAGACTCTCTTTACATCTGTCACTTGCCCTGTTTACAGCTTCTTCATCAGGTACTTGTAGTGTTCTCTTCTTAAATCCTCAAAATAGTGCCCTGAGGTCACAGGACCACAAAAAAGCCATTTTCATATTTCTCCTTTACTGGTCTCAGTAACAAATATTAATCCCAAATATTGTACACTCTTCATGGAAGCAAGGAAACACTCAATATTTTAGATTTCTATTTCTACCTCCAAAACTCTGAGGTGGAACTATTTTATAAAGAAGTGTGATGTCTCTAAACAAGTGCTCACATTCTGGAAGCACAATCTCTCCACCTTTCTCAAACAGCTTATGAAATGGAATCACCCAGATAAACAGTAGCCAATGGTCTAAAACAGCTCTACACTATTAACTTCACTGAAAAAATTTCTACCCAAGAAGCAGCAGTACATTATAGCCCTTCCCTTTGAATGGACATGGGTGTTTCGGTGGCTTTGTCTTAGGAATGGCGAACGCATTCTCTGAGGGAAAAATGTCCCTTTTTGTACACAAGGCGTCTCTGACACAGACCGAGGCAGTGGTCCAGAGAGGAAAATCTAATCTATGGAAAGTGAAGGATGCACTTCCTGTGATCCTGCAACTGGCCTTACACTGCATTTTCTGTGGTCTTTTCTCCTGGAGAAAACACATCAGGTCCTAACCACAAAGAATAAATTATGGAATCCCACTGATATATGCAGTATAGGAAACAGCCAAGTCTTACCAATTTCACAGTTCACAATGTTAATAATGATAAGTCTCCTCCAAAGGGGTGTGTCTGTCTGTCGATCTTCCACACAAGTGTACACATACCCACAAACTTGAGCATCTATAATATGCAAACCCCAAATGTTCCAAAATTCAAAGCTTTCTGAATGCAATCATAATACCAGTAGAAAATTCCACATCTGACCCTATGTGACAGGTGCCAGTCAAAACACAAGGACACTAAGATATTCTATCAAATTGTCTTCAGACTATGTATATACAATATATGTGAAACATCAATTAATTTTATGTTTAGCCTCAAGTCCTAAATACAAAATAATCTCATTTTATACCGCAAATATATATGTATATACTCACAGATACATGAAAAAAAGAAACAAACACATTGTCATTTAGTCTCTTTTATTGGCAGCCCCAAATTTTTTTCTTTGCTAATAACTTTCTCCTCATTGCTGGAGAACCTTCGTATTCTGCTTTACAACAAACTAACAGTTTCTCCCCAACAACCTCTTATTTAAGTGCTTTTTTCCTCTGTATCTTTTCCACAATAAAGAAAATTAAGTAAAGAATTATGCATGTTCTAGCTATTTTAGACACCCCAAAACTTTAATTCTGAAATTTAAAACTGTGCATTGCACACACAGCCTGAAGAGATTTGAAGGGCAAACTCCTTGCTGTGTTAGGATAGTTTGCTTAGTGAAACTTACATTGGCTTTATATGGTATTTTTTACTGGGTAAGTCTAATATGCTGCCTTTAGACTACATGAATTGAGACCTTTGTGCGATATCAAGCAAACTACTTCTGTTAATGAACATTGAACAAAAAAATCTCCCTTTATGCAACATATTATTTTGGGATACGTCTCATCCTTGAATCTGAGCCACTCATAAAAAGAATGAAGTAACATTAAATCTGAGAAGTAACATATTCTAAAATAGTACTGAAGAACTTCACGATATCTTTCACTGGAATACCAAACAAACATTTATCTGAGACTCCATCAGAGGTCATTTAGCTTTTGAACTAAAAGAAATATCTCCTTAGTAGGTGGTTTTATTTCTTTACAATGCGACCATCAAATTTTTCCTGCTTCACCTGTGCACATGAATTTTTCAATAGAAGCCCTGCAAAATAACTTAATAAGTTGTTTGTACATTATTGTAAGATTTCCTCACTGGTAAATTAGAGAAGTCACAGATGCTTAAGCTTATTCTGCACTGAATCCACAGGTCCCTTCTGCAGCGCACTCCTGAAAGCTCTTCTTCCTCTATCAAGACTGCAGAGGGCCTGGGATTTAGCTCAGTTTGATCCCTGGTACCCCCCCCCCACCGCCAAAAAAAAAACAAAAAACAAAAGGACCACCGACCTCCCAGGAGCTCTGACCAAGGTCTTAGGTGTGCCTTTCCCTCTATCTGCAACACAATTGTTAATTATAAGCATGCCTTGGATATTTAAATACAATGTACAACACAGAGATATCTTTTGTAGATCTGAGAAGCAATAATTGTGGCTTTTTCATTGTGATTTTCCACAGTTAAGCTTTCTGATAATAATAACCAAGCAAAATGACAGGGAGGTAAAATAACATAGACTCACTCTCCTGTGCAACCCACATGTGCTCTGGATCTCTTTTCCTAACTAAAGCTTTATAAGTTCAGAGTTTATCTAAAAGGCAAATCTGTAATAGCTGGCTTTTTGTTCTTACAAAAAGAATAGTTTGAAAATGAATGTAACTGTACTGTATACCTAAAATGTACCAATAAACTCAATTGAAAAAAAGAATAGTTTGAAAATCATCAAACTTTCTTATTCCTTACATGATATAATTTTTGCCACCTGGACCTCCATAAACTCAAACAGTCAAATACAGATACGCGCGCACACACACACACACACACACGCACCACACACCCGAGAATGTTCTGATTTTAATCCCTAATCTGCTCATTATTCCAACTGACAGTTAAGTGACTTAATTATTTTTATATTTAACAATCACAAAGGTAGTTATGCAAAGTGGCTTATGGTTTTAACTAAGAAACTAAAATATAGTGTAGGTTCTTTCTTATTCATCTGCTTCAGTTTCTTCCTTCTAATTAAAATTGTGAATCCAACCTATAATTCGGTTAAAATTTTGAAAGTGGTTACCAAGGAGGCTTATCCAACATTATGTGTACTACAGAGGACAGCACTTATGGCTTTCAATTCGCTGGCTCTTTCTGTTCAAAATAATCAGGGCAGAGCTTCTTCATCTTCTACAGCTTTCCCATTCTCAGAAAGCCCTTTTTCTTTCTTTCCAATAAAACAAACTGTTCTCTTCTTTCTCTGAATATAGCAAGCTAAAAAGCAGCCCAATACTGCAGTGTGGTATCTGTAAGTGGAATTTTGCTAACTACTGTAAGTGACCCACAAGGCTAAATCAATTAACCAAAATAGGTAGAATACCTAGGCTCTTCCTTACATATTGATAAGACTACAGTATTGCTGCAAGTAATGAACAGATCCTCTGTAGTAAGCAAATGACTTAACAAGCTGAGACTGAGAAGCTCCAATGCTTTCTAAGATTGTCTTTTGTATTCTGCCTGCATTCATGGAGCTGCAGGTCATGTCAAGAACTTCAGGAACCTCTGAGAGGCCCTGTGGAAACGCAGCATCTGGGGTCTGGAACTGTGAGTGACTGCTCAGAACATTCTCCTACAAAAGAATGGCACAGGGACATAACACATCAGCGGCTAGCTTGTCACTGGGCTGTGTGCCAGCTGCGGGGAGCAGCAGTGTCCTGAGTGTCACTCAGGTAGCCAGCCCGCACACCTCTGCTCTCACCCTATTGCTCTGTTTCTTCCCTCCACAGTCACTTTCATATCACTTCCGGATCTCAGATACCGAACATATGTATATGTTAACTACCACCGAAAAAGCAATTCATCTCACCCTATACACAAACATTAATCTTTTCTTGAAAATGAAAACTTCTCCTTCCTCAAATATTACAATATATTCTCATCCCCAAAAAGTGGCAGTTTTAAATTACAGAAACTGAATTTTAAAAGATCTTACAAGGCATTATCAAACTTCTGTTCCAATTTCAAATCCACCGTGATGTATGTGTATTCCTTATCTTAACAAACAAAACAAAAAAAAAACCTTTCAAGACATTTATTTTATTCAGTAGAAGTGAGTAACAGAGTCAGTTATTTAATAACAGGTTATATCCAGATATTCTGCAGTGGCACTAGTAGCAACAGTGTTAACAATACTAACAAAACAGTTGCTATGTGTTACATATTATTTCTAATATTTTGCATAAACTTTTACATTTAAATCTCAAAAATACTACTAGGGATACAGAAATTCATTCACTTGATGAAAGTCAAACAGGAAGGAAAACGGAAAGCCTAGTTCTAATTCTGACTCTAGGGACCTTACTCTTAAAAAATGAGAACGATAAAAAGAAACGTAGAATTAAGTACAAGGAAAAAAGTACATTGTTACTTGACTGTGAACAAAATTTTTGAATGTTTAATTTTTTAAGGACTTAAAATGTCTGGGGTAAGTTAAATTTATAAATCCCTACTTTTCAATATGTAGAATTTTCTAAAGAATTTTACACTTGATCTTAGCCAAAAGGCTGAGAAGCGATAAATAATTTTATGATTAGTAAAAAAGATAGAAAGGAAATGGCCTCAGCTTTTATCTCACAATGAAACTATGTGTATTGGAGCTGTGGGCATATATGCAGAAATTAACAAAATTCAAGGTTATTTCATGGTTATAAACAACAGAATTGTCTTTTCTTTATTATAAAGGTAAAAGAGCTACAATGTTAACTTCAGTGTCTGTCTCTAGTAGTCTATTTTCACTGGTCTTGCAGTAAATCACATTTCAGTGACTGACCTGAGTAGCCCAGACTCTCAATTCCCACAGTGTTAGAGTATTTAGTAATTTATAACATGCTTCAGATTTGGTGGTAAAGTCCTAACTTCAAATGTCAGGATAAACACAAAAATAAAGACCTCTGGCTGAAAGAATGAAGGTGTTTACAAAGCACCTCTCATTCTGTTACCCAACCATATGAGAATCTCATATCTTAAGTATACAGTATTTATTCTTTTCAACAGCAAGTGTTTACATCTGTGTGGATTAAAAACCCTTAAGAGATTATAAGCTATCCAGGCAGGGGTACACATTTTACAACTTACTGTATATTGTTTAAAAGATTTAATTTTTTTTGCACAGCATCTTCAAATTTCTAGAGAAACGAGGCTATATAAATTCAAAATAAACAAACACTAGACAGTTTATGTGGTAGCACTTTGGATTTCCTGATATGCTTTCCCAATGGGCTCATGAACATGAATTCATTAAATAAATTAATTTCAGAAAAAGAAAACAAATTTATCCAAAGTGAGTAGCACTATTTCCTACTCTTCCAACTAAGTACTTTGAAAGTTCAACATCAAACAAAGGCTTATTTTTAGAGGCAAAACTATATCTCCTCTGATACTTCGCATTTTTGCCTACCTTTGATTTTATGACCCCTTTTCTGGCTCTCTACGTGTATTTAATTTGCTAAGACTAAAAGAGACCCTAATAACGCTTCATTTTCCCAAGACGATCTTAACTATAAATACAATTCCTAAGAGGCATTTTCTGAAAGGAACAAACAGAAGTACAAATTTTTTCTTATGAAATTCAATAAGAATAAAACAATACCGGAACTTAGGGATTATCTGAGAACAAAGTAAAACAAAGCTACCATCAACAACTGAAACTTATTTCAAAACAACTTTTTAAAATGCCATGATACACTATCTTTAATAGTTGACAGAATTCTAAGAGTGAATTCATAACCTCTGGGTTCAGAAAAGTAGAAACACATGCCAGAAATGTTTAAAAAAATAGCAAAGATAGAGGGGAGACCCACCACATAAGAATTAAAGTACACTGGTATTCACATATATCTGCATTAACTATATGCGTTAGCTAGTTACAGGAAGCCTTAAAAATAGTGTTAAATGCACCATCTGGAATCTTGTAGAATGAACTTTTACCTGATGGTTAGTGGCAATTTATTACTAAACATAAGAGAGATGTGTGAGCTATTTTGGACTCAAAATAGGACATTATCCTCGCAACAAGACCAATATTCACTAAGCAACACATCCACAGAACAGTAAAACAGACCACTGGAATTGTAGTAAAGATCCAACAGCATTACAGACTTCAGTCTGCGAATCAAGAGCTCTATTCCTTCTGTTAGTCTCTCTCCACAACTTCTTTCTTCCAGGAAGCCATCCAGTAATAGTTTTTCCAAAACTATAATCTTTCAACTTTCATGCTTTATGTCTTTAAAACATTATATTGCCTATTCATATAGCCCCAAATCCTGAGAGTAGCTGATAGTCTACACATCACAAGCTGTGAGAACTTAATGTTAGGATTTTGATGCTGTAAGGACCAGGCAACTCAGTTTTTTAATTTCCTTCTGCTGTACTATTTTGACTCTATGCACATCTTGCATGTGTATGCATTTAGTAAATACAGTCTTCAGCTGTCAACAGTGCTGACCAGTGTCTTTCAAGAGTTCCTTGCACAATTTGAAACAGAAAATGTTCTCCTCTACCAGGACCAGTATAAAGACTCACAGTAACAGGAAACATAGGTCTCTGGATGCTTAATACTAGTCCATGGCTGCCTCAGGGCTTCCTGACATGATCCAGTGACTGCCTTTGCCTTCTGCCATGTGGAAGACCCAGGGACAAGAAGCCTGCAAGCTCTGCCTCTTAGTTTGCCTCCAACTGCATGCATAAAGCCACTGTTGATCCTGACACTCTAATGCCAATATTAGTTACCGAAAGAAGTATGCCACTTGAAGAGGCAATTTAATTCTATCAGATCTATTCCACTTTGTACCGAAATACCATGACAGCTGTCTTAAAAAGTTGCCCAAAATGCCTTAAGTGTCTGGCTTATTCATAGAAAGCATCAATCTCGGTAGATATAGCTGATGATAACCATGAATATATCTATTATGATGATGAAATACCTTATGATATATATAAAACCAAGAACACATCTTGTGATATCCTATAATACAGTAGGTTAACCACAAATTATGCACATCCCACATCTCCAAGCAAAAGAGCAAGAGCCAAAATGTAACTTTGTAGAAAGTTTCCAAAAAGGCTAAAATAACTGGACAGTTAATTAAATATTGTTATGAAGTGAGATAAATATGCTAAATTCTTCATTCCCTGTATTACAGTTTTGGCAGTATAATGCTTTTCTCAGAACACATTTATTTCGGAACTTATTCTTTTTTGTTGTATTTTTAACTAGGTGCACATGTAAACTCATATGGTCATGGATGGAGAAAGATGTATTTTCTTGGTGCTGGCTGCACAGAAGTTGATAACACATATAGATACTAGAGATGAAATGATTGCAATCAGAGTTGATTTTAATAAACTGAAAATGTTTTTTCCATTGCCTTTCTCTGGACAAGAAGTACCAACTAGTTGAGTTTAAGTACAATAAAAAATAAGAGCAATATCTACTACAAGTAATATTCATAAAATATTCACAGTCACCTTCATCAATACACATTCATAAAGTTTTCATAAAATCTTAATAAATTTAGTATAATCAGTATTTTTCTCTAAGTTTCTCATTGTTATTTCAAACAAAGCTAAACATTCTAAATACAACTGCATAGAATAGTCCCATCATTTGTCATGGTTCTATTCAGATGCAAAAAGATTCAAAGCCACCATAAAATATCCTTTAAAAGTATTTCTGCATTGTAAATGTGCATTTCAATTCTCTCCTGTTAGTTTCTCCCTCTCTCTGACACATACACCCTACATATGAATCTCCATAAAGTACTGCTCCATTAAAGAAGATATGACACAATACATGCATGTTCAATTAAGATGTGTATCATTTAGGTGTATTCATGGATGTCTTAATTTCTTAGGTGGTTTAATCTACCTGCAAGGGCCCAAGGGGAATGATTTTACAAAAGGACTTTTCACTGTAGCTTCTACTGAGAACACTATAAGACTTAGAGAATGTTTTCAAAGAACTTCAGAGTGTTGCTTCTTGTTAAACAAAACATGGGAAAAGGAGGTTCTGAACAATATAAAAAGAAATAGGTCATTAAAAGGTTGAAAATATCTTTCTAAGCATGACAAGTTCCCAGACCATTAGTAGAGTTGAGAGAATATTATCAGGGTGATCAGAACAGAGGCATTACTAACCCTGCTATAAATTTTAATGTGGTTGAATATTTAAGTTGAATTCCACAAAAAATACTATGGTGAAGTTGCAGTGCCAAGGATTATAACACTGAAAATGAAGAAAAGATATAATCATTATTGCTAAGAATCAGTCTCCTGAAATGAATGATTAAGGGCAGGGGCCAGTGCAGCACAGTATGAAACATATCAAAAGGCATTAAACAGGGACAGCTGACAACAGTGCTCAGAGTAAGGAAAATAGAAGTTGCTGACTTCATATTAGTTATAGAAGGAAAAACAACAGTAACAACAACAAAACACATATTTTCTAAAAACAATGCACACCTAAAAACTGTACCAATCCTAAAACCATATCAAGATTCTCCATGAACCAGGAGGACCAAAGGGAAGAGATGATGTTGAGACCATGAAGGCTTAAAAAGTGGTCCTTATTATGCCTAGTGTTATTAAGGAAAGGCTATCAAAAAGCATCAAGCAAAAGAGAAATAGATATGACAAAGAAGAAAGGGTATAAAACTATTCCAAGATGAATTGTGTAGACATGTGAAACTTTTTAATACCACCAAAAGATGTGGAATGTAAAAACATTGGTTATACCTTGCATATATATTGTGTATACATTGGATGGATATACCTTGAGTACACCTCCCAAAGATTCGTGTGCTGCAAACTTGGCCTCTAGTGTGGCAGTACAGAGGTGAAACCTTTCAGAGATCAGGCCTAGTGGAAGTAAGTTAGGGTGAAGAAGGCACTCCCCTCAGAGGGAATTAATGTAGTTCTCACAGGACCCTGGTAAGCTCCCATGAGAGCAAGTTGTTCTGAAGAGAGCAAGCCTGGCTCCGAAATCCCTCTGGCTTATGTCCTCCTCCACATGAGATCCCCCCATTGGAATGCCATGTACCAAGAGACCCTCACCAGAAGTCGTATGGGAGGGGATGCTTGATATGGGACTTTGAACCTTTAATATTATAAATGATATAAATCTCTTGTTTATAAAGTACTCAGCCTCAGGTATTTGGATATAGCAACAGAAAACATGCTAAAACAACATCCAGCATAATTCAGGTATTCCTTAACATAACTGGTTTATCCTACCCAAAGTTAACCACAGAAGCACAGTATACTATAATAATTGCACCCAGGATAGGAGAAAACTTATCAGTTATACATGATGCTCACAAAAAGTCAAAAGGCACACATTTGCAAAACGAAGAATGCTAAGTAAAACATATTTTGTTCCTGATGTGAGCAACAGTTTTAGGAATGTAATTTATACAGTGATAGATAGATAGATAGATAGACAGACAGACAGATAGACAGACAGATGGTAAAATGTAATGAGATCACTTTTAAACATGACACTTTACATGGAGAAACTTTGAATTATAAGGATTTTAATAATCATTGCCAACATAATTCCCACGGTCTAAGAAGCTTTGAAATATATCTCATGGTATTTATATTAAATGATTATGTTTACCACACTACTCAGTAATGCCCCACAAAAGTAAATAAAAGACATTTCCTTCCTTCTGCTGTATTCTATTTGTTGTAAGCAATTCAATAAATTCTGGCCAAAATAAGGGAATAGGACTACGCAAAGGTCTATGAATGCAAGGAGTTAGGGCTCACACAGGACAGTGCCTTAAAGCCTGCCTACTCTTGTAGGCAAATAAACACAAAACTTAGAAAATTCCATTGACTGCCTCTATTTCATTGTTTAAAAAAGAAACAATTGCTCAATTCTATCTTCCTTTGAGATATCACATTGGGACTATTGTACTAATGGAACTCTAAAGTTCATCCCAATCCTAATATACTGAGCATGTTTGAGTCTCTGGCATATACCAGATAAGAATGTCAGAATTTAATAAATGCCTGATAAGAGGATTGACTAAGTGCAGTAGTTCTCTTAAAAAGCATAGTAGCATATCATGTAGTGGAGAATCAAGGAAAAAAGTTTTGACAGATTTTAGAATAAAGAGAATTTCAAGTAAAGGGGATAACATGAACAAAGACAAGTACACAGTTAGAAGGGCATCAAATCTTGTTACGAAATAGGAAAAGGTCTTGGTTTCAGGATACGGAAAGTGTCTGGCACAGAAAAAGTAGAAAATGAAGCTGAAGAGGGAGATCTGGTGAGATGAGAGGACCATGAGTCAAGTCAAAGAGAAAAAAAACTAAAGCAAAGAGGAACCACGGTTTTCTGAGTAAAGAAGAAATGTACACAGCGCTATAATTTAAAAAATGAAAGTCTGGCAGCCTTAAGATGAACTCAGGACTAGACTACCTGAGGAAGGGTGAGCAGACTAGCAGCCAGCTCCAACAGAGGAATGCAGGTTTGGGATAAAAAGGAGAGAACTTTCCATAGCATTAGTAGTTTGCGGAATTCTGTTTTTCACTGTGTTCTCTATGTGCTCTGTATTTTCAGCTCCTATCTCTGTCCTTGACCATTTCCAATGTCTCTAATTAAAAGATTAACAGGAACAGCAAACTTAGCACATCTCCCAATGTACTCATCATCAAACCTGTTCTCCTGTACTATTCTTCCCCTTGTTATCAGCAGCATTGCTGATTTGGTGCCCAAGACAGCGGATAGGCAGTCTAGACCCTTAGCCTTTCTCAACTCCATCTCTCAATCAGCAGGGCCACCGCAATTGTTCACTCTTACCTACTGCCTGCCATTTCCAATACACCTTGGAAGCTCTGCTACCAGAATATAAATAGTAACTGAATACACTTGAAGCCACATCTCCCCGATCCTAACACACCCAAATCAATACCTTGGACCTGAAGGCTATCCCAGAAGAATTTTCATGATCAGCAACAAAAGGATGAGTTCAGAAAACCCAAGACTGGTGTTGTGGTTTCCACCAGTCTGGCAGAATTGTGGCCTGAAAAATTATGTTGTTATGACTAATTATGTTATTGTAAGATAATTATGCTAATAATTATGTTTAAAGAAAGTGATATTTCTCAAACACATGAGATTGTGCTCTGATGTCTATCCACACTGTGCTGGGGGACTTATTCAAGGATGGCTAAACATCCTTGCTCATGCCTAAGGATGACAGTGATGTCAATCAGAACTAAACTCAATATGCTTTCTGACAATGATGGCCATTCTGCTGGACATTTACTGCACAGAGATGACAGCTTATGTATCATTTCTGAAATATCAGAGGCCTGTAATGAAAATTAGTTCTGTTTTAAACTCCACAAGCAAATAAAGAGTGCCTACTAAAAGGGAAAGTGGGTGAGGCAGCCTTGTTAAATTCGGCTAAAAAGATTAATCTTTCTGAGATTCCCAGAATACCTAGAAGAGGGAGAGGCAATGCAAGATATTTTTAAGGTCTCCACTTCAGAGTCTAAATACCTTACATAAAATGAGATAAAAAACAAACAAACAAACAAGAACCTCACAGAATTCTTCTTGGAAAGGTATCAGTTCTTCTAAAGGAACTTTAGAAACAAAAAGTGTGGATCTGACCTGTTTAGAACAGGTTTTGGCAGGTGTAAATTGAATATCATGCAAGGCTTATAGCACTGTGGGATGGAGTCCCACATCCATCAAGAATTCTCCCAAAGCTGGAACTGAGGGTTGGTGGGAGGTGGGAAGGGCGGGGAAGTCTGGTCTGAGCTCATGCAAAAACTGTCATTTGTAGAAAAAGATCATTCCTTATGAGGAGAGCAGAGAGCCCCAGCCAGTCTCAAAAGAAGGGACATTTCTTAGATGC
Organism: Fukomys damarensis; assembly: GCF_012274545.1. Classification (NCBI taxonomy): domain Eukaryota; kingdom Metazoa; phylum Chordata; class Mammalia; order Rodentia; family Bathyergidae; genus Fukomys; species Fukomys damarensis. The sequence goes on from NW_022900931.1 coordinate 19,982,568, forward strand.
TAGCAGAGAAGATAAAGGTTGTGCTTAGATAAAGAGAATCCACAACCAGCAAGGAGAAAACCAAAAAAGCTTGGAGGGATGTTAGTAAGGAAAGCTCAGGGGACACAATGAAGGATCTTCCTCTGACATTCATGACAGCCAAAACCAGGGGAGAGGAGAGAACAAAAGCCCCAGATTAGAATGTGGGTAGGGATGGTGACAACCCTCCCACTCTTACACCTAAATGTGAACAAATGTCAGAAAGGTGCCCAGTTCTTGAGACTACAGGGCCCAGATGCAGAATGAAACAATTCCCAAGAAAAGAGAACACACAGGTGGAGACACTGGGCAGCCTGCATCACTTTCAAAAATTATATATTGAAGGGAGGGCAGGGACAAGGGAAAAAAATGAGAACCAAGATGTCATGCAATGGTGGAGACACTGGGCAGCCTGCATCACTTTCAAAAATTATATTGTGAAGGGAGGGCAGGGACAAGGGAAAAAAATGAGAACCAAGACCTGTCATGCAAAGGTACAAGATCCCAGTAATGAATGTAACTGTACTGTACTGTACTGTATAGCTAAAATGTACCAACAAACTCAATTTAAAAAAATATATCCTCCATTTTATACCAAAGACCAGTACTCACCACCACACACATAAAGATATCAGACTGATTGAGGATGAAAGCAATGGACAAAACAATGTTCAGCTTCCTTATGGTTTCAGCTGTAAGAATGCTTATGGGAGATTCTCATGTTTAGAAGCTCCTGGTTGGCAGGAACTTCTCTTATAAGTATAAACTCCATACCTGCCACTAAGTAGCATCTTAAAGAATTGTACCAGGAAGATGTCAATCAACTCTTACGGTAACATATGTTCCCAGTTCATCAACTAACCGCTACAAAGGAAATAAAAGCCTTGCTACGTGTAGCTATATATTTGTCCATGGGAAGATAATCTTTATAATAATTTATCTGAAGTGGTTGTGCAGTGGGATGGTGTGTTTCTATATTCATATAAGCATGTGCGATGTCCTGGAAAGCCACCATAACTAAAATGAATGAATGAATGAAATCTTTATAATAATTTATCTGAAGTGGTTGTGCAGTGGGATGGTGTGTTTGTATAGTAATATAAGCATGTGTGATGTCCTGGAAAGCCACCATAACTAAAATGAATGAATGAATGACAAAGAGCTAGGCAGTAATTTTCTTCCTAACCTCTACTCATATTATACACATCACCTCAATCACTAACCTAATTTTATGTCTTCTTTGCTCCCAAATTAATTTTTCAAAAAGACAGCAGACCATTTGATAAGCCTGTAGCAAGATGTCTTGAGTTCTCAATTCCCAAATGTACAATTACAGATATATTTATGTAAAAGCTTGCTCATGAATCACAATTCCATTGAGAGTCTTGGATTACCTAAGTATCTGTTTGTTTGCTTGTTTGTTTGTTTTTGCCACATGATAAGTCAACTACCTTCCTAGTTTTCACTGAAGTTTGATTTGTTACTTGATGGCCATATTTTACAAAAGAAAGCAAAATAACGAAGTCTTGCTTGTGGGAATACAAATCATAACTGAAAAACTAGTTATGAATTCTCTTTAGCTACTAATTAAACTGACAATATTCCATTTGCTGAGGGTGACTTTATCAGACACTGTGAAGAAAACTTTGCAAATTAACTTCACATCATCTCCATTAAGGTTACAACAATCCTCATGACAGTTCCTTCAGACAGGTTGCTTTACTCCCATTTCAGATGAACAAGCTAGACTTTAAAGAGGCTGTCCAAGTGCGCAGTGAAAGACTCACTGCAGGTCTAACGTTGGGGATCAGGATATGATAATTTAGAGGATTTTTCAGAACGCTGAGCACTTAAAGTGAAGGAATTCTGAAGGCAAAGAAACTGCCTCAGAGTCAGATCCCTATGACTTTCTCTTGTCTCCACGGCACCACTGCAGGGAAAGAACTTTCTCTGAAGTTCCCTTATTGTAGAATCTAGAAAACAGGAACACATTTTCCCTCCCCGGAATTTTATTAACTGAAGAACATGAAATATATCAAACAGGAAGAGACTGAAGATCAAATACCACAGGTAGAGAACTTTGTCCCAAGCCACTGTCTATCGTTGGTGCCACTCAGCTTCCCCAGTGATCACATGATCCCCTTCTAAATGGCCTTCACCACTCATTTTCCTCTTCCCTATGAAGAAAGGTATATAAATTGGTGAATCTCTTTGGATTATTGAATACTTACTTTCGTGTGACACTCCTATACTTGTAAGTAAATCTGCATGTTATTTCTCAATCTATTATTGTTTATTTTTATTAGACTATTGCCTTTGGGAGAGAGAGGAAGAAATTCCCATCTTCTCTTCGGTGTATATAGACAGTGCCATGACCAGCACTTACACATACAGCACAATATGGCTCTATAATGACCGAAACTGGCATTAGTAGGATCTTCAAGTACCCGGGTCTCATACCATTTTATACTTCAACAGTAAAGGTCAGGATGGTGAACTGAATCAGCAATAAATGTGAAAAGCAATGCTGTTAAATATACAGAGAAACTGAATTCACACATTTTCCCCCTCTTTTGGCTGTGATTTTTCAAATGTAAACTGTAGAGAGCAGTAGAATGATGATCAGTGTAGACTGGATGTTCTACTTAACAAAAAACAGTCATATTCTTTATTTTCTTCTTCCTTAGGGAGCCTTCATCTCAAGATAACTTTTAAATAGAAACAACCAGCTTTTCAGCAGAGCCTGATTATCAATTTACACCTCTGGCAAAGGAAGGCCTAGAATTCTATTGTTTTGTTAATTGTCAATTTGCATCTTTGAAAGGTGTTGCATTTTCCCTTCTTTCTAACAGGTTAAGACTAATTCTGTATGTTAATAAATATTATAAACACTTTTCACTGAAATGCAGTTTGGTAAAAAGTATGCTATTACTGTTACTCCATTTTCCTCTACTTAATTACACATTACATATAAAAATGGACTTTATCAAAACTAGTTAAACGCATATTTAAAATGTGTTTTATTTTAAAACTTTTGCTTTTCAAATGAATGTTAAGACAACATGTTTTTCGAAATATCTGACATTAATAGCAGTGCAAAATATACAAATTAATTAGTGCCAAATTCACAAGGACACCAAAGATTTTTGAATCCAGCTGATTATCTGAGAATATTCCCACCTTTCCTTTCTTTTAGCCTATATATATAAAACCTAAAACTATAAAACGTAAAAACAAAAACCCATTTACAAAGTAACAAAAACTAGAAATACAGCAGTAACGAACGCGGAGAGGGGGCGGCAGAGGTGTTCCTTACACTTGTGCTTCCAAATAGTAACTCACAGGACTAAAAGTTCTTAACATGCTCTACCGATACTAGATCCAGTACTTGATTCAGAAGGATAGGATCTTTTGTCATGCTTGTCAAAGCAGACAGTTTTCTTTTCCAGTACAGGAGATAGAACTCAGGACCTTGCACTTGCAAGGCAGGAACAAATCCCTGGCCCTCAAAGCAGACAATTTTAACCCACTGCAACTTTATCCTCTTCTGATCGCCCCAGTCAAATATCACATGGTAACTCTTCAGTTTCAGTTAGAGAAGTAGTGTTAAGAAAGATCAACAGATCAGTCCCTGTCAGGTCCAAGAGGGGATATTTAAAGGTCATTTACATCTCTTTTTAAAAATGGCTTCACATGTCAGAGTCTTCATTTATTAATTTATTTATATCCCTTTTTCCTCAGTGGACTTTGGTTTCTCAAAGGCAAAAATCACAGGTCAAGAGTATCCACTGATAGCACATATCACACATTTAAAGTGTCTGTAAAGTGCTTTGCAAAATACGATTGCTACTTGTGTTATTTGTTACTGTTTCTGGGCTTGATTCTAATCCATGTCACCCTTCCAAGGAAAAGCGTCCATTTAATGATATACTCTTACATTATAAATATTTAAAAGCTTTCTGGAAAGTATTAACACTTTGAAAAGAACATTTTTTTAAACACTTAAATTCAGCCTATCCCTATCCTCAGGACATTTGTTTCCTACCTATATCCACATTTAATGAATCTTTTTTTTTTTTTTTTTTTTTTTTTTTTTTTTTTTTTTTTTTGGTACCAGGGATAGAACTCCAGACCTTGCACTTGCAAGGCAGATGGCACCACTGAGCTAAATCCCGGCCCTTTATCCGCATTTTATATGTGAACCCATTGCATAGTATTTCTTAATAATGTTCACATTTCTTCTGATGAAATCTAAGATTAGCCAAACTAAATGTATTTTAGAGCCAGTAAGAGTTGTCAGGGGGGGAAAAACACAAACAGGAAAAGTTACTGAGTACAGATAATTTGGAAAGTTATAATTAAGTTTCAACAATGGATGGAGTAAAAGTTAACGAGCAAATAACTCAGCACTGTCCAGTTATATGCCTGGGAAATGGACAACACATTTTAATAGCCAAGTGGCTTACATATGTGATTTATAATGCACTTTTATTGTTTTTTCTTTCCTTCCTTTTTCCTTTTCTACTCTAAGAAATATACTTTCATTATTGTCCTGTGACTGTAGAATCCATTAATATTTTTCATTAACTATTTATTGAAGATATTTGAGGCTGAGAACATAATACCCCCAACTATGGTACCTTGGCAACTGAGAAAGCACAGAGCAAAGTCACTCTGACCTTTTCTCTGCCTTTGTCCTCCGAGCAGGGTCATGAAGGAATTATGTGACCTAACCCACCAGAGAGTCTATCAGAGAAGACCCTGATCCCAGGAGGGCCCAGCCTCGTCTCTCATCAGGAAAGAATGCCACCCCGCCCCCACCCCAGAAACAGGAGAGAATCTGAACAAACAGGCCTACCTGAAGTTCCTTCCATTTATTAGCACTAGATCATAACCACTTTTATCAGTTACCCAAGACTATCCACTCTTTCATCAGAACTTAACATACAGTTTTCTTTGGGTCATACATAGGTCTTTGTTTCAGGAGAGGCCTGTGTCATATAAAACTTGCATTAAAATAGTTTTATTATGCTTTTTTCTTGATAATCTGTCTTCTGCTATAGAACTATCAGGTAAGGCTCTTCTGGTGGGTAAGGAAAAGATGCTAGTTATTGTTCCTGGAAAACACATCATATGCAAAGTTTGCTGAACTAATTTTGGAACATAATAATCAGAGTTTGCACGTTCAGTATATATTTCCAATTTTGTCCAAATCCTGATGTCTCTGGACAAAATAAACAATATACTCATCACCAGAAAGAACAATTTTAATCATTTTAGGTAAAAATTGATGAAAATTATTTTGGGGTGAGAGTGTTAGTAGAAATGTTAAGGATGGGTGTCATTATTTCTGTAATTCTTGGTGTATTTCAGTCTGTCTAAAGGCTCAGGAGGTTCTCATCAGAATCAGTACCTATGGTAGTCATGATGTGGCTATTTGTCTCCTTTTTAAACATAATAAATTAACCTGTGATTCAGAGTATAACATCTGGGAAGCTCTTTTAATATGTGTGTATATAGCTTTGTCCTAGTCAAACATTTACTTTACAGGCTAAGAAGGTCATAAACTGTCCAAAAAAGATGTAAAACTTAAGAGTTTTATTTTAAAAATCCCTTTAAAACAAGTAATAAAAAATCTATATAAATTAAATTCAAAGAAATTGGTACTGAAGAAGAGAAATTAGGGACATCAGTTTATTTAATGAAGAGAATGAAAAATTAACTTCTTTTCAACTTACAATGAGATCTCAACTAGTTGCTTTTTATCATTCCCTCTGATGGCAGAAGTATGGAAACTGAATTTCAATTATACTGCAAGGATATAGCTGAATGAACAGGAATTTTCAGTTTTGAGGTTGTAAATCTAAATTTTTCCATCTATAGGTTTTATGACCTATCACTGCCTGCTTCAAAGTATTCTAAGAGTTTCCTATAATTTTGTAACAAATTCCAAACCCCTTTCCTTGGCCCAGCGGGTCTGAGAGGATCTGGCCTCTGCCCAGCGGCCACCTAGCAGTCCCTCCAGCATGCCAAGTGAGGTCCCATGCCAACCTCTGGCACCTGCCTGACTCACACTTTGCCCCAGGATCCACGAATGTGACCTCTTAAGTGAACTTTCCAGTAATACTGAATTAGCAGACTGCCGTGTATTCACCTTACTGTTCATGCTTCCTCAGTGGTAAGCACCTCTCTTGTCATAAATATTCAATAAATCCTGGTTAATTAGTGAAATAATTAATGATTAATAGATTAATTAATAAACTAATGAAACACCTTGACAAGAAACAAAGCTTTACCATGAAGGAACTTCCCTGATATCAAATAGTGTGGTAATTGCCTTTTTATTAAAATTTATCAAATAATTGCTTTGTTAACCCACATCTAGGATTTCTCTTCCCTCTTCACCTCTACAAGGGTTTCTTTAAACTTTCCTTTTGAAAACTCATCTTCTGTGCCCTAAGTCAGATTAAGTTACACTGCATTTCTACCTGCCCAGAGCCAAACAGCTACAAAATAGCTGAATGCTTTTAAATATTTTTCCTCTTATGCACAATTATTAAACTTTGACTTTTATAATTAACACACCTTATCTGCTGTTAAGTAAAAAGAGTAGTGTAACTTGAAAAGATTTAGACATGAAGCTAAAAAGATAAAACATTAAAGAACAAAAAGAACAAAATACTAAAATTTCATTCAATTCTTTAGATATCAGTACTTTAAGAAAAGATGAGTTTACCATATTTAGTCAGCTGATTGCTTATCAAGATAACTTGCCGTATTATGTAAAACAGGATAAAGACATTACTTCAAAGATTCAAATTAATACATGTATAATTATGGCCAGCTTAATTGTCTTGCTTCCTTTGCTAGCTTTTTTATGACTTCCATTATCAGAAATGGGAATGTTTAAAACTCGAAATAAAATATGAAAGCTTCTTTTCGTTAAATAATTACCGTCCAGCAAATCATTTATGAAGCTTTACTAATTCCTCTAGCTTCAGATTCAGAGGGACAGTCGTTGGGATAAAATCCATCCTTGTTGTACCTCCACAGCATGTGGTCCCCTTTATTCTAAAGGCCTTGGGCTCAAATGAAAGTTACAACTTTAAGTCCCGCTCAGAAATCTTGAAAGTGCCAAATAACTGTTCAACTAACTCAGCCTTCAGAAAACAGAAGTAGGCCTGTGACTCCTTTTTGAACCCGGCTTCAAAGTGAAGGTCTTTGGCCGCAGGTTTCTCTTTCTCATCACCTGGGGCCCACTGGTGATCAGACAGACAACTGTGAAGCCGACCCAGAAGCTTTGTAGCCTCTTCAGGCACCTCCACACCAAGGGCAGCACCCGGGCCACTTGTAGTAGTTTCTCCCTTGGGAATGACAGAATAAAAATCATTGGAGCCCTAACACAGGACAAAAGTGCCAGGAAACAGAATTCTCTCAAGATGATTTTTTTAAATGACTGGTTTGCTCTTTTGTCATACACTGGGAATATGCAGGGGCGTGGGATTAGAGGGAAGGCAAGAAGGGAAGGTCTGTCTCAGTACCTGTCATGCCTCCCAACCAAGGGTCCAGAGGAGTCTGCCCCATCTGCTGCTCAGCTGAACCCCTACCTACACAATCCATATACACCTTGGCCTCTCCGACATTTAACAGACCTGACATTGGCAGGATGGATCTGATTCACACACAAGAGCACTTTAATGCACAGCTCTTTCCAACTCACTTGTAAAACTGATTGGACTTCTCTGTTCCGGCCCTCTTAACTTTTAGGAGGGGAAGAGAGGAGGAAGCAGAAAATCTGCAGAACTACAAAGGAATGCGCAAAAACTCACAAACTTCACTATCTCTTATTAGGAACAGTACATGGGAATAATGAATTAGGACCGTGCCAACCATATTGAAATTCCACATGTCATCTCAAAGTGTATTTAGGGAGAAATTAAACTTTTTAAAGTTAAAAATAGAGGCTCATTTTAAGAAGCATTCCTTATTAGGTAGTATAGTTTCTATTTTACTTTTTTTGTTAAGGCAAAATAGCATTTCCATTTGTGCGAACCCCTTCCAGTCTGGAAGGAAGACGCCGGGGTCAGCATGAGATAATCTGATCCTAAGGAAGGATGACAAAAAATGCAAAGCTTTTTATAGGTTTTAGTTTTTTAAATAATAGCAACCTTTCTGTCCAGGGGTCAGAATCTCACAATCTCTAGTTCCAAGGAACAAGGAATGAGAAAAACTTTCAAACTGCCCAAGAGAAAGTCAGTTCTCAGTATGTTATGATGGTACTGTGATGGAGATGGAGAAACTATGAAAGAAATGGAGAAAGAGCTGAGGTCTTTTCTTCCAGTCAAGAGAACAATCCACAGTTCTATTTAACAATGAATGTCAATAATAACACACACTCTGTGTATTTTTTTAAGAAAGCAATTCTTAGCACAGTTTAGAAACTATTCCATGGGAATGACTTGTACAGAATGAAAAAATTCAGTTATCTGAAACATTATTTATTTTAAAGACATGCAATTTTGAACATAAGAAGTGTCATCCGAGTACAGTAAACTTGAACTTTGACTATTATTTATCCATACTGAAACTGTATAATCACTATCCCTGCAATAACACACAGTTTTCTAAGCCATTGTCATGGCTACTGTGATATATTTGCCTGAATAATCATCACTAAGGCAAGCTTGGTCTACTCATTGAAGATTTTTATTTCCATTTCAGAACTGCTTGGCACCTAAGTGCCTTTACCTAATTAACACAGCTTAATAGCAGGGGCACTCTCCCAACCATTACTGGGACTGTTCCACCTCTAAATTCAACTCCCTTATTTTCCTCCTCACATAATCGTCATCTCAAGGAACTATGTATGCAGCTCTCTCCTTCATTAATGCTGACAGCACCTCTTGTCTTACTTCCCCAGGTCATCCATATCTTTCTAGCCTTCTTTTTTTCCATTTGCCAACCATCTCTTGGCTTCACTTATTTGTCAAAATTCACCACTTAACTACATTCATTGTTAATATCAATTTTTCACTCCTTTCTTTTTTTGTCCAGCATAGTGAGAATTCATTCAAATGAGGTTAATGGGATTCCCCAATATTTTCTAACCCTACATTCCAAATACTAAGAATATGAATATTTCTCTTTCTTTGGGCCCAGAAGTAGCTATGCAACCAACTCTAAAGATGTAAGCAAAAGTAGTGCATGCAAATTCTGGGATTAAGACATTAGGGAAAAGGAAAGAGTCATGACTCTAATGCCCTCTTACTTTTCCTTGATGTCTTAAAAGTACTAAAAAATGGCTGGAGCACCAGCAGTCAGCTTGGTTCATGAGGTAGGCTCAGAAATATTAATGCCATAAAAGACCCTGTGTCCCTGAAATCATACAGAGCCAAATTAATTTAGACTGACTACCTCCATATCTTTGGAACAAAGGAAGAAGCTTTTATTTTGTTTAAGCATCAGTTGTTTGGGCTTGTCCTATTACAGGAAGCTGAATGTAAGCCTAACAATATAGACTATCTGCCTTAACCACTTTCATCTTTCAATGCCTCAGTTTCCTCTTTTGAGAATGGTATCTAACACACAAATTTACTGTGAAGATTGAGGATTTTATAGTCCCTAGTATATAATAAGCTTTTTAAAAATTTTAATTATTATTGGCATTACCCAGATGTGATTCAGTGTTGCTGGAGATAACTGCAAAATCACAGGACTGGCACTATTTTGAGCCTCCTATGACAGCCACATTCATTCATGTGTTTCTAGAAATCTCCTAATTCGTCCCTTTCAGGAATTCTGCAGTGTCCTCCATTTTTGCCCTCCCCCACGTTACGCACACACACTATGCAGGGGAGGTCATCAGGCACACACTGAGACACCGGCCTCCACCTGCCTCTGCCTCCTCACCCTGCCACTTTACTTCTTTCTGAGCATAAGATGCTCTTCTTTAGCTCACAGATTCTCCCCTCTGCCTGGCTCTCTGCACTGTGCATCTCTTTCCTTTTTCCTCACCCTTATAAATTCAACTTTGCTTTCCACTCTTTCATTGTGTCCTTAACAAGTTAATAAACATGCTTCAGTTCCTACCACTGTGAAGCGTGACAATTCATGCCTCCCTTGTGAGCTTAAAACACTGACCCTTTTTCCGCTCACCCACATGCCTGACACTCCACCTCTCCACTATGAAGCCCCATCTATAGACAGAAGTTATGTTTTAAAAATCTAGTCTTTATGGTAATCATCATTATCCAGAAAGCTGGGAATCACATCATATTCTACTTCTCCTTTATGCTCCATAACCAATTAATCATTATTATTGATTTTAACGCCTGTTTTTAGAAGTCATCCGCCTCTCTGTTCTGTTATTTTCCTTGTTCCAATGCTCTGCACGTCCTATCTGAACTCATGAATTAACTTCCTAAATAGTTTTCCAGACTTTCTCCTCCAAAAGTCAACCCACACATGGTTATGAAAGTGATCTTTCTAAACTGAAACCCAGATTATACATTTTCTGGAAGAATAAAATACACAGCCTATGGCACCAGGCCGTATGGAGAATCTAATTGGATTCTCTGTTTCGTCTCTGCAAACCGCTCTCGTGCACTATCGGATTAACGACATGTAGTTTCACGTGACAAAAATTCATCCTTCAAGCTCCAGCCAAATGTCACCGGATTCTCTGATGACTTGCATGATCTGCCCGACTTCTAACAAAATTAACAACTCCTTCTGCTGTGTAGAACCACTGTCAGTTGTACACAATGATGCACATCATTCATGCCGCAGTTGATTGTGGTGATTTGTTTACCTTTCCATTAGACCGCTAAATTTCCTATAGGCAGATCTACTTTGTATTTCCAGTGTTCTACCACAGTGATTCAACTCCAGATGAGCACATCCACATACTGAAAATATGCAGAATAAAATTAGGTATGTTGTACAAAAGTATCAAAAGGGGAAAACTATTTCTTCAATAGACAAGGGATGTTATTTATTTCACTCTTCTGGTTTTCATACAAAAACTTAGAAATTGTTTCATAAAATGTCTCCTCGCCATCCCAAACAACTAGCTTTACTGTAAGTTTTTTCTGTTTACAAATTTTTTCTTCACAGGTCTTTTTATTTGAGTTCCTTAATCTTCTATTTTTATTAGTATATGTTAGTAAGTACATGCATTTTGGTGAATGAATGTGTGTGTCTGTGTGTGTGTGTGTATGTGTGTGTGTGTTGTGTACGTACATCTTCCTAACCTTAATTTTTCTAATCTTGAACCCATGAAAATTCCATCTCACCATGAAATTCCATCTTATATCAAATTGTTCTCCTACACCAAATTTCCATTTTATTCTTCAGAGCAATCTTATATAATATTCTTGATATTAGTTTAAATTGTTTTCCTGGACAGTATCAGCAGATTTAATCATGTGAGAGGTCAGAGGTCTTGGTTCTCATTTTTTCCCCTTGTCCCTGCCCTCCCTTCACCCCCTCCTACCCTCCCCATTTACAAACATTTTATTTCCATCTTTTCATTTTCTCATATTTTTCCCTTATTACTTTTCCCCTACCCTTCCCACTTTCCCTACACCTTTAGTCCTTGTCTTCCCATTTCACAATGTCAGTTATTTCATTAGGATCTTATGTAATAGTACAGTTTATTCACACCAGAGAAACTATTCGGTATTTACACATGTGTGACTTATTTATTTCAATTAGGAGAAAATCCTCAATATGGATCCATTTTCCTATGCATGAATCTAATTTCTCATTCTTTATGGCTAAGTGATATTCCATTTAATAGAAAAACCACATCTTCTTTATCCAGCTTCCAACTGTTGGGCAAATGGGCTGTTTCCAAGTTTTAGCTATTACAAACTGTGCCACTATAAACATTGGTGCACATATATCACTGTGATATGATTCTTTTAGTTCTTTTGGAAAGATACCCAGCAGAGGGATGCCTGGTCAAATGGAACCTCTAGTTCCAGCTCTTTAAGGTATCTCCATATTGATTTCCATAGTGGTTGCACCAGTCTGCACTCCTACCAACAACGGAGAAGGATTCCTTTCTCCCCACAACCCCGCCAACATTTGTTATTGTGTGATTTCTTGATAGCAGCCATTCTTTGTGGGGTGAGGTGGAATCTCAGTGTTGTTTTCATCTGCATCTCTCGAATGACCAGTGATGTGGAACATTTGCTGATGATATGATACTCTACATTGAAGACCCAAAAAACTCCACCAAAAGACTTCTAAACTTAATTGACAGATTCAGTAGAGTAGCTGGATACAAGGTGAACACCCAAAAATCAATAGCCTTCTTGTACACAAATAACAGACTCACTGAAAGAGAAATTAGGGAAACAATTCCTTTCATAATAGCATCCAAAAATAATGAAGTATCTAGGAATCAATCTAACAAAAGAAGCAAAAGACCTCTACACTGAAAACTACAGCACTGAAAAAAGAAATCGAAGCGGATATAAGAAAATGGAAAGACATCCCCTTCTCCTGGGTAGGAAGAATCAATATAGTGAAAATGGTCATTCTACCAAAACTGCTATAAAGATTCAATGCAATGCCAATTGAAATTCCAATACTGTATTTCACAAAACTAGAAAAAAGAATCCAAAAATTCATTGGGAACCAAAAGAGACCTAGAATAGCAAAAGCCATCCTAGGCAACAGAGACATGATAGCGGGTATAACAATTCCCAATTTGAAACTATACTACAAAGCCACTGTGATAAAAACAGCATGGTAGTGGCAAAGAACCATATCTGAGGATCAGTGGAACAGATTGGAAGACATAAAAACAAATCCAGATGAACTCAGCTACCTCATCTTTGACAAAGGAGTTGACCATCCTCAGTGGAGGAAAGATAGCCTCCTTAATAAATGGTGTTGGAAAAACTGGATTTCATCCCGCCAAAGATTAAAACCAGACCCTTATATTTCATCATGCACTAAATTAAAACCAAGTGGATAAAAGATCTAAACATTAAAACAGAAACATTAAACTTGCTAGAAGATAAGTTAGGCAGAACTTTTGAAGACATTGGCATAGGAAAAGACTTTATGAACAAATCCTCAGTAGCACGGGAACGAGCAGAAAGAATCAATAACTGGGATCTCATCTTATTAAAAAGCTTCTGTACTGCAAAAGAAAACATCAGCAGAACTAAGAGACAACCTACAATGTGGGAAAATTTTTTACCAACTGCTCCTCAGACAAAGGACTATTATCTAGAATATATAAAGAACTCAAAACAATCAGCCCCCCCCAAATATAAAGACCCAATTAAAAAATGGGCATCTGAAATGAGCAGATATTTCTCAGACAAAGAAGTAAAAGCAGCAAGTTAATCAGTGTTTTTTATAAATCTGGGCATGTTTTGAGGATGCATAAACAAAACCCATTGTAGAGTTAAACAGATCCATTATGAGGTCAAGAAACTTTACAACCTTCTTCAGATTGTAAATTCACTACTTGAATACCATCTACAGGATGTGAGCCTGGCTGATTTTCACAGTCATGTCCTACAAGCCATCCACATTCTCTTATCCTGCACTTCTTGTGTAAGAGCATCAGCTGGGGTGAATGCTCCAGCCAGGACTGTCAGCCGCATACAAAGTTCCAGTTCATCCGTGGGTTTAAAATATCTAAAAACTCATTTATAATATCATACATAAGAGGTCAGTAGCCAGTATTTTTGAATTAATAAATTCCTTCCTTAATTAATAAAACTGGATGTGCTTAAGATATTATCCTCCAATATATATTTGAGCAGAAAAATCTCAAGTGGCTAATCATAGTGACAGAATTCTTACTAATGATACTTGCATGAAAATTGAAGATTAAACATTAAATAATTGCAATTAAGAAGACACATAAAATATAATATTGGTATCTTCCCAAACACTGAACATTGCAGTTTTTTCACATGTAAGTGTTTAAAGGCTTACCACATAGCAGACAAGGACTATAAACAATAAAATAGAAAAATAAACATCTACATTTAAAAATTATTCATGTCCATTACTATCATATCCTTACTTCATATTCTTCCATGCTACAGACTATCTTAGTTTGCCAGGGTTGACTCAATTATGTAGGCCATCTATTTAGAATAAAAGAAGAATCAAAACCCATAATTATAAGTTTAGTTTCTAACATAGCAAGGAATCATTTTTAGAATTACCATAAGTATTCACTGCACACCTGTAGAAAGTCAGGTAAAGAATGTTTCATTTAATTCAACCTTGCATTAAATTAGAAATGGGGGTGTGCGGTTATATATGTGAATGACCACTGAAAGGACCAGAAGTTGGCCCTGATCCACATACACTCTCATCCAACTAAAAGTGTGAAATACTGTTTGGAGAATGGCTTAAAACTATCTTTTCTGAACAACTACAGGACTTTTTATTTTCTCTTTCCCACCAGACTATAAATGCTGGAAGAACAACCTGTCTTATGGCATTTTGGGCACACAATTTCCCTTCCCAGCAATAAATTGGAAGTACAGAGTTTATGTCTGTTTGATTCCCATCTGTCAACTAAACAGCAGCGAGATCAAATCCATCATTCAATTTTTGAGGCTGTTTATTAGTGAGATGCTTGATTAGGGCATTTTAGGAATCTCACTCAGAAGATGAAAAATATTAAGGTAGTAACCTGTGCTACATGGATGGCAAATTTAAGACTGGATGTATCAACTTTTTTTCTCACTATTTGCAAGTATTAGTAACAAACTGTTATTAACAAATTGTACTTAAGTACTAGCTTAGGATGTTATCTTTGATGTAAGTTATGGTAAGTTTAAAAGATTACCTCCCCTCCGGATGGGTACAGACAATTAGAAAGCAAAGGAAGAAAAAATGACAACAAAGTCTGTACTAAATACGGTTGCTGATGAATCATATATAATCTAATAAGAAGTATTATGACTACAGGTGGAAGAAATAATAGCATCTTTAAAAAGAAAGTGTGTGTGCAAACACACACACACACACACATTAGTATGTAAGTGTGTCCTCTTATCCCTTCTAGTATAGATTACTCTTTAAGGCTGACCTAAATTTTCTTTCCTTTTGTAAAATATCTGAAACCGTTGTTGATGTGTCAGTGAGCTGACATTTCTCACAGAGATTATACTGAATTGTCTCACATTTTCTTTGTGTTATACCTTTGATAACAAGTTACAAGTGGGAAAAAAAATACCTGCAAACAAGAAATCCCTGTTAATGAAATTCTGCATTGCAAAGTCAACTCTTTTGCTGGAGGAAGAAATCAAACACATACTCAAAAAGAATGGGATAGAAATACAGATTGGAGGCAGCATCAAGTAGTGGTTTCTGGCATGATCCCCATTTCTGACACACAGAAAAATTCAAAGTCAAGTACTTTCACTCAATGAAACATAAACTATGCTCACTACTATATAACTTCTTTTGTTTTTGTTAACTTCTTTCAGTTTTCTAAGGCAGAGCATCTCGGAGTGTGGTCTTTGGTCTAGAAGCATCAGTACCATGTGGAAATTTGTTAAAAATACAGACTCAAAAAACCTACCAATCTATAAATTCAAAGACTGTGGGAGTTGCCACAATTAAAAGGCATTCTCCAAATAATTCTGATTTACCACGGTAAGAAGGCAATGTTATTTTTGTAATATATTTGTCTAAATAGTGCATTCTTCAAAACCTATTGAAATAAATTATTTCATTCACTGTCGAAAGAGTTTACAGAGGTTAGTGAAATGAGCAAACTACCATATATAATTATAAGATAAATAAATATACAGTTCAAAATCCCAGATATGTTATATTGATTTTCTAGCATATAAATTCCAAAATCATTTTGGTAACTTCAAGTGCCATTTCTTACTGTCAAACAGATAAAACAATGCCATTGATTTTTCATAATGCATTTATATTAATTTCTTTGTTATAATTTAAGTAGTAAGATATTGATGACAATGCTCCAAATAATTAAAAATCCCTACATTTTCAATACTCACAGGGAAATGAATGCAAATAGAATGTTGACCACATAAGCAATTGGGTTCCTTTCGGAGACAGATCTCTAAATGCGTGGAATTAGTAGAAACTGGGGTAACACTGAGGGGTTATGGCCAGGGCTATTCTCTGGCAGATACCCAAAGGTCCCTCAGAAAAACTAGCTCCTGAAAGTCCATCCGGGTAATCAGCAGAAAATCTCCACATCTTGTCCTATCTGGACTCCTCTCTGAGGTGAAAGAGGAACTCTGTCAGTGATTATCAAGTATCCTCTGTCTCAGAGTGATCTGAAATGATGTCATCAGAGCCCTTTCTTAAGCCTCCATTAAGAGTTGAGCAACAGGGTTGGACTGCTTTCTCTACTATTAGTAAGACAGACCTCTAGACAAATATAAAAAATAAATCTTTCATAGATGATTAAAATCTACCAAACCTTCTCCCCCCTCCTAGGCATAGTCTTCATCATTTATGTGTGTAGGGGAGAAAAACACCTTTTCCGATGGGTGATGGAGTTTGAAACATTGACTGTGGTCTTATAAAATGCCATTATATGGTGATTTGCTTTTTTGGATGTTTAACCAGTTTGAGCTTTATTTGGACTTTTTTTTTTCTCTCTGCTAGTGAGTTAGGAGCTCCCCTTAAACTTTTCTCCAACTTGTTTGGAGTTCATTTGCAAATCCCTCATAGTCAGACCGCTCCTTCTTCCAGAAAGTCAGACTAAGACAATTCACAACAACTGTTTTGCCTTACACTAGGGAAAATAGCAATCAGTAACTTGCATTTGTTTTTACATGCTAAGCAGAATATGAGACTATTTTGGTCAGCCTTTCTCTTCCTTCATGTGTGTGCATAAGAAGTTGATAAAGGTGCCTTTACTATGTAGATTGTGGCTGTTAGGAGGACCTATGAGTTTCAAATACTTAGTGAATTTAAAATGGACCTTAAAGAAGTAGTTTTCTCTTGCTGCCAATAGTAGTTACCTAAAAGCCTGGATAGAAAAAAGAAATTTCTCAGAGCCTACTCTATCCTAGGGCCCAAGATAGAAATCTCTGACTTATCATCTCTGGAGGTGATCTCCTTTTCAGGAAAAGTACCCTATTTTCCTCTCTCTTTCAAGGAACTAGACAGCAATGGTTTGAATTTCTTGGTTTGTTAGCAAATACTTCTCAAAACATGACTGTTATAGCTGAAGTCAGTTGTAACTTGCGCTTTGAGAGTACTTACTAGAGTAAGGATGTGAGTTACCTGAGGAAGGTAAGATCTCATGCTGGTAAACGGTAGATAGTCTGGTCCAGTTTTATTTTCTGGGTCTCTCACCAGATGGTAACAACCTACCCTGGAGTGCAAAAAACCATGGGAGACACCCTGGGGATGCCCTAGGGGGCACAGGAATCAAGCAGAGACTTATGGACACCATATTTACTTCTCCTGTTTCAGATCAGGAGCTCCATATCTGAACCACATACTCCTTTCAAATGTATTAAGGAGCAGTTTAGTATTTCTCTACACCTATGTGTGGTATGCCTACCTATCTAAAGCCAAGTATACAGAGAAAAGTACTATGATGCTATCACACAATTTGAGAATGAAAAGAACTAACCCAGCTCTGGCCACTTCCTTGTACTTCTAGTCTGCCACCACTGGCACTGGACAAGACAGAGTCTAAAAGACACCTTAGATTGGGCACAGAACAAGAGCAATAAAAAGGGATATCTTTCCCTTTGTATCTTTTTAAAATGGAAAAAACGGTCATAGGTAGACATGTGCAGCACAGCAGGGTGGAGCCTTGGCAGGCCTTCTTTCTTCACTGCATAGAATTCATACTGAGCTCCAAAGAGGGTCACCTGGTCTCTTCTACATACAAACCTGGCCTGGGTGGACCCCATTAGAGATAGTTAGAATTACTTGGAATGATCTGTCCCTTTAGCGAGAACAGTCATATGTAGCTCTCAGCAGCCATGAGCTTGTGTAGCTGGGTATTCCAGCCAGATAAACTTTTAGCTTAGGGCCCATTTTAAACCTATTTTTGCTTTCATGGGTATAGAAGATTTTTATTCCTTTTGATTCATATCACAAGAGATCTCTGTCAATTGATCTACAAAGTTCTAACTAGTCTTTTTTATAATTATAAACCTAAAAATTATAAAAGTTATTATAATTCAACTTGGCCAAATACATCTGAGTGCACTCCGGTTTATAAACAAGTTGTTTTATGTGTGTGTCTGTCAGTCTGTTTAATTTGTTACAACATGTAAAGGTGTGTTGAGGTTTTTTTTTCTCTTGGAATTTTGGATTGTTAAAGATGTTTGCCTGTAACTCAGGTTGGCTTATAGATAAAATGTCACTAAAGACATCCTTCCCCCAGGCTGGCAGAGGATCCAAATAATATCAACTGGTTTTACAAATACAGTACATATTGTTTTCTATAGATAGTAACTTGGGAATCTTTCACTGGTCAAAAATAATGTGTTGTTATAATCTGGTTCTTATAGGTCATCCAAAAATGTGTTAAGATAAAAAAGACTCTTGGGCTTAGGAAAACTATTAGACAGGACTCCCCTTAGTAAATAAAGGAGTAGCTGCCTGGAAAATTTTATTGCAGCCTTTGTCCACAAAGGGGACCCCAATGATTTCCATAGTCTTGTGGAAAATACATTGCTAAACATATTATTGTGATATGTATATGTTGGTAATGGTATAACAGCTAAATTTTCTATGGGAAAACAATCAGGTTTCATTTAAAATGCTCTTGGTACAAAACAAAATTAAAGGACAAAGGATTTCATGTAATTGATACTGATTATAATTTCATGGTGTATATATCCATACCTTCTGGACGTACAAATATTCTAGGATATTTATAGTAATGATATTTTTGACTCAGGTATCTACCCTTTTCTTTCATTCCAGCTACTTGTCATAAGAGATACATGTCAATCCAGCATGAGATAACTAGTCAAATAATAGTTTTCTTAAAAACATATGTAATGTATGTTATATGTGTCCCCATGCTTAGGGATACTCAGTTGCCAAACAGTTGAAACAATGTCACACACTAAAACTAGAGTTTAGACATTATGAACTCTTAAATTACATTTATAGGCCAATATATATATTCTCTTTATATGGCATCCTACTAAAGGATAACAAATAAGAGTTTTCTTTATGTCATTTAATATCTTGTGATCAGATGGAGGTGTTTGACTGAAAGCAACATGATTGTCATACAAAAATAGCTCTTGATCTTAATGTTTTTCTATATAATGTATAACTGTTGTCTACTAACATTCTGCAGGGATTCAACTACTAAAACATCCACAGTTGATAAAAAATAATAGCCCCCTAACTATGCTTTATATTTCAAAAGCGCTTGATGTCTTAACTATTATAATAATTAAGCTCACTGCTCCTACTGCACTACTAATGTCACTGATCTTTTTTCTGGGTGCTCAACAACAAAAGTTTAAAGACCAAAACTAGAAAGGTAATGGGCTAATGAGGACAGCCAATATTTTGGCCCTACCCCCTCAAGGTCAACAAGAATCCAGGACATGAAGGAACCTTTTCTACAGGATCCTACATCTTTGGTAAGTCACTCAACCTCCTGAGCAGGGTGATTGCTGAGCACCAGAAGACAAATGTACTGTGTGCCAAAGGAGGGTCACCACAAGGGAAAAGTCTACCATGTTTTCAGTAAAAGCAACATGGTCAAGCAAGGCCATGACCCATCCTAAGGGCTGACACTGACAGAGGAGCTGAGAGGCTCTATGCATAGCTCCAAAATAATGCCTGAAGAGACTTAACTGACTTTGATAGATAGCAAGAGGTTCATGTTGATTGACACAGGTCTCACTTTAACTTGGTCTTAAGCACCCAGCAGAAAAGAATAACCAAAAGAGGTATAAAATAATTCCACGATAATAAAGCTAGATATAAAAAGGGCTCAAGTCACTGATCCCTTCTGGCAGTTTCCAGCTCTACCACTAGCTAACCATGGTTATGGATCATTAAGAAAAAGTTAATGTAAAATCTATAAGAGCTAAGAGTTTTATATTTCTTAGCAAAATTTGTTCTTCAATTTGTCTCTTATCTTACAGATAAAACTAGAGAGATTCATGACAAAGTATCAGACTTATAGATAACCTCTATCAGTGAAAGAATCTAAGTCCAGTAGGTTCAATCACTAATTTCTAAGTGTGACTTTCTCCCCAAGCTGCCCTTTCATTCTAGTGTGCTCATGCTTAGATTATGCACACTCTAATTTCTTAAAAGTCTTGTTTATTCTTGCCTAGAGGCTGCCAAACTCCAAGTGGTCATACGAATGGAACCAATGATCAATCTGCTAGATTTCTGTTACCTGGACCCGCAAGATCGACCTTATAAACAGCTCATAACTTCTAAACTATACAATACAACTTCTGTGTTGGATTCTAAAGTCCCCTGGACCTTCTCCTCATCATCTTTGTGGGCTATATTCATAGCAGTCCTACTGACCTTATAATTTGGCCCATGAATGCTTAACTGTTTCTTTGGCTTTGTCTCCTCCAGACGTAAAAGCTATGCAGCTACCAAGATGACAGTGCCTGACACTTATCAAAGGCCTTTAGATAGATCCTCTGTAGAGGAACTCTAACTGCTGATCATAACTATGACCCTCTTCAGCTGGAAGTAGCCAGAGCTGTCTTCGTCCTCTGCCCACTCACAGCAGTTAGGGATATTTCTTGGTGGGGGGGTTAATACTGCAAGTAAGTAAGTTAATTAGATATCTTGTAGGAAGTTAGACACAGCTACCCTCAAGAAGCTAACACAACAAGGAGTCAACATGGAGAACAATCAAGACAATCAATTCTGGCTGAAGGACAGAATTGTAAAAGGAGAGAAACTACTATACCCTTGTGCCTCCCCTGGGGATGAATGGCAGTGATTGATATTCTAAATAGGTATCAATCAACTGCGGGGGGGGGGGGGGGGGGGGGTGTGAA
>NW_022900931.1:20003608-20058069 GCF_012274545.1 Fukomys damarensis
GGGGGGGGGGGGGGGGGGGGCAAGGTGTTAACACAGCCTTACCAGGAAATATCCCTGACTCCCACCCTTACTGAAAAATCCTTGTATGCCTGCTATGTGACTCACTCCCGCTTTAGACCCCCCATTTAATCAATATTACCTGGGTGACTGTACTTGTAATCTTACTGATTGGTCATGATTTTGCCCTACCTCATGCCCACCCTGTAATTTTCCATTGGATCTTATAGTTTTGTCCCACTTTGTACCCGCCTCACCACATGGCTTGGCTGTATAAAATATCTTTGAGAAGTGGGGTTTGCAGGCAACCCACTTTCCAGCCCCCTTTCTGTCTCTCTTAGACAGAAGCTTTCTTTTCCCTCAATAAATTTTTCCTACTCTGAAAAGAAAAAGTCACCTGAAAAATTTTAAGTCAAGTCTCCCAAACTGTAGCTAAAACTTTATTACAGGAAATTCCAATCTCAATGCCCCCAATCTTGTATGTCATCTCTGCCTTTACCCTTACCTCATAATAGCTCAAATTCCCCATTTCATGGTGCAACGATGGAAGTGTGAGGAGGACAGGGATGGATGCCATGTGAGTGGTGAAGAAAACCTGAATTCTGATTCGACCATTTGCTCATTCATTAACACAGAACAACAATCTCTCTTCCTTCCCAGTTCAAGTTTCATCATCTGCAAAACCAGGACCATAAGACCCATGGGCAGTATGAGAGAACAAATGAAGATCATACAAGTGGCGTGTCCGAGACAGCATCTGGCAAAGTGTAGATATGCTGCTGTCCTCTTCTGACTTCCTCCCACATTGCTAAAGAAATCCACTCTAGTCATGCCATTCCTTGTATGTTTAAACTTGTACAATAATTTCTGTAAACCTCTGCATTTGAAAAGATGAAAAAAACCTGTGATGAAATTTGGACTAGGAATAAACCTGGTATGAATTCTTTCCTGACCTCCTATATAAAACTGACCACAGTATTCCCCTCAGAGGACTCACTGTGCCTTCATAAACTGTGACCACTCTTACATATTTGTATTTCATTCTACTTGTTCATGATAGTCTATCCCTACTAGACTGTAGGCTTCTTGAGAACAGAATGAACAGCTGGCATATAATTAGAGAAACATAAATAATTCTAAAGAAGGGTACAAAGTAGTGCAACATGATTCCTTAAATAGCCAGCGAGGCCCAAAATATGTGCTGCATCCTCCACATTGAATCCCCCTGTGTCTCAGATATTTCAGGTATTATCTCAAATTTTATTTCATCAGCAATGTCTTTCCTAATTATTCCTTTTTAAATTATGTGCATGCACAGTTACACACACATTGCACAAACTTTTATCCTTTTTTCTAAGTAGTACTGTTATAGTATAAATTATTTGTATTCATTTTTTTCTTCACCTATGTGCATCCATAAGCATGTAAACTTCACGAAGCACGATTGTTTGTTTTGGTTTGGTTAGGTTTGGCTTGGTTTTAGGATCCATTTATCTTTTTTTCACTACTTGGCATTTAGCATAGTGTCTGAGACATAGTAAGTGCTCAATAACTATTATTACCACAAATAAATTTCATAATGCCGCAGTGCTTAGAAGAAGAAATAATTCTGATGAATAACAATAGATGCGTTCAAATGTTTTTAAAAATTATCTCATGAGGGCCAGGGATTTAGCTCAGCGGTTCGGTGGCCTGCCTTGCAAGCGCAAGGACCCAAGTTCAATCCCCAGTACCAAAAAAAAAAAAAAACTCATGATTAAGCTAACCTTTGATAATGCATACCTGCTCAAAACTCATTTTCTATGATGATATTAGAGTTTTGGTTTCTTGATTAAGCAAATGAGCTTCGTTCCTTCTAAGAAACAAACTAAATTTACCTAGTATTGAGGCGTCAACATTTTATCCTTATGAATACGGACCAAAGACATTGAAAGTATCCACAAAGATCCTTCAAACATAAGGGGAACTACGGGTTAGAAGAAAGGAGATTTTTCCATGTCAGTGTCAGAAAAAGAACTCCGATCTTCTAACCAAATCTCAGTATACTTTTGATCAAGTCTATCCTTTTATTAACAACACTTAATTAATAAAAATGAACACACCTTCATTGCCTATATAGTATTTGTGAGACTGAGACTACGTTTAGTTGTTGGTAAAACTAAACTTTCCTAGAAGAAAGCAAACATCCATGTAGGAGAGCAAATCCTGTTTCCTAAATAAGTCCTCCTCTCAACTTCTAAATTTGAAACATTAACAATGTGTCCACCTGGACTTCTTGGAGGGTTCTGGTTTGCAGGGACAATATATGCTTTGGTTCATCTACAGAACAATCAGCTTAAGGAGTTGTATTCAGATATTATTAATGTTTTCAAACCCATTTCCTATTTTCCTACTGAAATCACTGCCAAGCACACACTTCAGAAGACACTAAAATAATTTGGGTAGTTGACATTCAATCCAAATTTTCTATGGAAATCTGCCAGATTTGACATCTGTGAGAAAGTGGGTAATTTTTATTATCCACAGAGAGCAAAAGCTTAGTTTGATATTTCTCTACCTCCACACATCTCCCCGCAGTGGAGCTGCTACTCAGATACACACAAGAGTAACGAGGAAATTATTTAACACTTTCCTGCTTGTCAGAATATGGCCACAGCTCAATTCAAATACTTTTTAAAAGAAACAAGAAAAAAAGATAAAACATTTCAGAGATATGGGAGAGGCAAACTACCTTCATTATTTTCATTAAACTTTCCCTAAAATTATTTAATTATGTTTTATCTATGACTTTCATACAGCTATTTTTTGAAACCTCCTGTCACTTAGTCTAGAAATTTAAACCATAATTTGAAATGGGTTTTCTTTTTTAGGATGTTTTAACAATCTCTAATAATATTTCACACCACACAATTATATTCAAAAACATGCTTTAAAATCATCCAAAAATAGTTTTACTGATATATAAATTGCATTTCCAAAGAGTTAATAACTTGGGTATGTATTTAATATGTAAGTAATCTCTCATTCTTTAAGAGATAAGCCCAGATATTATGATATCCTTATGTGTTAGGTAATACAACATTACCAAAATTTATATTGCAGTCAATTGAGTACAATAAGTCAGAAACTTCCAAACTTACTTGATCAGAAAACCAAGTGGTTTAATCTATCTCCAATTAAGAAATTAAAAATTATTATAGCATCTGCTTCTGTATTGACAAAGTCTAGAAATCAGAGGAATATAAAAACATTGTAAATTATTCATTTTACAAAATAAAATGGTTAGTGATGTCTTTTTAGTATATGAGAAATGGTTTTTCAAATATATATTTAAAAACTAAAAATAACAAACAATAGAATTATAAATAAGATACGTTAGGTAGAACTCTCAAAGACACTGGCATAGGAAAAGACTTTATGAACAAATCCTCAGCACAGGAACTAGCACAAAGAATCAACAACTGGGATCTCATCATTTTAAAAAGCTTCTTCACTGCAAGAGAAACCACTAACAGAGCTAAGAGACAGCCTACAATGTGGGAAAAAAATTTTACCAGCTGCTCCTCAAAGGGCTATTATTTAGAATATATAAAGAACTCAAAAAATTAGGACCCCCAAATATAAAGACCCAATTCAAATATGGGCATCTGAAATGAACAGACATTTCTCGGAAAAAAAAAAAGTAAAAGCAGCAAATAATTATATGAAAAAATGTTCGACATCACTGGTCATTCAAGAGATGCAGATGAGATTCCACCTCATCCCAGAAGGAATGGGTGCTATGAAGAAATCAACCAAAAACAAATGCTGGTGGGAGTTGTGGGAGAAAAGGAACACTTCTTCATCATTTTGGGGAGTGCAGACTGGTGTAACCACTGTGGAAATCAATATGGAGATACCTCAAACAACTAGGATTAGAGGTTCCATTTGAACCAGCTAGTCCTCTGCTGGGTATCTTTCCAAAAGAATTAAAAGAATAATACCACAACAATATATGTGCACCCATGTTTATAGTGGCAGTTTGTAATAGCTAAAGCTTGGAAATAGCCCAACTGAAAATCAATTGAAGACTGGATAAAGAAGATGTGATTTTTCTATAAAATGGAGTACTGCTCAGCCATAAAGAATGAGAAACTAGAGTCATTTATAGGAAAATGGGTAATATTGAGGCCATACTCTTAAGTGAAATAAACAGGACACACATGTGTAAATACCAAATAGTTTCTCTGGTGTGAAAAACTAAAATCATAAATAAGATCCAAATTGTATAACTCACAATGTGAAATAGGAAGAAAAGAGCTAAAGGTATAGGGGAAGTGGGAAGGGTTGGGGAAAGGAAATAGGGGAAAAAATATGTGAAAAGGCAAAAAAGGGAAACAAAGTCTTTGTAAACAGAGGAGGGTGGAGGGGGTAAAGGGAGAGCAGGGAAATAGGAAAAAAATGAGAACCAAGACTCATCATACAAACGTACAAGATCCCAATGTAACTGTACTGTATACCTAAAAAGTACCAATAAACTCAATGAAAAAAAAGAATTATATATAAGATATGTGGTCACTAAATTGAACTTGAAAATATAAAGAAGACATTCCCTGAACAAGATATAAGAGAAAAGAAAGAAAAAAGGAATAGGAATGTAGACAAAAAAGTTGTGCCAAGAGAGACTAATATATCAGTATTAAAAGTAAATGTAAATTGGAATCCTGTTTGTAACCAAAAAAAAAAAAAATATGTGTTAAGACATAAAGTCAACAGTACATTCAAAGAATGTATCAAAGAAATATTCGCTATAAAAGGAAGGAGGAGGAGCAAATACCTGCACAGGGATTTGATCTGGGCTCTTAGGCAGGACGAATACTGTTTTCAAGACAGTGATTCAAGAAGGGAGATCTGTTCCAGCTTCAGCCATATTTAGAACACAGTGAAGATCTTTATCTCTTTGGCATCAAGTCTTACCTAGGTTTCCTTTACAACCATCAAATTATAGGTAGCTCTGAAACAAATTATAGTATAGATAATAATTTAATAGTTGGGTTATTTAGTTAATAGAATACAGCTATTTGGGGAAATCATATTGCATGCCAAATTAATAAGAATATAAGAAGGTTAAATGTAAAAGTTAAAGAAAATTATTAAAAGAAAATTTTAAAAAGCATGTATGATTATTTGCATTTTCTGAATAGAGTTGCAACAGAAGAAATCAATGATTCGCCAGGTGTGGTAGCTCACACCTGTAATCCCAGCACTTGAGAGGCTGAGGCAGGAGGATCACTGTGAGTTCAAGACCAGCCTGAGCTACATAATGAGTGCCAGGTCAGTCTCAACTATATAGTGAGACCCTGTCTCAAAAAACAAAACAAAACAACAAAAAAAGAAATCAATGATTCAATTCTAGGTTTTCATGCAAAAACAAGAATTTACACTAAGTTTATTAAAACTTAAAAGGCACATTGAAGAGTAAGACTATAGATATAACCAATATAAAGAAAATGTAACATATTAAGAGGACTTCTATAAAAATATAATCTAAGAGAAAATAGATGAAAGAAGTTAAGTGAAAATTTATACTGGAAAAAATTTGAAAATAAACATCTAAAATGCTTAGTATCACTAAAAACCAAATAAATGTTAGATTAAAACAATGAAATACCTTATGTTGCCTATATTTTTAAAGCACTACTAGTAAAATTGTCACTCCTGGCACAGGGACTGTAAGACCTGCCTATTACCCACTTGCTGACGGGTTTAAGGGGCAATGCTCATGCCTTTGCATTAGTACTTCCTGTTCTGAGGCTCTGTCTTGAGGATGTAATCAAAGATGTAAATGAAATTTTACACTTAGACATCACTTAGAATAAGAGAATCTACATGTTCACGCATAAGAGAATGATCTAATACATAATGCCATGTCACACACAAAATAATCCATCCATATAATAACTATTTAATTAAGAATTTTTAATCTCAAGGAAAATTTATCAAAATCAGATAAGTAATACATGCACTACTTATCTCCTTATTTACAATTACAATTTCTGTTGCGTAAAAGAAATGGAGATTCGGATAAAAATATCTAAGAAGTTAATAAGGATTTTTCTCTGACTTTTGAGATGCTAGGTAATTTTGGTTTTTCATTATTTTTATTTTCCTAATTGTCTAAAATGAGTTCTAAAATACAAACATTAAAAGTATTTTGAAAAGTAAACAAATTATTAGATCTTAGCTTTTGTTCTCCAATTCACACTATAATGCTGTAAATCACAGTGAACTTCTTAGCCTCATGAAAGAAAAATTCTTCTTTCTACCACCTCTACATTTTCTGACAACTCCTAATAAATACAAACCATTACAATACGCACTATATACCTCGTAGCTATTTTACAGACTCCAAAAACAAGTCCTAGCTTCCTTCCAACTCATTCTCTGGCCACTAAATGATTAAAAAAAAAAATCTGTGTAAGAAGTCATTGCCTTTCATTTTCATTTTACTGCAATAATCGGCATGATTATAACCTTTATTGAGCCCTTAAGCTTGTGCCAAGCACTGGTGTAAGTGCATTATACACATTAATTTACATAGTCCTCCTGACAACTATTATTATCCCCACTTCACAGCAGAAGAAACTGAGGACTGCAGAGGTTATTTATTGGAATGAGACAGTGGGATTTCAACCCAGACAATTTGGCTCCAGGATCTTAACTTTATGCTGTAAATATTCTTGAGCAAATTAAAATATTTATCTGATTTTACATTAAGATTGGAGAGGTTTATTGTTTTTTAAGAGTAGGTTCTGACTGAGAAGAGTAGTGGCATTTTGAAAAATCAAGCACCCTGCATAAAAATCTTATTATATTTTCACTGTCCTTAACTTCACCTATAAAAATGTTTGAGACTAGGCACATTCTCTGTAGATTCTATTTACAACTGTCTGCTTTCATTAGCCAAGTTTTTAATATAATTTCAACAGTTAGAATCTGGAATATTTTATCAAGTATATTTTCAACAGTTGCTCGTTCCAGGCTAAGAATACTGTCTTTTATATATCCTTAGCACTACATTTTTCTCTGGAGTAACATGAAATTGACTAGCATCTCCTAAATTTACACTGGGAAACAAATTATGGAGATACAGTTTTTAATGTCAAAGTTCAGCATAATATCATCCAGTCATTCAAACTTGTACCAAGAGCTATTTGAGGATGGGGGATAGGGTGAAATCACTACGATACGATCTCAGCATTGAAGAACTTCAATTTATGCCATCCTCTGAGAGGTAAAAACATCAAAGAGGAAATTTCACATAAACACTCAAGCACACTATACAGGTGCAACTAAATATAGTAGTCAAACATTTATGAAATTCTCATTCCTTACTTTCCTAAGTCCTTACATAAGCCTTTTTTCTTTACAACCTAAATGTAGTTAGCTAAAGAAAAAAGGGAATAAAATAAATCCCTCTGTATTACAAGTATATGAAATGCAAAATGAAATATCTGAAAAAAGTAAAAGAAAAAAATGATAACCTATAATTATCAAACAATGAATATAATACTCATTTTTAATTAATTAATTGAACAGAAGATTCAGACAGGCCCAGGTAGTTCATGGTCAAATCCAAGCCTTTGGACATCTTCCAGGCAACAAATAAGACTTGAATATGACCTCTATTAAGGCAAAGTAAACTCTGTGTGTGTGTGCACGTGTGCGTGTGCGTACACACACCTGCGTATTGGCAGGGAGTTATCCCAGCAAACTCATGCAACCTAAACTGAAGACACACATGAATGCTTACTGGAGGGAGTCTATGAGTCTAAGATGACAGAATTCTCTGTTGCAGTTAATGACTTAGGTGGCAAGGGGACCATCACATTTCCAAGATTTAATAAAAGTCCAAGTGATAATCATCCACTTAGCATTTTTTGAAAAATCAAAGACAGTAGCATTTTCTGAAAGAGTATTACCAGTTTCTTTTCTATACATGGATTTCAACACCTGAGCATATGTATAACACTCACCTTACTTTCTGTAAATTCTTTAATCAGACATTATTTCTAATTCACAATTCCCAGAGGTATTATTAACACCATCATCCAGCTTATTGTGTCCATATCTCTGAATCTGAATTTTAGAAGATGGGGCTCTCACATCACCACTTTTCAGTTTTTGTTACATGAGTTCTTAACAATGACATTCCAGCAAAATTGTCAGTCTTAAAAATGACACTGCCACTAGAGCAGAAAAGGGAAATTTTGCTAATGGGTAGAACTTTAAGGCTCTGAAACTTTATGCAATGTGGTTTTTAACAGTCAAGCTGTAAATAGGTCAGACAATATAAACTGTAGGTAGAATTCTTTGGTATTAAGAAATGATGGGAGAACTTAATTGGAAAGTGATGCTACAAAAATTGTGCATAAAAGATGTGTTATTTATTTCATCTGGACTGAGATGCACTCCATTTTCTTTTAAATTTAAAATTAAAGGAGTACAGCATTTTAAATAATTCCTCTAAGAAATATGAAGTATCTTTCTTCTCTCTGTTTTTGGATATATATCTATAAACAATGAAGAACTAATTTATCTACTTAAACATCAACCCTAGTTGCATTGACTAATTTCCAATAATCTTTTAAGGCCTCTTTTTATAATAACTCATATTTCCAAAATTCTTTTATACTTTTAAGATTTTTTACCTTATTAGTACTTACTTAGTGCAATTATTTTCCACATTTATACAACATTGTTTCAAAATGCTAAAGGGTTGAGATACCTAAAAAATAAGACCAGACAAGTGTGTGTTCTACTCTTCACAAAAAATTCATTCAAAATTATGTATATGAAATGTATGTGTACATGTATATATTTTTTGTATAGTATAAAGATGAGACCAGAAATATAATGAAATATAGAAGACTGAAATTAACATATTATACTTTGAACCTATAAATAGAAACTAAATCTGATATTCAGTTCCTGAAAGGATGGTTTTACCTCATGCTATCAGTTGGCCATCCCTCTCCAGATTTTGTTTTCAGGTTGATTATTGATTCTTACTGATTTCACAAATAATAGCATTGATAACTCACGCACTTTGTGCCAGGCAATATGCTCTATTGGAGCTTACAGTCTAGTAGCAAACAGATACACAAATAACCCAAAGTTGGGCGTGGTGGTGCACACCTGTAATCCCAGCACTCGAGAGGCTGAGGCAGGAGGATCACTGTGAGTTCGAGACCAGCCTGGGCTACACAGGGAGTTCCAGGTCAGACTCACCTACACAGTGAGACCCTGTCTCAAAAAAAAATAATAATAATCCATCCCCTGACCCCCACAGCATTTGAGAAAAAGTACAGGACACAGTGTGCTGGAGGTATGGAGGGTGTGAGACATTAACTTGACTCTTTCTGTATAATCAGGACCAGATTCAGGGCAGGACCCTTAACAGGAGCTCATGGACATGAGTATGACTAGGGGCAGCAGGTAGAGTTGGAGCATTCTAGGCAGAAAGTACACTGTATACAAAGGCCTCATGGTATGAAGGACTTGGTGGCTACAGTTCAGAAAGCAGAAAATGTAAATGCAAAGATATAAAGCCACACAGGTAGCCAGGCAGGAAAACTATAAGTGATATTAGAGACGGGAACACTTACTCTGAACCCAACTGGAGCCACTGAAGGGCTCCTAAATAGAGAGACAGAACTAGATTTGCATTTTTTAATAATCATTGACTAAAATGAGGAAAATAGAATACAGAAATGATTGCACAAAAGGAAAATGTTATGTAGCAACCATGTCATGTACCTTAATGTGCTGGTAACTCGCACCTGCATTATGGGGTGGATACGGAAGAAATGGCTATTCGGGATAAGATATAGTAATGAGACACAGGGCATGCTGTGATGTATCATTCAGGTTTCCCATCAGGACCAAGTCATTCCCCCAGCTGGAAGGGAAGCCAATTGCAGATAGGTCACAACTGAGTTATTTTTGGAAATGGAAACTGAGAGAAGCTGCCTTATCCAAGGGGACATCCTGATGTCTGGATGGGGGTTGGGGGGCAAGTGCTACAGTAGCTCAGCCCACCTGCCTCACTGGGGACACTGCAGAAGAGCCTTTCAGGTCACCAAGGGTCCCCACCCAATCTTGTTCATCTCATGTCTTCTACGATCCCCAACCACCCTCTTCCCCAAACTATTTGCACATAATCTGCCTCTCAAGGTTCTTTTCCGGGAAATCCAACCTAAAACAGCACTGAAACATTTTTCTGTTTGTTTGTTTTTAAAGAATGCAAGTTATTTCACACTCATTACTGAATAACGTGTGTTGAGAGGTAGTGTGTTTATAAATTGATATTTTAAGATCATCTAAGACTTAGCATTAGATTGAACCAAATAAATTAAATGCTACTCGACATGACAATATCTTATCAAATCTTTGGCACCCCACTCACTACCCAGGGAAATGAAATCCAAGAGAGAGACCAGCTTGACATAGTTAATCCACCCACAGATTTTTCATTTATTGGTTTCTCACTAAAACTGGTAAACAGCACCATATAAATATCCAGGAGCCAAAGCTAGTGAACAAGTTTCTGAATCTGGTATGAACCAGTAGACACTCAATGAGCTTGTCTGATCTATACAACAGAGCGTTCAGCCCAGTGATTTGAGTGCATCCTTTCTGCTTCATTGGTCACCAATGGATTTTCTGTTAAGTTCAATAGAGTCCGGCACTCTTTTTAGCCCTCCTCTTTTGAGGGAATGGCTGATGCTGTTTAAAGGTCTCACTGAAAAGGAGAGCCCTTTGATTAAGAACCTCAAAAACAAGACTGTATCAAGAGCACACCTTCTAATTCAGAGCTACACATTCACTTATTTTAAGCCCAGCAAGTGAAGTCTGATTGTCTGAAGGATTTTTTTTCTTAGTTCATTTTTACAAAGCACACGTCCCTACTGAGGCAGTTGGATCTGGAGAGAAAACTCAACAAGACCCCCTAATCCAATGTATAAATTTAGTGTACTCAGTGTTTCTAGCTCCACTTCAGAAACCAAATAAATCTTTGCAATTTTTTTTGGGGGGTACATAGGTCCAACTACTAAGAAAAAAATCAATCTTATAAAAATGTTACAATATAAAAGGTCTAATGATTAATAATATACTTACAACCCTACTTGTAATAGGGTTTCAGTTTGGTAAGATTAAAGATGGAGCAAAACATCTGAATCTTTAAGAAGTTTTTAAAAATATATTTAATTGATTCTCTACTTTTATACTTACAACTTTTAAATCATCTATTTAGAGATGTGCCTGATAATTATGTTTTCTCTTAGACCAGCCTGACCCTTATCTTGCACTGTTCAGTAACACAGAGTTAAATTTTACCAATAATATGACTCTAGACTCCACTGCTAAGTAGCTTCAAAGCAGATTCTTCTCAAGAGCAGAATTGGAAAAACAAATGGTCTCCAATTAACCATGGGGGAATATGTTGTAAGAACCCACCATGGGTACCTGAAACCATAGATAATATTCAACACCCACTATTTTCCTATCCATACATACCTATGACAAAGTTTGATCTACAAATTAAACACAGTAAGATTAACAATAAAACTAATGGACTTTATTTCTAGCAATTTCCAAATGGTATTTTCAGCCGGCAGTTGACTATACATACAGCAATTACTGGGGATGGTGAGGGCTGCTGTAGGTAGGAAGAGAGAGAAGTTTTCTCCTTCTGCTTCAAGAAACATCTTCATCAATAGCTGCTTCCTTTTGGGGGTCCAGTCCCTACAAAACAGCTCTCCTTTGGACGGTATCTGTCAGCTCAGTTCCAGTTTCCTGAGGGCAGTCTTGGCTCCTGCACCCTGGAAAAATCAGCTCCCCTTT
Source organism: Fukomys damarensis (assembly GCF_012274545.1). Taxonomy (NCBI): domain Eukaryota; kingdom Metazoa; phylum Chordata; class Mammalia; order Rodentia; family Bathyergidae; genus Fukomys; species Fukomys damarensis. The sequence continues at coordinate 20,015,492 of NW_022900931.1, forward strand.
AGGTAGTCCAGCTCTAAGAGTAGTGGTAGCCTTGTGCTAATGTTAATCTCCATCTTAAGTAGTCCCCCGTGTTGAATTCCCTTTATAGAGCTCCCTGACCTGGGCTAAGCTTTCCTGACTGAACTTCAACTGACCCATGGCGTATGCAAAATCACCTTAAAACTAGATTCTAATTCACTACCACATATTATTTTAGGGTTCATTTTAAATTCTTTCTGCATAAAACTTGTGGAAAATCTCAAATGCTATAAATCACTCAATCAGTCAAAACAAACATGGTGGCTAGATTCTCACATCAGCTCATAAATTTCATCTCACCCATAACACACCAGGGGTCCACTCCTGATTCACTTTTTCTCTCACTTCTTGCACTCCCTCTTAGTGACCTAATGCAAATTTCTACTCCAATTCTCCTCAGATCTCCACCTCCAATCTAGACATGTATGCTGAGATCCAGACTTCTGAGGCTGCCCCTTTGCCAACAGATATCTCCAAACTGATAGCTTATGTACAACACAAATGTATTCTGTCCCTAAATGAATGGGTAATATCATTCTAACAAACTTTTCTTTTAGTAGAAGATATGCTGTCAGCATCCTCCTGGTTAATAAGGTCAGAGACTTTGACACAACCCTATAATCTCCCTCCTTTCCTTCATACCCAACTTGTTGCTAAGTTTTATACACACTTAAAATTTCTTACATATCTTCATCAGGTATTCCCCTGGCTAGTGCCTTGGCATCTCTTCTTATTTGGGCTACTTCAACAGCTTCCTAACTGATCTCCCTGACCTTTCTTTGTACTCCTCCATTTAGCCTGACAATGCAACCAGAATGATCTATCTAAACTAAAAATCTGACTATCCATTCATGTGATTTATATTCACTTAAGGATTCCCCCACACCATTCAAGTCAAAGTAACAAATAGCAAATTGAAAGCTTTCTTTGTGTGCTTGCTATCTAATTTTCTAGTCTCATCACTTCCCAATAGATACAGTTCCCTTTAGCCATGAAAAACCTTTCACCCCATATGCCACCTAGCACCTGTTTCTTTTCACCTATGCCAATGCTTAGAATACTCATTCCACTTTGTTAAACTAGCAACTCTTCACTGTCCTAAAAGCAAATTTAACAGGTATCTCCTCACATGCCATTAAAAAAATGTAGTGAAGTAAGACATTCACAAAATGATCTGAAGTGTCATATGAAATAAGTGCCAAGTGCATGGCTAAGTCCGGGCTGGCTTCCTCCTGTCTGTGTCATCTTTTGCTGCCTACAACACTTCCATACCAGATCTTCTCTTTTATAGTTTATCTTCTCTACTTCACAATTTTCGAATCAAGGTCATGGTTTCATTAGAAAAGAGACAGAATAAACCAGCTTGCTTCTTGGCTCCCACATCCCCTTAGCCCCAGCTCATGTTCTTCTCATTATGGCAAAGGAAAAAAGAGTTTAAAAAAGAAATTACACGGAGAGATCTGTGCATATATCTGTCTATATAATATATCTGTGTGACAGAACTGCACTATCATAACATCCAGTTTTATGTCTTTATTTTGTACTCAGCAATGACATTTGTAGATTTGGCCTCATTTGTTGTTATGTCCCAAATCCCAAGGACAGTGTAGGTGCATAGCAGATATTTCAATATGTACTGAAGGAATGTTCCTGCACAACATAAGCTGCTCCACTTCAGTCACAGATTTAAAGAAAATTAGAGGTACGGATTTAAAGGGAAGGATCCAGGAAGAAAAAGGCAGTGAAGGAGGCCAGAGAAGCCATGTTGCTGGCAAAAAAACTTCCACTGTACATTGTATTATGTAAATTAAATTAAGGATTTTGCAAGAAAGTTTCAGAGGTACATAATAACTAGATGACTTCAGAATTCAGGCATATGAGAATAAATGTTCATGCTCATCCAAGAAATGAAAATCATATAAAGCACAAATAGTGCCTCAAAAAGATCTTCTCTCTGAAGTTCCTTCTTTCCCCTGTGTGCTCTCCCTGCTACTTGGCCAGCTTGTGATTGGTGTCTGACGCAGAAGGGCACAATGTGGGGAAGTGGTTCCAACCTCACTAGGGTGACCTCCCCGGAAGAGCACTGGTCCTTATTTCCAATCTGAGGTGACAGCTGATGACCACCGTGCCCCCTACACCACTTAACACCACAACACACAGCACACAGACCAACGAGCCTTGACTTTTTTAATCATTAAGATGGCTCTACAGGCCTCATGTGTTATAGAATACTTTTGTACTTCTCAAAGTACATGCAATTTGCCAACTGAAAGCAATGTGTTGGGTGGTCATTTTATAGGGCACACTAGCGTACTCTGAATAATGAAAAATAGTTTTGACAAAGGTCAAAAAGTCTTCAGAAGGTAATACAAAACGGAATCTTGTTCTTTAAAAGGAAAACTCGGGAGGATGTTGATTTTGTACCTAATCACTCAGCATATTTTTGAAAATGTCCTCTTATCATCAAATGAAACCATACGGGCCCCAATTATATTTATAAAAAGGAAACCTGGGCTGCTTGTAAAGCCAATAGAATTCATATAAAGAATGTGTTCACATACCATGTGGCATAAGAGTGTTCTAATGATTAGAGAAACTTACCTATACTGCTTGATTACATATGAATGGTGGGGAAAAAAAGGCTTCTCTGATGAAATGCACTGTGGTCCTGTCCAGCCGCACTTCCCAAACAGGAGTGGTCAGTCATACTCATGGGGAGATAAAGTGATGTGATGGGACAAGAGGCTTTCATGAGCGAAAGAGACCACAGCCACCACAGAAATTTAGAGGCCCCTCTCAAGTTCTAGATGCACAAAACCTCTCCAGTGACACAGTCCAATCAGCTGATTTCCCACTGTGCAGCTACCCAAAAACTATCCTCTTTGTTTTTTTCATATTTCAGTTGGGTCATCCAAATAATGTAAATGCTCACTGAAGAGAGGACCATAGGCTTTACATCTCTTCAGCCTGTTATTATTGTATGAACTACCAGGAGCAGTTTTAATAAAGTCTATGGATGTTGATACAGCAAGTAAAAACATAAAGAATAAATACAGACAAGGCTAAAAGAACTACCTTTAACTAGTCATCCTGGGACCCCAAAGAACTTTAAGACACTATTATCTTACATGTTCTTTACATTGCAGATTCTTAAAATTCTTCGTTTCCATGTGATACATTGTAAGTTTATCCCTGCTTCCCTGAAGACATCGACAGGACTGCCATGAAGAGAATGATGACGCCTGGGTAACAATGGCTAATTCAGGCTTGTTCAGAATCACTGCTGCTGTTCTATCAGCACACGTTTCTTCTCTTCCTCTGCACTGTAAATGAGGCACCTGGAAGAGGACCTTTCCACTGAATACCATCAGCCACGCTACCCCATCTCAGTGTTTGATGTTCTGGTCCAAATGCAGTAATACTTCATCAAGTTTGAGTTTCCATTAACACATCATCCATCTTTGAACACATTTCTCCTTTTCTTTGGAACTAAAGTTCCCGTCCTCCAGATTCAGGTCCCTTCCCTGAGACGTGGGTGAATGTGCATCACTGACACATAAAGGAAAAATTTCCCATAATTCTACTGATCATCAGAGAGAAATGATAATGAAAAGTGACTAAGAAAGATCAAGTGAAAAGCCTCCAAGAAATGCTGTACCATGCTGAAGCATAAATAATAGAGAACAATATTTCAAAGTGGATACAAGTTCCAAATATACACATATACATTTATATATGTCTATGTTTATATATGTATATATAATAGAAAAATACAATGCAGAGTACAGCATAAATGTATTAATTCTATTCAAAAGCACATAAATATCTTTTAGAGTTATTAATACTTTATTTTTGTGGTGTTTCAATTTTTTAAATGATAAATAAAAGTGGGTTGTATTCACGGAATAAAACATGATGTTTGGTTACACATATACCTCACATACTATTTTTCTGTGAGGATAACTCTTCAAAACTAATTTCTTAAAAAATTTTAAATACTAGTGAAATGTCGTTTAACAACAGAAACATATGCTAATGTGCTGCTAGGCAATATCATCATTCTGTGAACATTATAAAGTATAATGCCTAGATAGTATAGCCAACTAAACAATAAGGATATAATGTGTTTTTAACATGGTATAGCTTATTTTTCTCAGGACCGGGATAGAAAGAACAACATGAGATTAAATTAAGTAGAAGCGAAAGTGATCCAATCAAGAGACACAGTGAGCACGACATGCATGAGGTTCCTGCTTTTGGGACATGGCATATTGTTTTAAGTAAACTGCTTTTTATAAATAAAAGGGGTACACTCCAAAATAATAACGTACATATGTACGTCAGCGACACGGTCATTCATCATCATCATCACACATTATGGACTATAATACATAACTGTGTATGCGTGCTTCTTTACCACAAGCAGTGCGGTAAGTTTGTTTCCCCTGCATTACCACAGCTATGTGAGTAAGGCGCTGTACTCTGACTTTGTGATAACTAGGACATCAGGGGCTAGGACACCAGTAACTGAGAAGACATTTTCAGCTCCATTACAACCTTAGTGACCAGCACGGGATACACATTCCACCAATGATCAAACCATGCACATGTAGCACATGACAGTCGGTGCCATGCACAAGAAGAGACCTCTTGATGCTACAGCTTTCTGTACTCTAAACAATGATTTTACTATCCCCAAAAACTCCATGCATGAGGAGGATTTAACAATACAATACATGGTTAAAATTTACCAGCATATGCTTTGGGGAATATACTTAAGAAAATGTATTTAAATGATGATAACTGCCACTTTGATGAACTTTTAAATTCTCGATGTTAACAAACCTAGGATTTGACAGTTTTGTGCTATGTGTCATGAACTGACATAACTAAGCATAGCGTTACACAATTTTCAGCAAAGTTACCACACTAATTACTGAAACAATGGCTTCAGAGTCTCTGAAATCATTGTAGGAAGGACTGATGGGCTGAGCTGGCCCAGAAAACTTTCAGAGATGCTTCAAAGAACTTTCAAGTACAAAATGAATGCAGTATACAAGCGGTGGTTCATTGCTATTTAACCATGGCAAACAGAAAACAAGAGAAACACTTTCAGGTGACAGTCACCTCAGAGATAATGGAGTTAATATAAGAATAAGAACTCATGGGCCGGGGATTTAGCTCAGAGGTTCCGCTGCCTGCCTTGCAAGTGCAAGGACCTGCATTCGATCCCCGGTACCAAAACAAAAAAGAATAAGAACTCACCAAGCTAGCATTTCATTGAGTATGTGTTAAATGAGTCTATGTAAAAATGTTTGAAATCTGACATTAATAAGTGTGCCAACTACTAATTTTGAAACAAAATGGATACTCTCTAAAGTTAATCATTTCCTAAATGTTAATTCGGAAATAAAGCCAAAATGTAATGATAATACAGCAAAAATCCTTCTAGGTCTACTGGTCCTTCCATGATTAGCTCCTTTATTTCCTCCAACCTCATTATCTGCCACTATGTTGCTGCTCCACTGACTTCCTCTTTGTGCAAACATGCCCTGCTCCTCCAACTGCGGACAAGTCTGCAGACCCGCTTCCTGGGGAGATCTCTTTCTCCTTGGCCTTACAGAAAGTTGTTTCTGTGTCTCAGAGATGTCGCTGCTCAACAACTTCTTCTCTAGTGCAGGTCTTCCCTTTCCCCAGTTCTCTGTCATATAACTTCCCATGTTTCCTTTAAAAGCTTTTAATAAGGCAAAATGCAGGTAACACAAAATATAACATCTCACCCATTTCTAACTATACAGTTCAATTGCGGTCAGCTTGTCAATACTATTGTGCGACCAACCTCTAGAACTTTTCATTTGGTAAATTGAAACTATACCCACTGGACAAAATGTCTCTTTTCCCTTCTCCCTTCAGACCTTGACAATCACTGTCTACCTTCTGTCTTTATGATTTTGACTCCTGTGCTACCTCATGTAAACTGCATCATGCATTGTTTCTCTTTTTGTGACTGTTATTGCACTTAGCATGATGTACTCAAGTGTCACTCACGTGGTAGCACATGCCAGAGAGGCTGAAAAATATTCTCTTGTGTGCACGGACCACATCGTGTTGATTCCTTACCCATCAATAGCATTTGGGTTGCTCCAAACTTTTGACTGCTGTAAATAATGATTTTATAAATGTGAAAGTACACATATCTCTTTGAAATATACACAGAATGGGATTATTGGTTCATAAGCAAAATCATGTTTGATTTTTTGAGGAACTATCATTTTTTTGTTTTCTCTAGCCCAAGAGTTCTACATTTCTCTACATCCTTATCAATTATTAACTTTTTGCCTTGTTTTGTTTGCTTGCTTGCTTTTTATAGTAGCCATCCTGATAAATTGTAAGGTAGTTCTCTATTTTAGCATAAATCTACCTTTATTTCTAAATTCATTTTTTTTTACTTCTTACTGAGATAGTTTTTGAGATACACTTGACAAAGAAGATTGAAAAACCAATCTAAAAATGTGGCAGATTATTTCTGAAATGATTTTGGAAGCGTCTGCAATTAAAACATGGAACAGAATCAATTAAAATTTAACATCCTATTAATTAAGCTCTGAAGTATTTCAGAAGAATTGAAAAGTCAGAGCTGACAAGGGTCTTGCTTATTCCTTATGTAGGAGTTGTACAGTTCAGTAAAACCAAGCATGGAGTGAAATCTGTTCTCCCTTACTCGTTCAAATGACCTTTGGTCAGCTATTTAATCCTAGTTTCTCAAGTAAAAAATAGAAATAAAAGAATCAACTCACGGGGTAATTTTGTATATAGTGTATGTGAGCATTAAACAACCATATTTGAGACACTGAAAATATCCAGGAAGTGGCAGATATTTTTTTTTACTTATACAGCTGATTATCCCTTACTGTATTCTACCATACAGACTGGATATTTAAGTACCACCTATCAGTTATCTTGCATACTGTTTGGACTAAATCAAAATAAACCAAATAAACCTTTTCATTGGTTGTGATGTTCCACCTATCATCTGTATGTCTATCCATAGCCTATTGAATATTATATTACCAGGCTAGCAATGGAAACACACAACAAAATATTTAAAACACTTATCAATGATCATAAACGTATCACCAGTTAGGAGGACAGCTTGTTCCTCAATTTTAAACAGTGTTCCACAGGAATATTCGAGCAACTCTTAGAAAAAGAGTTAAGAAACTGGGAGGAATTCTGAAATCTTTCTGTCTAAGAAGCAGTACCAGATCATTAGCCGTTTATAGAGGCAGTGAATTGGAGTAGCCTTTAGGTACCTAAGTTGAAAGAACAGCTTAATTCCTTTCCACTATACTTAAAGTATCATTTTTATTGTTATTAAAAATTGCTAATGTCAACTGAATGAACATGCTACTCAGTTCACAGCAGCCTAAACTGCTGAGGTAAGAAATTATAATGATTAGTTATTAGAGTGAAAACCATTACATGAATACAAGGGGGAGTCACAGAGCAACAACTAGATAATTTCTGTCTAACTATTGGGTAATTAATGCAGTAAGAAAATAACATGTACATATTGGAAATGAAGAATTATAGATTATTTGCACTTATTTTCTTTCTGTGGCAATTAAATTAAGTATCTCTGATTTCTCACCTGTTACCATGGTTATTTGCAGTGATCCAGGTCATTAATGTCTTGAATGTAATAGTTACATTAAAATTACAGCTCTTTCAACTTTGCACAAAGATTCTGAAGGCACTGGGAAAGAAAAAGCTGTTGCCTAAAGGGAAGAGAAGCTGCCTGTTGAATGAAACTGCTTAAATATCTTGAAAGCCAAAATTCCCCACATTTTGTTCCTTTCCGATTTGCTCCAAAAGTATCAGATTTTGAGATTTCAAGTAGTATGAGATTTTATTAGCTTGTGATAGCAATGCACGGGCAAGTGCCTTCATCACAGTAAATTCTACTATGCTTTAAGTTGCTATGCCATGTCAATCTTTCCTCTCAAAAGTGGAAATAATAAATTCTACTTCATGACTGAAAATTCTGGGGAAAGATCATTTATGATTTGGTGAGAGTCAAATACAGAACTAGTGCTCAAATTCTCTCTCTCTCAAAAAACCAAATGACACACTGGGTCCTAGGTGGGCTACAACAACTGTCCCAACAGGTTCATGCACACTGTCTCATGTCATGGTTGATGCTGGCTAAATGTGTAAAAATTAAGGTTCTACTTTCTTAATTATAAATTTTCTAGTTGACTTCTTTTTTCAAAAGTTACTCGACTCAGCTATGTATTAGTTTACTTTTTTACTGTTCTCAGGCAGAGTTTATTTAGAAAATATTAATTCTTTATTTAAACCCTTCCAACCAGTTGAGTCTGGCCCAGCCAGATTGTGCAGAACGGTATCTCTCCTCAAACCAGCTTGTTATGGGCCATAATAACATTTACACACTACCCTGATAGCAGCACCTATACCTATGCTTCACTGAATACCCAAGGACCATAGCCATATCCTCACGTGTTGATGTGAAGTCGACGTGTCAAAAGTCCATCCCAACCACCAAGCTATATCCCACTTTCCTATCCATCGCATGTACATAAATATGGTGAACTGGAGGTATTGCAAAAAAATTGCTGAACATGAGTATGAAATCAGAACTTGTACAGAAATTGGCACTGATATGTCAAACATTTTCTCTGTTACAAAAAGAACCAAAGAGCTAGTCCTCCACCTCCCCAAAACAAAAACATTCACAATTTGCACCTTAGGTGAACCATACATTTTCTAGAAGGTGCCGACAATTTTTTTTTATCTTATTGAGTTTACTGGTACATTTTAGGTACACAGTACAGTTATATTCATCATTGGGATCTTGTCCCTTTACATGATAGGTCTTAGTTCTCATTTTTTCCCCATTCCCCTGCCCTCCATTTACCCCCTCCAACCTCCCCTATTTACAAAGACTTTGCTTCTATTTTTTCCTTTTCTCATATATTTTCTTGTCCCTTATTTCCTTTCCCCTACCCTTCCCATTTCCCCTACCCCTTTAGCCCTTTTCTTCCTATTTCATATTATCAGTTATATAATTTGGATCTTATTTACATTTTGTTTTTCACTTATTAGTTTATTTGACCATCTAGTGAAGTTTTAATTTATCGAGGCCTTCATGTTATACACCTCAAGGCTTCATCTTCTGTTTGATTCTCTTCTTAGATATTTTCTTCTAAATGCACTTATCTCCCCTCAAGTGTCCTAACATCTGAAGATCCAGAAAAGAAGACAAATGCAGACACCACCTCTCTGTGGCCAGGACCTCTCAGTCAGACGCTCCTGGCCATCTTTAGGACAAAACTTGAGACTCTAGTGGTAGGACACGACCTGTGAAGGACAGACAATGGAAGAGGCCTGCACAACCTCACTGGCAGGTGTGATCTCTCTGGACAGGGAATTATGAGGTATGGGTATCTGGAGCATGTCTACAAAGTGAGTTTCATGGTCTTCTGACCTACTCAGGAGAAGGGGTACAGTCAAAGTAGGGCCCGGGACAGTCCTACAGGGCATGAGGTGCTTAGGAGGGTCTCCAGTTTCCCTGGAAATTGCACTTTATGGAGAATATGATATTATTGCAAAGTACTCAACAATAAGTACCTGCCTTAATGCTGTATCTCAAATCTGCCACAGCTCAATCAGTTGCCCTTATTACCAATGCCTCGTATCAATGTGTTATGTCAAGATAAGAATCTTATACATTTATTTACTAGGTCAGATTTGAGATGTCTGTACCTTCTATAGAGTAACTCTTTTACTTGAACAAATTAAAGATTGAGGAAAATGGAATATTTTTCCTGTCAAGAATTCTGAATGTGCCTCTTCTGTACCCATATTCTTTCTATAGAATTATGCAGAAAGTTAGATTTCTTCTCCAGAGTCCTTTGGCAGACCTAGAACAACTGCGCTCACTCCTCTTTCATGTAAGAGAAGCACTGAATGGGTCTGAAGCCAGCAGTTCAGATGTTGCTGAAATAGAGGGTATGACATGGCAGCAGTTTGAAGAATTACCAATCCATGATAAAGAAAAAGGATAAATTTTCCACAGACCAAAGGACTAAAAAGAGTATGTGTTATTTGTGTATGGGTGGGAAGGGGGTTCCTCCACAATAAGCGAGCACTTTCTTTCCATTGACTCATGTATTGTTTTGCTCAAAACATTTCTTAAGAACCAACTGAATACTAAACACTGAAGAATCAGGAAGTCATTTGGGAACAAAACAGTCAAGATCCCAGTCTTATAGACAAGATTAAAATTAACCATTGTGCTAATATATTGTAGAATGTGAAAACCTCTCTGCAAGCAAATGCAAAGTATTGTATAAGAATATGTTACAGCCAGATCTAGTCATATCGGGGGCATCAGAAAAAGCTCTAGAAGAAATGTCATATCAGATGGTCTGGGAATGGTGAGTCAGAGACAAAGTTTTCTAGACAAACAGAAAAATTCAAGAGCTGAAGATGGCTGGGAACAAACACACCATCAGTAAGAAGCTGCAGTGGGGCCAGGGTGCCTGGAAGCCGAAAATGAAAGCCAAAAGAAGAGAAGCAGTCATGTGGGGTCCCTCTGGCCAGGACACATATTTTAGTCTGTATTTTAAGAACAACAGAGAGCCACTGAATGCTTTGCATTAGGAAAAGCCTGTGATCAGATTTGCATTTTCAATATCTCTGGGGGTGCTGGAGCAGAGGGTGGAAAGCATGTTACAGAAAGCCTCACAACTGGGAGGTTATTACAGAATCCAGGAAAGATGGCACCTTGGCCCGAGATGAATGGTGATGAAGATCAAAAGAAGCTGACAAATAAGCAATATTTTAGGCAGCAAAATCAACCTAGAACAACAAAGAAAAATGAGAAGGAAGGTGACTGCTGTTGTCCAGCTAATATAACAGGACGTATGGAGGTGTCATTTATTACACATAAGGTCCAATGAAGAATCAAGTTGGGTGAATGGAGAAGGGCTCAATTTACAACTGAAGCTCTAAAGTGCACAGAAAAGAAATGTCATTTTAATGATTAAATTTATACAACTGATATAAAACAAGGAGTCTAATCAAGAACACTTAAATCTAATTGGGGGGGAAGGGAGATGCTTTGTCTTTCTACTAACTCAAAGTAAGAACAGAAACTAATACTGTCATTTTTCTGTATCCATTGGGGATGAGCTCTAGAACCCTCTGTGAATACTAAACTGCAGATATCCAAGTTCCTTAAATAAAATGGCAAAGTGTTTACACAAAGCCTATACACATCCTCCCAGCATGTTCTTTAAATCATCTCTACATTGCTTATAATAGCTCATACAACATAAATGCTGTGTAAATATTTGTTATATAATAAGAAAAAAGTCTGAACAGATTCAATATGGACATATAATCTTTTTCCAAATACTTTTGTCTGCACTTGGTTAAGTCCATAAATACAGAAGCAACAGATATAGAGGACTCATTACAAAGAATAGTGTGTGTGTGTGTGTGTGTGTGTGTGTTTTAGCTCAGCTAACACTTTTAAAAACCCCGTGAATATAAGGAAGTCATAAGATTTTAGGGATGGAAAGGTTACACCACTTGTATATAGCTAAAAAAAAATCTTGCTCACAAAAGTTATGTGTTTAGTTCCAAAGTTCTTCACTGAGAATGATTATGTTGGAAATCAGCCAACTTTCTCCCAATAACTGTAACAGTGCTCTTTGCAAAACCAGGACAGCAGAGGTCTCAGGCTGACTGAGCGCTGGCATCACCTGGATGTTGAAGGCTGGAGCAGGAGTCTCATCTCACACATATTCAGGCCCTGTCTCTGCAGATGCTCATGCAGACATTTTGAGGGGGGCCCAGGATTTGTCTTTTGAAATGTTTTCTAGTTGATCTGGTTGTAGGCCAGATTCAGGGAGCACTATATTTAATAAACGCCCCCATGCTACCTGTCCCTAGACTACTGTATAAGATTTAATAATTGATATTTTTAAATCAGAATTGTTTCTAATCAAGCACTTCCAGTTCATAAGGCAATCAGAAGTGTCTGTTATGAAAAGTATTCATCACTGATGTGAATTCAAAGATTTCAAATTCAAAGTTAGACAAAGAAAGAAACGATAAGAGGCTTTCTATTTCTGTGTTAAAATAACTTATTTCCAGTACAAAAAGATCCAATATAAATACTTCGCTTTTATAAAATAAAATTCCTTTGGCTGTGCTAAGATTTTCCTGAAATTTAAAATAGTTCAGAACTTCTAAAAGTAAAATGTCACATTTAGGTATTTCAAGTTGAGTGTGTGTGTGTGTGTGTGTGTGTGTGTGTGTGTGCAATAAAGATGAAATAGGTCAAAAATGAAACAAGGCCAAGATATTCTTTGTTGATTTAAAAATGCTTGAAAGGATAAAACGAAGGAACATTTTACATGTAAGAGTAAACACTGTCATATAAACAGTATTAATAGCACATTTTATAAAGAATATAAACAGGGGAAAATGTGAAAAATGGAACATTACCAATATAACATAAAATAATGCCTTATATACTGATAAGACCTCAGTGAAAGGAATCACAGAGATCAAAGTAAAGCAAGGAAGTGATCACGGATATAAAGGAAAGACAGAGAGGTACAGGGCTGTAGGTAGGGAGCCAGCACATCTGGCTTCAGTAGAAAGATGAATATAGTGAGTTATTTTTGTCTCGACTGACCATTATGCCACAGAAACATGCAAATTCCTTCCCTGTTTCTTTCTTTTCAAATTCCATAGCACCTTTGTTTCTCTGTTCTTCCTCCCTCTCTCTCTCTTTCTCTCTTGGTGGCCATTAACTACACTGACAGTTTGACAGGCTGAAATAAGGAAATAAAACACTTAAACATTGTTTCCTGATGTATGCATTCATCTCTTCTGCCAAACACAGATATTGAGGAGATACCTCACTCCTCCTGTCAGCTCACTAAATTACACCCCAGCTCGCCGGCAGCTCTGTGCTTGGGCCCCTCAATCTCTGTGTGCCTTGGTTCCTACCAGAATATGCAAGAGTTTCAGTCTTTTCACTTAGAGCCTTCCTTTATCATGTTTAATGCTGTTTTCTTAAGCTATGAATTAGATTTGTGAATAAAAGCTGATTGTTTTCAGATTTAAAAATAAACGGTCAGAATTTGATTTTATTCTTCAGTTTGTAGGTATTTTAAGCAATGGTAAATGAATATTAAAGCACCGCCTAAGTGTCACATTGCTCAGAACCTGTGAAGAGCTGTGACTTTTCTAAATGAGCTACCAACTTACCTACACACTGTCTTGAGAAATCCAGTGATGAAACAAAATGATCAATCACAACACTCGAAAGTGTGTCAGACCACAAATAATAGGTGCTTCTTCCATTTTTATTTGCATGTGGCAACTACAGGTCTGTACAGTAAACTTTGAAAATCTTACAAATAATAATTAAATTTCTTCCAGAGAAGATTGCTATAGATTAAATTTTGAGAGACTAGAAAGGAGTAATAACAGAAGAACAATGAATGATTTTCTTTTTTTTTTTCAGCTTTAATTGAGTTTATTGGTACATTTTAGGGATACAGTGCAGTTACATTCATTGTTGGGATCTTGTACCTCTACATGACAAGTCTTGATTTTCATTTTTTACCCTTACCTCTGCCATGATTTTCAATTGATTTTTTTCTACCTTCTCCATGTCCATTAACATTAAGGAGAAATTTCAAAGTGAAATATTTAAGGATACAAAACAAAAAAAGACATAAAAAGCAAGCCTCCACAACAGTTTTCCTTGCTGTATGCCTTCAACACATTTCCCCAGTACCTAATATACACAGTGCACAAGGTTGTGTCTCATGAAAAAATGCAAAGGAAGCCTTCCTCCGAAGAAACTTGCTTTCAGAGAAAATGCCACAATCATAAGAAACTACAGTGAAAAGCAGAAAGGGGTTGCAAATGGAGGGGCTGATAAAATCCTACCTAGGGGCCAGAGATTTGGCTCAGTGGTGCCATCACCTGCCTCACAAGCTCAAGATCCAGAGTTGGATCACTGGTACTGAAAAAGCAAAAACATCCTACAGAAATTCAGAAGAATTAAGGACATTCCCACACATCACTCACAATTGGGAATGTACAACTCACTTTGGCTATGAGAACAAACAAATTTCTTCTATTTAAAAACACATTTTGTTGTAATTTCTTTATGTTAATGCCCCTTCAGGTCTAGGTCTTGTCTACTCTGTTCCTTACTGTTTTCAAGATAGATACACATGTGGCATGTACCATATATTTGATGCATATAAATACATGTTGAAGGGATGAGTGACATATTTTGTGATAAGTAGTGACTGAATCTGAAAACCCAGAGGATTGTTTTCTGAGTTTCTCATTCATGTAATTGTCTATGTTATTGAAGATTGCCAACAGGATAGATGAGGGATTCATGTAAAAATGCTGGACACCTAAATGATGCCAAAATACAGTCATGATCAGATGATTTTTTTTAATACTTGAGGGCTTCTTTACTTATAAGGAGCCTTTTTGCTCTGATAATTCTTAGTGATTACAGAATAAAGACAACGCATAGGAAAACTTCAACTTCATAGTGTTTCTTTCTCCTCCTGGCATTTTATCTTTTCCAAAGAACGGTGTTCTCTGTATTTTCAGGATTTTCTGACAGTAGTAACTGTCAAAATCACTGCCTTCCAAAAATAGTAATGTATTTACTGCTAATATAAATTAATAGAAATGAAAGACTATTAAAGATTACAAAACAACAAATGCCAAGAGTAGGTCATTATATAAACCCATCTGAAAACTACTTGAGTCTGACAAGGTTAATTACCTTTACAATAAATCACTTAGCGTCCAAATTATTTTGCTCTATTAAATAATATCCACAATTATAAAAAAAGTTTCTTTACTAAAATCTCTTGATTACTTTCTAAAGAAAGAAATTTTATCCCACTTTACAGATAAAGAAATAGAGGGGTGAAAAATTTATCCTGGAAATAAAACAATTCAAGTTTGCAGTGGTCTGAACCCTGCAAACATTTCTATTTTGACCATGCCATACTTGTCATATAATGCAATGACAAAGCTTTTGCTTAAAATTCTCCAGTGCTTCAGAAGGACATTTGTCTTAGCAGTGGACAAAGCTTTGTGTTCTTCTGCACAGATCATGCAGTATTCAAACTTATTTGATTTGCAAATGTATCAATGATAACATTTTTATCTCATGAAAAGAGTATTAAACACACTATATCATCTTGATTTGGGGAACAAAGATTATGTGTGTTTGTGGGTGAGGAGGAGGCCTCCAAGACTTGTTGAGGTAGGAAACGCACAGCAGCACAACTCTGACTAACTTCTCTGACTCCTCCAGCTTTTGTTTTATCTCATTGTCCTCTCAGATTTCTTGGTAACCTATTTCCTTTTAACCTGTTAAAAAGGAGCACAGAAGAAAAAAACTGCTCTTCTTGTTCCCCCTTAGCCATACTTTTGGGGTAAGATTTGAACAATTCTGGCTCCAAAATCTGCACATATTATCTACTGTAACATATTGTCTTCCAAGAGTTTCTGCTGGTTTTAAGAAATCAAGAGTAATTCTGCTTTTGCATGCTCTCAAGACTGTATTCTACATTTGATTAATACATATTTTATGCAAGGATAAAGAAAAAGACAAAGATTCTTGTTCTCAGACTCCAAGACAGTAGGACGATTCTATTCATATTCTACCCTTGACTAAGGAGACATCTGAGTAACACTGAAGCAAAAAGCTATACACCTCTCCCAAATCTAAGTTTAAAAACAGTATCTTCATTTATAATATTATTATACTTTTAGCACACAATATAGAAATGAAGGTAACAGGAAAAAGTGGAGAGCAATAGTGGAGCTATATAGCGATAAGGAAGTAAGAGAAAAAGGAAAGTAAGGGGAAAAGGTAGGAAGAGAGAAGCTGAAAAATTAAGAAGGAAAGGAGATAGTATTTTTGTCCTAGCCATGCCTTTTGATAAAGTAAGAGGTTTGCTTTAAGATAAAAGTGCCCCTTTCAAAATTCAATGATATTTGATTTCTGTGTAGCTAACTCTTCAAATCGGTTAATTACAGAGGCAATTAGTCTAGCTACACACAGGATGTCACTATTCTCTTATATAATTAGAACTAACACACATGTCTCAGGCAGAGAAAAGTATCTGCTAAGATACAATCTCAAAATGTTATGAACTCCTGTCCTATGAGATGTTATTTGGCTCATTCTGGGGTTCGAAGTCTTTGCTGTCATGATCCTGATTAACTGAATAGCACCCATGTTTTATTGTTAACACTGAAGATCTTCATGTGAACTAGGAAAATCGGCTCAAAGTGTAATAATATAAAGTCCAAAAAGAAGAGGAATTGTGGCTTTGCATAGCTGAACAGTAGTAAGTAAGGTCTTATTAGCAAGGCAAATAGGAAAAAGGGAGCTAGAACTGAAAACCCTACTTCTATTATTAGTTTAAACAAATATTCTGACCTAGTAGCCTCCTAGGTTTTTTTGTGCGAATACTTTAATTTACATCTTCAGAGTTTGGAAATTAGTGACTTCTGTAGCTCTGAGAGCCAAGTGGTTCATCACACAAGATGTCTTTAAAGTGACCTTTACTAAAAATTGGATCCATGTAGCTTTGGGGTAGCATGATCCAGTCTTCGTGATACACATAGAATCCACAGGAAAAGTTGTTACATTGCTAATAACAGCATCCATTTTAGTCCGAAACCCCTAACCTCTGATTATTGTTTGTACATTTATCAAAACCAAAATGATAAATTGCTTTTCAAAAGAATAAATTGCTGTATCTAGTACTAAATACATATTCATAGAGGGCACTCCATCCTTCTTGATGGCGGCTATCCAGGATGACAAAAATGGAAGAGACACATGACACGCTACACATCCACGGTTCACTAGCTTGCTTGTTTGCTGTGGTTATAATGAAAGCAAGGTCTTAGGTCAGAGCCTCAGATTAACCAATACATGCCTTTCTCTGGTATGATCATGGGCTACTGTACTGTCCTCGGTGTTGACTGGCTACCTCAAGAAATTGTGGTCTCGGTCATAACACAGTCCGAGAGAGAGATGGTGACCGTAACATAGCACTCAAATTCTAACATCTACTAAATGATGCTCCCCATCGCGCTGCTTCCACGCTTGAGTCACTCTGTGGGGTATGGACTCTGACTCTGCCTTTTAAAGGCTGTCAAACTGTGACAAATTACTCAGTTTTTCTTTATCTCAATGTGATCAGCTGAAAAATGGGAATAATAGCATTATACACTTCGTGGTATATTTAGCAGGCTTAAATTGTATATTATATGCAAAATCCAAGAACAACACTATGCACAAAGAAAAACCTCCAGAGATTATACTTACATATTCTGCAGTGAACGAGCAAACAGTGATGGGGCTTTCTATCTGATGGTGCACGTGTATGTGTATATAAATCTCTAACATAGATGAAATTTAAATTTAACCTTTCACTAGAAAAAGGGGAACCTTAAATGGTTATTAAAATTCTACATGGCAAAAAGTACATAAATTAAAAATCAAAAAGCAGAAGATGTGTTATGTACACAGACTAATTCTCCACACGGAATATGATCATTATATACTGCAAATATGCACTGATAAAAATAAAAATTTAATTTAAAAAATGCTACATGGTAAGTGCACTGAGATTTACAAAGCCGTCTATCAGCAGTGGAATCTCCCCATAGTCTGATTTGTTACAAAAATACCTCTAGGATTTTAATCCAGCCTTACCTGAACACCTTTCAACAAGAAGGCAGAAATGGGCTCTCTTCTTCTACTCCAGCGAGTGAGTTCAAAGCTACTATTGATAACCCAGAGACACACAGGAAATGGAGTGATCTCCCTTACAGAAGATGAAAGATGCCCCTGAGAACTTCTTACATAACGTTTTGTAAATGATCACTGGCTTTACTGCATCTATTTCATTCTCTGTCCTGTTTCCTCTAGGGAGTTCACTAGTGGGTGGGTAAACCAACTAAGCCAGCTAGGCAAATAAGTCATTTTGACTACACTGCCTACAAATATAGAAATACTTGTATATGTACATTCTTTGCTATGTATGCACCAGGATAGCCCCAGAAAGTATGACAATTAAAAGTGTATGACAGAAATTATAAAGGAGCACTATTAGGATAGTTCCTTTGGTGTAACAGCCAAATAATGTTTGTTACTACAAGTCACATACTAAGAGTGGTCTCAGTCCCATAATCTTTTCCCTTGGGGATTTCTTGCTGAGATTCAGTTCTTTTGTGCAGGATAGGAACCTCTAGGTTTTAATATTACTGATTTTGTATTTTTAGCCACAAGAGCAGCCAATTGGTGAGATTCATAAGCAACCAGATCAATTATGTAGACAATAATCCTTAACAGGGTGTGAGAAAGGGAAATTAACTTGGACAGTGAGCCTATAAAACAGACTATAAAATCACTATCAGAATAAACAGTATAAAAAATAGAATTCTTCACAGCCCAGTTCCTCTTGACACAGATTAAGGCACAGTACAATCCAAAACAGCTTTGATGGTAGGACCATGTGATCAGACAAAAAGTCAGCACAAGGACTAGAAAGAGATACCTGTTTACCTGGATGGACACTCACATAGGTGCTAATCTTTTCCTTCCAACTCAATATTTTAGGTAACTTTGGTGTTGAACAACTGCATGGATTTAAAATGACTAATTATTTAGTGATTTTTCTCTCAAATTCTTTATGATCTTGGAGAAGAAATCACAGTAAATTAAAATACTGCAATAAAAAAAAGAGGCACTGGCATAACAACAATACACATGCAAAAAGATGTCTTCATCTACCAGGAGAATCAAGTAATTTGTAAAGCCCATTCCTCAAACACTTCATGCACAGAAATGTGAAAAAAATAATCAACTTATTATTGCTACTACTCACTAAATTAAAATGTATCAAATTCTTATTGATGTTAAAATTCATTTATAACTACCAAACATTACTGCTTTTATAGTTAATATTGTTTAAATGATGAAATTTATCTGGGAAATGGTTTCTCACTAAATTTTGGTGAATCTGTTGTACTAATGTTTTTTCTCTTGCTTGCTTTGCTATTTCCCTCTCTTTCTCACCTGGCTTTTGGCTTTACTGGATAAAAAATAATAATTCAGGTTCAATTTTTGCTACATATAGTTTCACTTTCCCCCATCATTCTCTCTTTCTGCCATCACCCCTGGAACACAGCCAGAAACCATACTGGAGAGGAGCCAGTACGTCCTGTTTTTTGGCAGTTTGAGTGTCTCTGTGTATCTCAGGCTTACCTAACTCACCATTTCCAATACTGAGTAGAAAGAGCAGGTTAGAATAGTGAGCATTTATAAGTCAACTGGTTACATGATACAAAATGTATAGCCTACTCTAGAATTTATGGCAATAACATTTAGGTATCGTGTTACTCCCAGAACAATCCAATTTATAAAGTGCCTATTTCGTATACATAAGGAATAATCATAAATCATTTACATTAAACAGTGCCAAATGCAAAAACACAACTTTCCCCCTAAATTCTGCATGCTGAGATTGATGAGGTTTTGGAATAGAAACACACTTAAATTTTGTTTAAAACCTCTGATTCATTCTAGGTGAACAACATACCCATATATAGGAGCAGGTGTCTGTAGCATGATTTAGAATACCTATGCAACATCTCTGGAAAATATTAACCTTCCCTGAAGAACAGAGATGTCTGAGAAGTAAGCTGGGAATGTGGCAAGAACCCAAATCTGTCATCCACCTCAAACTTTCTTTTCTTGCCTCCTCAGTAAAGAATGGATTTAAAACAAACAAACAGAAAAGACCTTTTCAACTATCTGTCCGACATGTTTTCATCTGCAGGAATTCTTAGAAAACCCGGAAAAGATTATTTAGATTAGCCAATTTTCCTCTTAGATTCCTAGTTAAGAAAAAATTTAAATCAGCAACCGAAGTTATCAAGAGTCCAAAGTGAAACTCAAATATGAAGGAAGATTTTTCTCCTTCTGTTTCTTCTCTAGTTCATGGCCTATTCAGAAAGGCAGCTGTCTTTAGAAATACATGGTTTCTAGTTCTGGAGTAAACTTATTCTTTCTCCCCAAAAAGCTGTTAAAATAAATGAGATAAATGTTTTGACAATTCATATCAGTAAAAATATTTAATCTTATCTGAAACTGTTAGCTACACAGCTGAACTGGACACTGTAGAAGAAAAATAAGAGTTTGAAATTTTCTTTTAATATTTTGTTCCTCTATCTTTTGCCCTTTAGAAAGAATTTATAGGGATGATATTTTCTTCCTGGCTTAACCTAGAACTTTACAGTATATCCATTGATTTGTTTCACTCAAAATTGATTAATAATCTAAAATTTTTCTTATACATTAAAATAAACTTGTTCTTTGAAAAGCTCACTTCTCTGACCAACTTTATTGATGAGACATTCCATGGAGAGAAACAATGCCCTATCATGGTTAAAGTTGAAATTGAGTATGAAAAACAGATAAAGAAATGTATATATAGCAAGAAATCTTACAAACCAGTTTTCAATGAATAAACTACCTGCTACTTCCTAGTCACAGATAATGGACATTGTATAAAGATATGCTGTGATCTAGAAACCAAAACAAAAGAAAAAACATATACAGAGAGGGATAAAAGATTCAGGAGTTTATCAATGGAAGCTAGAATTAGTGGTAAAATGTTTGGGGGAGAAGTTTGTTTTTGTTTAAATAAAAAGTATTCATCTGAAAAGTCACAGACACTATAGCCTTTGTAGAAATATTCTGAAACCTAGTCATCTCAAGTAGCTGTATTTCATTTGCACTGGTTGGTGATTTGAGGTATTTTTCCACCACTAAGAGTATTAAACTTGAGGAGCAACTGTGGCTGACATGAGCCATGAATAGTAAGTTCTTGTTAAAAAGTATTCCCCTCCATAGGGAAGAGTGCTAGTTTCAGAAGATTTCTGTTTGTGTGATGAAACCAAAGGTAGCACGATGCACCTTTCTTTGTTTAACACATTTCTTCTTCCAAAATATCTGGTTAACACAGCACTGCTTCCCACTTTTCAGTGCCATTTTGACTTGAAAAACAAAATTCTTCTTGGGCTCAGTCAAGCAACTTGAAACCCCAGGCTAATTCGTCTGGTTAATAAACTGAGGAATCTATGAAAAAATAAAGCTAATTATGACTTCATCTCAAGGACTACCAGTCTCTGCTAAAAGATTACTTTCTTCCTAACATTAATAAAAATACACAATCACTATATAACCATTTAAAAAGTACTCATATCTTCCTATGATATTACGCTCTGTCAATTTTCTCTAAATTTCTCAATTAAAAATTAAGAAAATAACTCATTTGTCATGGACTCCAAAATAAATATAGCTAAAAGGGAAATCTTAGGAAATCACTTTCCTTTACAAACTACTTTCATAGACCTGCTTAATACTTTTCAACTGCATTAAATTGAGGGGATGTAGGATGTGGAGATAGGTTCCAATATCAATAACAGTTGTTGAACCAACATTGAGGAAAAACATTTTTAATATTTCAATTTTCCAAGGTTATCAATATAAAGTTCTTATCTTGAATAAAAGTGGGATTTTTTTCTCTCTTTTCCTTGAACAGAATAATAGCAAAGAAACACTTTCAGGCTAGACCATTCATTTCTACTTTAGCTAATAAGAAAATGTAACCATTTGTTAGTCTTAATTTAGATAATATTACTTCAGCTGCTTGCTATACATTATACTAATGTTACCTCATTATTCCAAACAACAATGCCAGTAACAGCTCCTTACCCTAGATGGCTATAGGTACCAAGGCTGTTTTTATTTTGTTCCAGAAAGCACACCTTTAATACCAATTTTCTTTTTCACTTTTTTTTTGCAATATTAGCTTTATTATAGTAGTCCAGAGCCAAACCTGCAATACGTTGGAGGTACACCTGTACCGTATTACATATCGTAACCTCTTGAAGGTAAAGCAAGTTCCATGAGAGCAAAAATACTGTCTTCATTCTTTGCAGTACTAAGTACAATGCATTTCACTTAGCAGATAACAATAAGTCATACTGAATTAGATTGCTATTCCTTTATGTCAAGGTCAATGTATGCAAGGTTAATAGTCATTAGTGGATCAATTTTTCATTTTAATCATGTTTAAGAAACTTTAAAGGTTGTAACATGATTGATTCAGAGGAAGAAATACACCAACTGTAAAAAGGACTAAAATAAAGGAATTCGTTGTCCTTGTTTTTCAACATGAGACAATACCTCTTAGTTTATTTTTCTAAGCTTTTTTTTTCACTCTTTTGTATTGCTTATACAGATTAAAGAGATTCATTCTGGCAGATTCATGCACATACATGACATACATTGATCATTTCACCCCGTCATCTCCTGAACCCCACCTTCCCCACTAGATTAACGTTTTGGGGGATTTCTCCACATTTATATAGCTGACTTCTTTTACTTAATTGTAACTGGTTTTCCCTGATATTTCCTATATAATATTCCCCTCCCTATGTTCTTCACTTCTGTCCATCCTACCCGTCTTTAATCCCATTACATATTGTCAAAATCACATGCCATTATACTCTCTCTTAATTCAGTACAGGATACTTTGTCAGTTTTCTGGTCCTTTTCAAAGTTTACATAATGCAGGATTATTTTCCAGTTGAGAGAAAAGAATAGATCAGGAGGAAAGGAAACAAGGAAAAAGAAAAATAGAATTTTAAAGCAGGACTCTTAATAGAAATCCATGAAATAGGTGTCATTAACAGCATAATAAACTGAGATTTTGTTTAGACTCACACAAGAAAAAATATTTTGGCTAAATAAATATCTTTAGCATAGATTAGTAGGAATATATTTTGATGCATTCTGATCTCAAGACTTGGTTGACATAATTATGGGCCCCTAAAAGTAACTGCTGGGGTTTAGAACACTTGCCACTTCCTTTGAACTGGCTCTATAAATGCCAAGACTGAGTATTTTAGATTAAGTGAATAGATTAATAAACATCTTTGGAATATCCATCATTAAGGCTGATTTATGTTCTACTGCCAGCAGTAATTCAAAGAAATGCCATGCTCTTAAAAAATATTGCATGTTGTTCTCACCACTTTGCCAATGTTATGACACTATGTAAGAATGACAATGTCTATATTCTTTTGCAGTGGTAACTATTCACAAAAACCAATAGATATTAAAGCACTTTAAGTTTACATAGCCATCAGCACAGGAACCACTCATATTTATAACTCTGATGAATGGCTTTTCATTTATAAATTTATAGTGTATCCATAATTTCTTTAGGGAATCAAGAGGGTCATTCAAAAAATTGCCACAACATTTATCTATGCAAAGATGATGGATATGGTTTGTGAAATTAAATGCTTTTAAAAATTAAAATCATATTGCCAAGAAAGAAGCATGTTCTTTCCTGGTTTGCTAGCAGTTTAAAATGATCAGAACTGCACTCTCAGCAGTTATGATGCTCAAACTAGGTAGTGTATTTATACACTTATTAAATATGTCCAAATATATCATTGTTAGGGTCACACAGCATCATTGTTAACTACTGAATATGAAGTTTAACTTAAATTTTTAATTTTTTTCCAATTTTACTCTGCTATTTAAAGTTACAAAATATGTAAGATACCATTGGAAAAATATTTATATTTGCTGCACTGACTTCATATCCTTCTTCGTGACTAGTTTCAGCATACTGTATGGCTTTTTATAAGTATACACTATTATAAACTACTACAATATGTATCATGCTGCACATAAAATACAGTGGTACCTCAGTTGACAAATTTAATCTGTCGTATGATTTTGAAAAAAAAAATGGCCACATTTGTGTATGTGTGGAAAACATGGCAGCAGTTGTGTTTGTCACCCAAGGCAGACTTCACCAACAAAAACAAAATTGTGCCAAACACTCCTGCTTGTGAACAAATTTGTTTGCAAGCAAAAGTGTTCGTGAACCGAGGTATCACTGTGTAGTTTTATCAAAACTCAACATTAAGTACAAGACCTATTTTACTCTAGCACAGACTTTGCTCATTAAGAAAAATGGATGAAATAGGAAAGATAAAAAATAATCATTACTAGCCCAATAAAAAAGCAATGCAGAATGAGAAAATAGATTCATTCATAGGAAAATGGATACATATTGAAGATATATTCCTAAGTGAAATAAATAAGTCACACATGTGTAAATACCAAATAGTTTCCTTGGTGTGAATAATCTGCAACAATGCATAAGATTCTAATAAGATTACTGACATTTAGAAATGGGAAGAAAAGAGCTAAAGGTGCAGGGAAGGTGGGATGGGTAGGGGAAGAGTAAAAAGGGAACAGAAAAAAATGTGAGAGAATGAAAAGATGAAAATAAAGTGTTTGTAGATGGGGAGGGGAGGAGGGGGTGAAGGGAGGGTAGAGGTAAGGGGAAAAATGAGAATCAAGACTTGTCATGTAGAGGTACAATATCCCAACAATGAATGTAACTGTACTGTATCCCTAAAATGTACCAATAAACTCAATTAAAGCTAGAAAAAAAAAAGCAATGTAGTAAATGTTAAAGAAGAAATTGACATTGTTCCTCTGTATGATACAGTTGGATGGCATTCTTAGTCTCTCTTGATTTGCCATCAAATACAAATGTTTTTTTAAAAGTAGTTTTGCTTCTTTAAAAAAATCAATCCTATTACTACAAAATCTACTGAAAAACTGAATCTGAAAGAGTTTAATTATTTCATATGGCTACATGAACAACAATCTCCAAAATATTTAACTTTCTTTAGGATTAGTTAAGTCAAAAATTCCAAATACTGGACAAATTCACATGCGAGGTATTTCTTATGTATGAAAACCTCTATGTTTTGCTCAACATAAACATAATATTAAAAATAATAAGTATTTTACATACCCCAGTGGATCGCTAACTCCTTGTGAGCAGAAACATATTTTTCATCATCTTCGGGTCATCAGTGGCCAGCACAGCACCTGGAATATAACACACACCCACACATGTATTTGAAAATTGAATGATACAGTGCTGATTGGAATCCATTTGGAAAGTGCAAATTCAAAGAAATAACCATTCTGCACAACAACTTTCCTCCCCTGTACCCTACGTTATGAAAGTAGCAGTGTATATTCTTATGAATATGAATGCCAACATTATTTTTAAACTCATTTCTCAAGTAATTGCTTCTAAATTCATATTATGTTGTATTATGGAATCTTAGTTTTGGTGAACCTAATACAGTCAAGCATTTCAAATTATGTCCTTTGGAGTTAGGCTAACAGAGGTCCAAACCCTGGTTCTGCAACTTCCTATTTATATAATCTTGGACAAATTACTTAGTTTTGCTAGATCAAACTGTCTGTAAAATAAAGATAACTGTGGTATCTTTCTATTAATGTTGAAAAGATTAAAGCAGACATGGCTTAGCATGCTAACACACAGTATACTGTTGATAGATGATAATTATTATTTGTTTTCATTCCTCTTCCACTCCCACCCTTTAATGTGGTGAAGAATTAACCTTGCCCAAAGTGAGATGGGCCTTTGCTTTCAGCTAGTAGGAAGTAATATCCTGGAACTCAAAATGTCACAGGAATATCCTTGTTTGCCTGGAGGCATTGGCCAATCTCCAGTTTAATGATGTGACTTCTGACTGGGGTATTGGGACATGCAGTATCTGTTTTGCCTCAACAAGGAACTGGAAACTAAACACCAACATCCAGAAGAGGCTGGAGGCTAAAGGTTGTCTATGTGGAGTCTCAATAAAACATGATCAAGTCTCAATAAAAACTCTGGACCAAAGATAAGCTTCTCTGGTTGGCAATGTAACACACTGGTGCCAGGAACTTAACACTGCTCAAGAGCAGGGGATGTGCTGGGTATGACCTCAGACTATGCCTTCTGCATTTCTTCCCTTGGCTCATTTTAATCTGTATTCTTTCCTTGTAAGAAAATGGGTATATAACAGGTTTCAAGGAGCTTTGAAAGCCTTTCAAGCAAACCGTGAAACATGAGAGTGGCTTTGCAAACCATAAACTTGCACTTGCAGTCAGAAATGATGGCAGTCTTGTGTGGAGAACTGGTTCACTCTAACCTTGACACTGAATATCTGTACCATTGGCTAAATTCTCCTACAATTCTTCGGTAAAACCAGGAACTCCAAAAGGTTCTGACAGGTAGCTTATTGTACCACTCAATTAAATTCAGTAGAATTCATAATCCAAACTCTTGTCCAAGTGGTATTTGTGTACACACCATGTGCCACTATTTATATTTTCTTCAATTTCCAGTAAAAGATACAGAAAACTTTGGAGTTTCTTTTGTTGTTGTTTGGTAGTGTAAATAGTAGAGATATTTAGAAATGAATGGATCGCATACAAGTAAAGTTTCTAAAGATTAGTGAGAGTAGACCTATCAAAATAAGATACTAGAAAAATAAATGCACTAAACTACACTGGTTTTCAAAAAATATTAATTAAATTCATTCTTACACAGGTTATTCTATGCAACAGATTGTTTACACCCTATATTTTAAATAAGCTTATTATGAATAACAGTTTACTAAGGAGAACTGTAAGATGGTCCAAAAAAATCTCCTCAGCTGGTGACTGCTCTGCGTGATCCCTGGTAATGTGAATATGATAGATGATTCTGCTCCCATGAGTGGGTATATTATGTAACACAGTTGACTTTAAGACAAATTATCTAAGTAGGCCTAACCTAATCACATAACTCCTTTTTACATGCTTGACACACCTGTGCTCTGGATCTAAAAGCCACATGGCAGGAACAGAAGTAGCCTCTAGAAGCCACCAGAGCTTGTCGCCAATAAAGACAAAGGGACATCAGTTTTGACAACAACAAAGACCTAAATTTGGCCAACAACAAGATTAGCTGTAAACAGATTTTACCACAGAGCCTACAAGTAAGAACTCAGGCTGAATCTCCCTATTGAACACAGATGCAAAAATCCTCAATAAGACACTGGCAAACAGAATGCAGCAAATTATCAAGAAGATTACACACCATAACCCAGTAGGCTTCACCCCCAGGATGCAGGGATGGTTCCACATATGCAAATCGATACATGTAACATACCGTATAGACAGAGCCAAGGACAAAAACCACATGATCATCTCAATAGATGCAAAAAAAAGCATTTGACAATGTGCAACACTCATTCACAAAAAAATGCTACAGAAAATTGTAATACATGGTCTTTGTCTCAATCTGATAAAAGCCATCCATCACAAACCAATAGCCAATATCACACAAAATGGACAAAAACTGAAAGATTTCAGTAAAAAATAAGGAATAAGGAAAGGATGCTCACTATCATGCTCTTATTCAATATATTTCTGGAAAGAGTGGCCAAAGCAATTAGACAAGAGAAAGAAATAAAAGGAATATGGATAGGAAAGGAAGAAATTAAATTATCATTATTTGAGGATGACATGAATACTCTACATAGAAGACCCAAAAACTTCACCAAAACACTTCTAAATTTAATAAGCAAATCCAGTAGTGTAGCTGAATACAAATGCAATACTCAAATCAATAGTGTTCATATACACAAATAACAAACTCATTGAGAGAGAAATGAGGGAAACCACACCTTTCATAATAGCATCCCCCAAAAATGAAATACCTAGGAATTAATCTAACAAAGGAAGTAACACATCTTTACATTGAAAACTACTGTACTCTGAAAACAGATTGAAGAAGATATCAGAAAATAGAAAGATAACCCTTATTCTTGGGAAGAACAAATGTAATGAAAATGGCTATACACCCAAAACTGTTATATAGATTTAATTCAATATTGATCAAAATAGCAATAGCATATCTGATAGAATTACAGAAAACAATCCTAAAGTTCATTTGGAACCAGAAGAGATGCTGAATAACAAAAGCAATTCCGGGGGAAAAAAACGTTAAGCAAGGGGCATCATAATCCCTTACTTGAAATTATACTACAAAGCTACTATAACAAAAACAGCATGGACATACATACCTGCCTCACAAGTGCAAGACCCTGAATTTCATCCCTGGTACCGAAACAAACAAACCAAAAAAAAAAAAAAAACTCAAAGGACAATAAACAAAACCCAGCATGGTCCTGGCAAAAACAGGCCTGAGAAGCAATGGAACTGATTAGAAGATGCAGAAACAACTCCAAACACACATAGCCACCTTATCTTTGAGAAAGAAGACAAACACCTTCACTGCAAGGAAGCCTCTTTAATAATGGTGCTGGAAAAACTGGCTTTCCACATGCCAAAGAATAAAACTAGATGCATATCTTTCACCATGCACTAAGCTAAAATGGAAATGGATCAAAGATCTAAATATTAAAACAGAAATGCTAAATCTACTGGAAGATAGCATGTGTAGAACTCCTGAAGATACCAAGGTAAGAAAAGACTTTATGAACAAAACCCCAGCTGTATAGGAAATACCAACAACTGAAATCATCTTATTAAAAAGTTTTTATACAGCAAAAGAAACCAATATAGTGAAGGGACAACCCAGGGTGCAAAAAAATTTTTGCCAGCTGTTCCTCAGACAAAGGACTAATATCTAGAATACATAAAGAACTCAAAAAATCAGATTCCCCAAATTTAAAGACCCAAACCAGAAATGGGCAGCTGAAATGAAAAGACATTTCTCAGATGAAGAAGTAGAAATGGTATATAACTATATGAAAAAATGTTCAACATCACTGGTCATTCAAGAGATGCAACTGAAAACAAGGCTGAGAATCCCTCTCACTAAAGAAAGAACGGCTGTTATCAAGAAATCAACAAATAACAAATACAGACTAGGGTGTGGGAAAAAAAGGAACCCTTCTCCACTGTTGGTGGGAGTGCAGACTGTAGCAACCCCTGTGGAAATAAATCAGTGCGGAGATTCCTCAAAAAACTAAAACTAGGGATATCATTTGACCCAGCTATTCCCTATATACCACAGTGATATATGTACACCCAGGTTTCTGGTAGCACTGTTTGCAATAACTAAATCTTGGAAATAGCCCAAATTCCGATAAACCCATGAATGGATAAAGAAGATGTGGTTTTTATACAATGGAGTGCTATTCTGCCATAAAGGATAAGCTTGAGACATTTCTAGCTACATGACATTGAGACCATATTCTTAAGTGACATAAACCAGACACATTTTTAAATATCTCATTTGTTACTCTGGTGTGAGAAACTGAAAGCATAAATAAGAACCAAAATGTATAACAGGTATGGAGAAAGACATTGGTCAAATGGAAAGGGGAACAAGGGAGGAGGAAAGGAAGGAAGAAAAAAAGAGAATGGAAGAAAAAAATGGAAACAAAGATTTTGTAAATAAAGAAAGAGGAATTTAAGGGAAGGAAAGAGAATGAGAAAAAAAGGAAGAAAAATGTATCATGTACAGATACAAATTCCCTATGATGAATGTGATCACTGTTTATATCTAAAATGTACACACACAAATACCTTCAAGCTGGCCACCCTTAATGCCAGTCTTGTGATGTCCTGAGCAGAGAACTCAGCCAAGGAGGTTTAGACTCCCAACCTGCAGAACCATGAGCTAACAAGTAGGCATTGTTATCCTCTGTTACACAGACTACTGCAAGTCCTTTATTGACTTCTCTCCAATTTTCACTCTGAAATAGTAACTGCTATGCTCTGCTGAATTATCCACATAGACACCAGATGACTACTCCCAATGTTGACAATTTATGTACCTGCTATGAACCGGAAAAGCAGAATAAAGCATTAGTTTGTATGTATTGCTTCTGTGTCTGATCATTTGGAAAACTCAGCTCTTCATCTCCTACATGCACTGAGAAAGCAATTCTTCAATAGGCAGTAATTTACTTCCAACATTTCTTCGGCCTTTTTTGAGGGGTGAAGTAGGCAGTGGTTGTTCCTTCTTGAGGCAAATTTGAGAAAATACCACAAGTTACGTGCAGAGTACACTTGATCTCTAAGTATCTAGAGTGAGGTTGGGGATCGCTGAAAAGGAATTGATCCCGAGCTTTTGTGGGAATGTTTCCACAGCAGCTCATCTCACTCCTTTTGTGTTCACTACAATACCACTATATCATTATCATAATAAAGCACAAATATTATCATCTTGGATCCCTGTTCAAAATTATCAATTTCAATGATTTTCAAGGTAGAGTCATCCATTCACTGATGCAGTAAATATTTAAGTGTATACAATATGCTAACTTTTATGTTAGGTGACAGAAATATAATGGTAAATAAGACAGACAAGATCTTTTTTTCAGTGAGTTTTGCTCATTCAAAAATGTACTTCCCTTCTGGCTCAGTTGGAAAAATCATGATTAATCTTTAAGCACTAACTTCACTTCTCTGAAGAGTCATTTTTTATTCTCTCGGGCAAAATAAAGTGTTTCTTTTCTATGCCCTCATAAAATGCTGACCATAATCATATAAAATAGATCAAATTCTATCAAAATTACATGAGGTTACATTTCTGCATCTTCCAAAAGAATAGATATAGGAAGAAAATCTAGGAAAAATATATACCCCAAATTCCTAGAGCCAACAAGTACTTACGAATGGGTAAATCTTCATGGTGTAACTACCCAAATCCCTTAAAGTCTGTCCACAATATACAGATCATTCCAGACTTAGTATAAGTGGACTTACCATTTTTCAACTCTTTGATGATGCAAACGCATACCCATTCACCCATTCTGTGTCATACTTTCACCACATTATCCAACACATTACCAAAATAGTCAACACTGTGTTATAAACTGGGCTCAGATAGCTAACTTTTCACAACTGCAGAATAATGTAAGTGTGTTCTGAGCATGATTAAGGATAATATTCATCTAGTAATGTGTTAAATGCTTTTCTGGATTTTTAACATATGATGAATTTATCTGCAAGCCACCCCATCATAAATCAAGAAGTATCTGTTCAGGATACACACAAAGTGAAGCAAGAGTATTCTCTTTTAAGTGGGCTGAAAGTTAAGGAACAACTCCATGAAATCACCTGTGTTACCCAACAAGCTGTAATGTATATGATAATAATTCCTTCCTCCCCTACACTCTGTCTTGATTATGAGCCCCTTGGGTTGGGCCTGTGTGGACACTCCAGTATGAAAGCAGAAAGTCAGCCATATGAGAACTCCCACCAACAAACAGGAGCTCCACAAAAATTTTCCCCCTGAAATCTGAAGCGTGTTTTCATCCACAGCTTACAATATGAAATATATCCT
Organism: Fukomys damarensis; assembly: GCF_012274545.1. Classification (NCBI taxonomy): domain Eukaryota; kingdom Metazoa; phylum Chordata; class Mammalia; order Rodentia; family Bathyergidae; genus Fukomys; species Fukomys damarensis. The sequence goes on from NW_022900931.1 coordinate 20,046,892, forward strand.
TCCATGCTTGGAGTAGGGAGGGACAATATGATGCAACAGTGACATCTCACATAAATAATGATATATACTTGTTTTCATAAGCAAGAACATTAGCAATGTCAAAAGTTAAGGCCTCTTGGTCTCAGGGTCATGGAAGTAAAGAGCTGACAACTGACAGCAGCACCAGATTACCTTTGGCATTCCACGTGCTCAACAACTCATTCCAGTCCTCCAACCAGATGGGGACGGAGAGGAAATCAGAAACAGATGATCTGACATTCAGTGTTCACTTTTGACTTTTCAACTTGTCCAGTACGGTGGGTACTCTGGAGAATAGATTCTGAGTATACCTCTGCGTTTCCTTGTATATTAAAGTAAATAAATACAATCTCATTAGTTATGGATCGAAAATTATTATAAAAGGGCCAGGAATTTAGCTCAGTGGTTCTGCCGCCTTTCTCACAAGAGCAAGAATTCAATCTCTGACACCCCCTCCCAAAAAAATTATTATAATGTTTTATCAGGTATTTCCCAATTTAAATTGCTGTAAATCTTTTCTTTATAACTTCTCTAACCATATTATACCCACTTATTCCACTACTATTGAAAACTATGTTACCTCATTGAACACACAAAAGGAATAAAGAACATCAATTTCCTAAGACTGGAGGAGAGAGATGACCACTTGTACTTCCTACCAGCCTACTGCACCTTTTTGAGTGTCCTCTTGTGAAGCCTGACAAAAAGATACATGACCTGAAATCTTATAGGGCAATAAATCTGAGGTACCACGGCAACTTGCCTAATTTAAACCCTTAAAACACGAACTGTGGTTACTTTTACACATTCTCCGAAGTGTCCTATTTTTCTATCTGATGAGGAGGGAGCAAGGCACATAGGGAGGCAGCAGAGCTATACTGGAAGCTGTAACTGGACTCTGGGCTTCATCTCTCCTCTCTTGCAGTAGTAGTTCAGTGCTCTAGGACAAGTCAGCTGATCTTTCAGAGCATTCCATTCACGGTACAGAAAAGTAATCCTACACCACTTCAAGCATTCCAACCTGCTCTTACACTTCTTCCTCAAGGAGATAGTAACTTCTCACAGACCTACATCTTTCAGATTTGTGAATGTATGCACAAAGAAGTTAACTGCTTTGTCAATTGTGACAAGAGAATAGGCAGCATGAGGAGAAAGAGACAGAGATGCTAAATGAGATTTAGGTGATTACAGAATTATGTAAATGTACCAACGCCCCACAATAGTCATTATGTACCTACAAACATGTACTAATTAAAACAAAATGACAAAAAAAACAGCAGATGCTTTGATATTTTATAGTAGTTACTACAATTAGACACTGTGCTGTTTTACATGTATTGTCTGGTTTTATTCTAAGATCGTCCTACAAATGAGAAATCTGACACAGGGAGATTACAAAATGTGCATAAAGGCACACAGCTAGAAAGTCTACAACTAATTGTTTCTCTCCTCTGATTATACCAAAGAGTTCAATAAAACACAGTGAAAAATATATGGTAAAATAAATTCTGGAAATACAACATAACCATTTCTGAAAGAAAAATAAATTTAAATTGTAGAAAAAAAATTACCCATCAAAAACGTACTTTCATGAGGTAACAGTACACAGATGAAGTAAAAAAAAAAAAAGAACTGGAAAAAGGTAGAACCATTTATTCATTTCATGGTACAAGTGAGAAAAATTATTTCACTAAGGATGATGGTAGGGCTGTGCCTAAAATCCAAAGTCTCCTCTTTGCCAGCCATCACTCTTTGTATAGTTTTTCTAGTATTTCTGGAAAAACATCAGCACATGAATGCCTGTTCTCACTAGCCGTGTGATCTTATGCCTCAGTCTCCGTGTCTGTAAAACGTAAGAGATGAAGCACATACTCCATAGGTTTGCTGTGAGGATTAAAGTAATTACAGCACATCAAACACTAAGAACCATTCCTAGTAGCCAGTAAGCACCTAGTAAGTGATAGCCCTTATTATTATTACAATAGCAATAGCACATTTGGAAAATAAGGAGGTCAAAAGATCAACAACCACTCAGCAGCCAAGTGAAGAGATCGTAAAAAGCTTGTTAATAGCATTTGAGATATTCCAGATTTGCCATCTACAAATTCTACTCCTAATGTACATTATATAAACAACAATTAAATAAATTTTGTCAGAGCTAGAGGTATAAGAAATGCTCAAGAATTAATTTTACTAGCAAAATTTTAGGGAGAAGTCCTAACTTTCAGTCTTGATCTTACAATTAGGTAGTTGAACTCCAGAAGGCCAGATTATGTCTTTGAGACTGTTTCCTTCTTTGAATTTTCTTATACAGGGACCCTCTTTAGCATTTCCTCAAATTCATTAACTGAGGTCCAAAAGGAGATTTCATATATTAATTTTTAAAATCATTACAATGTGAACAAACATATAAACTTTAATTCCCAAAACATTTTTTTTCCTGTATAGCTTCAGTTTTCCTGCCATTATTAACTGGAGTGTGATTATAGGAAAACATACATAATTTGAAATTCAAACAGTGTTTAATCTTAAAAGGATTTCCATGGATGGAAGAAACAGAGAACAGGTCCCCCACCCCTGTCCTTGGTATAGCCCACCGCTTGCTTAAGGGATCTTAACTCATAAAGGCGGAACGCTGTATAGCTTTAAAATGACTTCATTCCCATATTTACATATTTTTAATAGGGCTATGATGAATCTCCTTCCGCTTGACTCCTATTTTGAGCTGTGATATTTTAATCTCCATTCTTGCTGCAACTTAGCAGATGAATGTGCAGTGTGACAGAGCTCAGAGGAAATAGTATAAATAAAGCAAAGTGGAGCTATGACATCTCACATTTTATAGCTTTTTTATTGTAGCCGAAGCATAAACAGAGCACAGCTGTGTTATACTTACCGCTGTGAGCACTCCCTCAATCCTTGCCCCCTATTGCTTTTAAAAAGACAGTGCTCTTATTCAGAAAGCTTTGGCTGTTGGTAGCTGTCCCCACTGGGCCATCCTCTGCCCCAAACCTCTACAGTCCACTCATTTCTCCTCTTTCAGATGTAGATCTGTCATGTCCCACACCATCCATCTGATTGAGGACCAATATGACAATGCAGCCCCTACTATAGAGCACACAGCTCTAACCTGTTGGAATTATGGCTCCACAATAAAAACAGTAGTTTCTACTCCTTCTCAATGCACACAGCACCCAAATAATTTACAAATATTCTCATAACACGGGACCAGAAACTTGCTGGAAGTACTCAAAGCACTGTGCTTTCTCAATGCAAGCCTCACTTCCAACGAAATTATATTTTTCATTTTCAAATTAACTCTCAATCCTGTTTGGGTGAAAGCTGTAGATGCCAAAAGGACTAAACAGTGTTGAAATGGGCAAAATTACTCTACATCTCACATCATCATCAGGTTTAGTACACTTCAGTCAGTCTAAGAGGAAGTTCAGCAAATAATAATCACCTTCTATACTGACAAATGTGGAGTTATATACTCATGACTGATGTATCAGAACAAGGACTTGATGTGAGCCAATCACAGTCCTCCTCTGAGTCATTTTATTTAAGTATCATGGAGAATGCAGTGGGCTGTAGAACTCCAGGACTATCTATCATGGTAATATTTCCTCCTATATGGAGAAATCTCGATTAGAACAACTAAAATAAAACCAACATTCGAAGTGCTAGGGAGACAAGAGAAAGAGATTAAGCTGTGACAAAGGGTGACTCCTGATTCCAACTGTTCTTGAGGCCCATCTTCTACATCCTTGCCCCTCCCCTCTTTGGTTATTTGCTTTGCTGGTACTCCTCTACTCAAAAAAGTCCCAACTCTTTTTTTCTTAGGCTGCCCCCGGTTGAGTTTTACCATTTTAAAATTATTTTAAAAGTTTTTAAGGTCTTAATTCATTATATCTCCCAGAAGAAGATTCTTTTTTTCAACTGGGTTAAGATTTATTCTTCCTTTTTCAAATACCACCACACTATGTATGGGAAGGAGGGAAAACCCTGTGGGCTTGTAGAGAAATGTGTAATGAAAATTCAAAAGACACATGCATCCAAGTGAAAATAATACAGAGGGAACAGTAACCTACACACTAGTGAAGTGAAATGAAAGACAGGGAGATTGATTTGCATTATCATTAACATAGAAAGAAAAAAGCACAAGAACACAATAACTACAAGAACCACCTCCATTGACACACACAATTGTTTCGAAACAACAGGCCCAACTGGGCTAAGTAGGGGCAGAGTTGGTATCCAAGCTTCTCAGCTATCTACCCGCCCAAAGTTGCTCTTCTGCCAAGCTCATTGTTTACCAAGCTGCCAGCCCAGTCCAGGGATCTGATTAGCAATTTGCACTTTTGTGAGAGGATTAACAGAATTTCTTTGTTTTGATGTCGGATTATCAAACTGCATCTTTAAAGAGGTGTGACCTCATCCAGATTCGTAAGCCTGCTCCCTTGAGAATGACTTGAATTTTACTCCACTTGTGCAACATATAATTTCATAAAGGAGTTACTGTCAAAACATGGTACTCGGCTCTTGATGTGTGCGAAGAAGCACATTTGTAATGTAAATAACCTCAGAAGTTTTGTGATATTTTAAAATAACCCATCTGGTGGGAAAACAAGGATTTTCAACCCATTTGGTTCCAGCACTCGTAAATTAGTGTGCATCCAGCTCCTAGCACCCAGAGACACACTCCAGCCCCAAATTGAGATCCCTGGTGTCTTTCTTTTCAAGGGCAAGTGTTTTTGATGGTCTCAGTTCCTGTGACACATTTTTATAAAGGAAATCAGAGTGCATAAGGGAGTGAACTGAGGAAACCCCAAAAATTGGTAGCTAAGGTCAAAATGATAATGGTATCAAATTGTTTACAGTAGCATGGGTTATAGGTCCAGCTTTATATAAATGTGAAAGTTATTAAAGAAAATACAATTAGTTGTACATATCTAAGTTTGTTCAGCAACAGGCAACTAATCAGAAAGAGAACCAAATTTAAAACAAATATAACTTTCGAGAGAGTCATTTACAGGGCAGGATGCAACAAGAAAATTATTCTACAAACTTTGCACTAGTGTGGTCTGTAACTGAGGGCCAATCCAACAGAACACACAAGAAGGCAGGTACTACTGGTGTGAGAATGAGCTCTTGGTAGGTACCCTACACCACTGCTCATTCAGCTGCAAATGCCACCAGGGCAGTCTGACCTGAACAAATTCTTGAAAAGCCAGACAGAGCTGCAGATCAAGGGGCGGCTTTACTCACTGACAAACTAAAAATACAAACAGCCAACCAACACAGCCTTTATCAGAAAGGGAATTACAACTAAGTATGTTTATTCACTTTTCATATTAAGATAGATTTTCACCCAAAAGTTGATAGGCTTCATAATTTTTCTTTAAGATGTGAACTTTCAATTATACAGTGATAAATAAGCCCTGATAAATAAGGTATAAGATGTGCTTGTCTAGAAGCAGGCACACACACATATCTGATATATCAGTATTTCTTTATGGGCAAAGAGACCAGGGTTGTGCCTCCCATGATACAGCAGTGGGCAGTAAGAGTAGTGTAAAGCAAGTAAGTGGAGAGGGGAAAAATGGAAGGTAGGCAAATGCTGGGTGAAGGCTGAGTCTGCACATTGAGGGTCACAGTAAGGGATCTCTTCAGGCAGGAAGCTATTGGATAGCCATGGACAGAGGATAAAGTAAGATGGCTACTCGGATTTCCATTTCATAGGCTTAATCTGGATGCCATATGCAAAAAGACCACAAGAGAACAACAGACGGAGTCCAGAGCCTATAACCCAATCAAGGAATGCTGGTGGCTTGGCCAGACTGTAAACAGTGAGAGATGAGGAACGATCAGATTCTGGACATATTCTGAGTAGTTTTCTTGAGGGGTTGGATACAAAGTGTAAGTTCAAGAGAAGAATCAAAAATGCTGGCAAGGTTTCAGCTCTGAGCAATGGGAGGAAGAGATTGGTCCTGAATTGAGCCGGGAAAGACTTCAGGAGGAACAAGCTCCAGGGACACATCAGGAAACAGCTTTACATGTGCCAAGTGGAGCTGCCCAGTAGCAATTAGGATATATGAGTCTGGAGTGCCAGAGTGAGACTAAAATGTAAAAGAAACATATTCCCAAACATTTTTCCTAGCTCTGACCACTAAAACTCACTGTTTTCAAACAACTCTTTAAGGATATGGCAGAATTGGCACTGTCTCCAACGACAGCCCTTTTTTTGTTTTTAATGCAGCAATCTTTTTATGGCTATTTGTTTTATTGTTATGTTTGCAAAACATAACGATTATATTCATCTTTGGGAAACTACTACATACACGTATCATATCTTAATCATTTTTACTTCTCCTTCCCCTCCCTGGCTATTTGTTTTTAAGAGACAGTTCCTCAAAGCTAATTACATATTGATAAATCATTAGTAACTAAAGTCACACTGTCCACACATGGAACTAATCTTGAAGAGCTTAGGTTTGGTGGTCTGACTTAATACATGACTACAGTTTAGAAAATCCAGAGGTACAATGCACCGTACCATTCCTGGATATGTAGGTCTCATACTTGTGCAGGAAGAGCAAAGAAAGTTGCACTCATACTGCTGAGGATCTGTTAAGACCTCGTGCTGGGAGCAGTTTAAGTTTTCTCTTCAATATTTATAGGATATTATTTATTTGTTTGTTTATTTATTTATTTTGCTACCAGGGATCGAACTCGCGACCTTGTACTTGCAAGGCAGGCTGCGGCACCAATGAGCTAAATCCCTGGCTATATGACATTCTTTAAAAGTCAAAAAATGCTTGTTTTAAAGTTTTTACTGAACTGCCTAACTTTTCCCACAACTATGACATAAAATTGAAGATAATTGTAAAATAATTTATAGTCATTATCATATCACCATCACTAGCATCATCACTGTCATCCTCATCACAACTGTCTTTAATTAAGTCCTAGTATGTAGAACACTTTGTGCTTTTTTTTATAATACTATGTACTAGGCTCTGCTTATTACTTTATATCTATTATTATCCTACTATTAATACATTTATTCATAAATATTTACTACACTAAAGCCAGATGCTTCATTAAAAAAAATATATAAATAGGTAAGTTGCTTCTCCTTGATTATGAAATCAAAAAACAACCCCAAATTATAAGACAACATACAGAAATACATGGACTCAGAAACAAATGAGAAAGCTGTACTACCGGGTACTAGTAACATTAACTCTGGAATGTCTTTCTGAACAATACAGTGTCACTGTGTTCTGTACTAGTGAAATGCCTTCCTTGAAATGGATTTTGGATCTATTTGAGTGGCAAGTTAATAAAAATTATCTTTTTTTTTTTGGTACCAGGGATCAAACTCGGGTCCTTGTGCTTGCCGGGCAGGTGGCAGAAGCACTGAGCTAAATCCCTGGCCCAAGTTAATAAAAATTAAAATAGCACTTATAGAAATAAGAAAGTAATCTAAAATTATTGGCCTTTATATAGTAAATAAATTTTACTACAAAAATATTGAAGGGAAAATTAGGTCATTTCCATAAATCCAAGAAGTTTTTCACGTGGCATTTGAGATGTATCTGAATGTCCAGAAATAAAGATAAGTAGAAAAGCATATTCTGCAGTGTTGAGCATTTCTTCCAAAGCCTACATGCATCCAGTTGGCAGAGGATATCAGTGGTGTATTTGGACATGGTCCACATTTGTAAATGAGCATCTCCGTATCTGTATTTTGGCACAGGACCACATAAATGATTATACTGGTATATATTTAATGTAGTAGCTATAAAATATGGCACTAAGTAGAAGTCCTAATTTTAGAAAACTCTTAAAGTCATCAAATAACTTCCCTCAAGTCTTCAACATAATTAGCCTGCAAACCACAGGATTGCTGGATGCAGCATCTCCATCAATGTGGCCACTTGGTAACTCTGAACTCTGCGTATCACTTTCATCCCAGCCCTGGCTCTGCAGGAGGACTCACACACAGCATTCCTTCTGCGTGTGGTACAATCGGATGTGGGATGGGAGGGGGGCATCACTTCCCACCTCCATAACTCCAGGAGAAACAGTCCTCCTGAAACACACAAGAGAGGAGCGGACACACAAGCTTCTTCGACATTTCTCACGTGTTGTGAAAGCTGATGATTATTTTCTTATAGGGAATATAAAAGTCCTATCCTTTCACTGTGGCTCTAAAAAAGAATGTAGGGCTAATATACATAATCAGTAAAATTGTTAAGTAGTCACATTTTATTTCCCAAATTCTACATCTTCTTTGGTGACTAGCTTCTTACTTTTTCTTCTGCCACTTCCCTCCCAGACTGCCTGCCATAGTAGAAACCAATTTACTTGTTCTCAGGGTGTGAAATAAAAGTGAACAGCCTGTGCTTGTCATATTTTCTTAGCTTTTCCACTCTCATCAAAACATTCATACTGTATATTCTATTAGTCAAAACCCAAACTTTGAACTGCATGATCCATTAGATTATTTTCACTTTGGGCTATTATGAACGATTCTGTTATGGATACTGATAAATTGATAATAAAGTTAGTGCCAATCAGTTTGTGACTGAAAATAGAGCCTCCTTGGCGTTACAAAGCCATCAACTAAAACTGTAATCCTCTTTGTAATTTCATGATCATCATGTCAGATTTTTCTCCAATCCTATTTCCAGAGATTAAAAATTCATTTCATTTTGAGGCAGCCTCTGGTTTTTACTTGTTTACCAGTCTCATATCCAGAGCAACACAGAATCACTGTCTTCACCCTCAGCTGCCAGCTCCAATCCTCACTATGCTCTGTGCCCAGGATACTGACTTCTGTAAGAGACACCAAGAGACTCCCTGGCCCCAGGCTTCTGGATGTGTTTTGGAAGGAAGAGGCATCTACACTTGATCAGAGTAGAGGGTAAGAGCAAGGTCGGGGTACGTATTCACATAGTTCACTCTTGCAGGCAACTGTCAAGAATCTGGCGGTGTCTCTCCACATCCTAGTCCCCTTAGGCCCGGGGTGGTGACAGCTCTGCAGAGTACTGTAACATTCCTCATTTGTCTACTGTACAAACTCATTCAGATATAATCAACATAAAAATAATCTATTAATAGAGGTTAGTGCCTTAATAATCCAGAGTTGTTCACGCAAAGAAACCCCATACCCATCACCACTCAGTCCTCGTGTCCTGTCAACCCCTTACCCCAGGCAGCCACTAATATACTCTCTGACTCTATATGTTTGTCTGTCAGGATATCCATTCCATACAAGTGGAGTTGTATTCTAGGTGTTCTCTTGTGACTGGTGTCCTTCACTTAGCATAGTATTTTCAAGGTTCATCCGTGTAATAGAATGTATCAGTACTTCATTTCTTTTTATTGCCAAATAATATTCCATTGCATGGGTCTAATACATCTTATTTACCTACTCAACAGCTGGTGGACAACAGGTTATTTCCACTTTAGGCGATTATGAATGATTCTACTCTGGATACTGCGTACAAGCTTTTGTATGGAAATACATTCTCATTTCTCTTCAGTGGATTCCTAAGCATGCAGTTAAGGGATTATATGATAACTCATGAAGTTCAATCCTTCAAGGAACTGTCAGACTGTTTTCAAATCAGCTGCCCATTTTGCATTCCTATCAGCGAAATGAAAGGATTCCATTTTCTCCATTATCTTCACTAACACTTGTTTTGTCTTCTTTTTGTGTATTGTAGCCATCCTATGACCACATTTTCTTGTGGTCTTTTGAGCCCTGACAATATACTTAAAACTACATTTTTTATTAAATTGTCCTCAAATAATTTCACTGAAGTCCACTGTCTGTTTCTTGACAGACCTTGAAATAATGGCTCAAGGGCTACTATTTTTTTATATTTCTGAACATCGTTTCAAAATCCTCTCCAGGATTCTTTTTCAGGCTAAACAGTTCCTCTTTATATGAACTATTACTTTCTAGATTATCTATCCACTACTTCACCAGCTTTAGCTATTAAATTGTCAACATCCTTCTAAGTATTTTATGCAGAACTGACACACGTGAACCTGCCAGCACACATTTCTCTGGGTGATTATCTCACTGGTTACAGACACTATTTTGTACTGATTGCAAAGAGAAGGCTACCTCTTGCTTGAGCACTAATCTATCTCCTTCAGATGTGATTCTTCAGCTATTAATCTGTATCACTACACTGTCAACTACATGAATGTCCTTTGCAATTTCTCAGAACTTCATAATATATTACAAAACTTCCTTTTATAAACCATGATAATATGTGGTATTAGAGCAGCCTATTCTTGAAAGTAGGTTAATTTTGCTTGACTAGATCCTTGAGAACCCATACTGGCATCTGTTCAGCACTGCTTTCCTTCTAATGATTTTAAAATTATGTGTAAAATAACAAACTAGATTTTACTGACTTCCTAATACATAACATTGAATAAAATATAAACACTTCCTGTATTTTAAACTCAGGGTAACATTTACTCATCTTGAATCTTCTGACATTTCCTCTATCTGTCATTTTAAACTTATCAACAATAGATCTTCAAAAATATCTTCAAGTCAGTAACCACTTTATCTCAAGCTAGGTCTTCCAGCAAATATGAGTTTATTATGAACACTCTTGCCTTCAATATTTGATTTCAAAATACCTAAGTCTTACCTTTGTTTTCCTTTCCTCACTTTCTACATCACTTTGTCATCTAGAGTATTCAAAATATCTGAAATGCAAACTATATGAGTGCTTTTCACTGATTCTACTACTATTACTGTAGGGCAAGTCAAAATCAAGTCAAGCTGGATTATTGTAATTGTCTATGCACCAACCTCCCTCCTTCCTCTCTTGTCCCCCAACAGTCTACTCTCCACCAAACATCCAGTAAGCTTTTCCAAGTGTTCATCTGACACACACATACGTGAGAATATTGCATTATGCCTATAAAAATGTACAATTACCAGCATCAAATAGGATTATAAAGAATTCATCTGACCACATCACTCACCCACTTATAACCACACTGAAGATGAAAATCCAAGTGACGTGATGCTTTCTTACTCTCCAATTTTATCTCCCTAATGCTCCCTGCAATCACCACCTACTTTAGCTACAATGACTTTTTTTTTTTTTCTTTTTCCTG
>NW_022900931.1:20058187-20089124 GCF_012274545.1 Fukomys damarensis
TTTTTTTTTTTTTTCCTGTTCCTGGAATTTAACAAGCTTGTTATCTCTTCCAAGTCTTTATCTTTGCCATTTTCTCTCTTGAAAGTCTTTGTAGGTCATCACAGGACTTGTCTCTCTTCATTCAGGTCTCAGGTCATCTCTTCAAAGAATTTACCCTGACCCTGTTAACTAAAGTAGCACCCCAACTCTACTTTTCATACTGTTTTCATTCATTTGACTGATCACTGTCTTAATGTGGATGTACTGGTTCATTTCTATCTTCAACCCTAGAATCTAAAGTCTTTCAGAACAGCAGATTTCTGTCTTGTTCATCAGTATATTTTTGCAACTATAATACTATCCAACACATAGTGGACACTCAAAAAGTAATTTTTAATGGAACTGAGTAGGTATCCAAAGGAACAAATTTAATGATAAAAACAATCTGATCTCAATGGAAATGGGGTAAAATATAAGGCTGAGGATGGCCTTGGCAAGTTCCCTCAATCACACTGAGCTTTCACATCCCATGGGACAGCGCAGTCTTCCTTTACAAACTACCTCAATCAATGAGACTCTTAGGCCAGTCTGAATCCTTTGTTATCAAAGAACAGTGTATGAGAACCTTCAAGCTTGGGAGTAGAACATGAGCGTTTTTTTCTTTTTTTCTCTCAACCACCACACTCCCAATTATAATAAATGAATAAAGTAGATTGAAGCTAAGAAAAAATAGAGCAAAATTAGAAGCTGGCATAAAGCAAACCTACTGCCTGGGGCAGCCTGGGGCTGATGGATGATGACAGCTAGCAGACAAATCCTGTTCCCCTTTCTAAATTCTGTCTACTAAACAAATTAGCAAGCTCATCAATATCTGCACGGCATTTACCTTCTGCAGAAACAGCTGCTGCAAAATCAAGATGCTGACTCTAAAGGTTGTGGTCTTGCCAATGGGACAAAATTACAAGCCAATAAGGGCCAGAGATAACAAAATGACAACCTGATATCACAGAGAAGGGTTTTGTAGAGGCTTGGAGGATAGACTGCATTAGGATCACCTGTACAGCACCTGTGAGTCTCTAACCAGTCTCCCAAAAACTAGGCATTTTAATGAGGAGATGTGTAATTGATTCTTGAACTACTGATTTTCTTATACTACTAATTTACTACTTAAATATGATGATAAAATCATTAAATGATTAAGCAGAAAGATGTAAGATATATAATCCTATATGAGAGTTATGATTCAAAACATGGTCTTTTTCAGAAAAATTAGTGCTCAGTTCAGAAATTTTATTTTTAAATGGCAAAACTCTTCTTTAAAAATATTATGTTATGACATCATCTTCAATTTTAGCCAAAATAAACATTGTTCCTTGCACAGTAGGGTGACTACAGATAACAATAATGTACTATACATTTTGAAAGACTAGTAGAAAGGATTTCAAAAGTTTTTGCCATAAAGAAATGATAAATGTTTGGGAGATAAGTATGTTCAACAAGATTTAAACACTATGCAATGTGTACATATATAAAAATATTGTATTATATGCCATTAATACAATTTTCATGTTTTTATGTAAAACACAAAAGAAAGTTTTAAAACAAAATAATGAAAAAGCCTCCCCATCCAATCTTCAAAGAAAATAAAATCAAATGCAACATGTACAACAAGCACAGTATATATTTCCTAAAACATTACAACAAAAGGATTTATATATTAATTTTACAGGTAGTGGTTTATATGCAGTTACATGAAGATAAAGATGGTAAAATGTTCTTAAAACATCCTGCATTGGAAAAACATAAAGCTATGAATGGCTCCACAGTACACAACAGTCTCGAAGTGAGACCAGATCACATCATTAATTGATGAAGGGAAAGGTGACTAAAAGAACATGGATGAGACTTCACAGACTGCCAGTCTATTTTCAGGCATTTTTTTCATTAAAACCATGAAATTCTTCATCATATACAACAAGAGAAACTTTGCATCTCTGGCCGGTCACGGCCCCTCCATACTAAAAGGCAATAGAGCAACAGGGAAATCCCCAGAGACGGCACAGCTGATCTCACCCAGGAAAGAAAAAGATGGGACCATCAAGAGCCTTGCTGGTACCTGACGAAGAGTTTCTCAATAGCCTTTAGCAACTCCTGTGGATTCCAGTCCTCAGACACAGGCCGCCTCCCAAGCCTAAGTTGTTCAGGGGTCACAATACCACTGCTGTTGCTCTTCCCCACTGACACAAACCAAGACAGAGACAGTGCTGGCTACTACTAGGAATAGCTGTCAAAGTCTCTGTTGCTTGAAAGAGTTCTCCCAGGACAGGTTGTCTTCTGCTCTAAGCATTTGGTCTCTATGTTATTAAGGTATTTACCAATTTTTACAGTTAATATTTATACAACTGTCTGCATCCCCACTATATTGTGAATAAATGTGTTTAATTCTTTTGGAAGCACACCTAGAATGAGAGGGTTGACCAATGTTCAATATGTGGTAAGGAAAAAGGCCTTTTGTTCTCTCTTCTCTTCTTCACATTTCACTTGTCAAAATGAAAATGAAAATACACCAGAAAGGTGTTATTCAGAACAACAAAAATGGTATTTTTTTCACTATCATAATAATTTTATTGGCTTTCTACAGGAAGTATACTTTCTCTTATTTTTCAAATTAACATACACCTTTTCCCTAAATGGTGGGCTTCAAGAGGCCAATGACAATTTTCTCTCCCCTAACATAATGGTGATGAGTTCACAGGTTCTCAGTAAGTGGCTGCTGATTAGTGAGCATTCTAGAAACGCCAGCTACATATTGATGATTATTCCATTTTTTTCCTTGCCATCACACATTATATTCTTCTTAGGGGGGAAAAAAACCTTGTATGAAATGATGCCATGAAGATGGGCTTATCTAAGTGTACCAGGGAATTTGCAGAAACCCAAAGCTTCTAGAATGATGAGACCTTGATGATGCTTATCATCTGCCTTTATGGCTCATAACTTGGAAAAAACATGTGGAAGGAACTCCTCTCCTTAGGAGGAACCTAATTCAATACCACCACTAAGGGTGAGAGGGAGAGAGAGAGAGAGAGAGAGAGAGAGAGAGAGAGAGAGAGAGAAATCCAAGGCATCGTTAGATCTGTCTGCATTCTTCAATGGCATTTGTTTCCTGCCCAACCAGCAGCCATGTCGTATTTCTCCCATCACACAGGATGCACAACTATCCCATTACAGAGGTCATACTCTTGTAGGTGGAATCATCCTCCCCAAAGCTCTAATAGTAACCCTGGCTGTCTTAAACCAAACTTCAGAGGTATTCACTCAGGGGCAGAGCATGGAGGACAAGGACAGATGACATGGCTCTGTATAAAGAAGATACACCATTTTGCTAACGCTCCTAGAACTTTAGAGCCCAGAAGCCACAAATCAATGTCTGATGTAAGCCTTCTAGAAGGCTCAACCAAGGGAAATTTGAGGAGAAGGACCATTTTAGAAATGAGATCATCTGTGGCAATTTGAAGAAAACTGAAGAAATAACGGACCAAAAATAAATATTTTTTTCTCTATTGATCACTGATTCGCTATGTGGCTTCCAACATATGAGTTAGTTCTGTGTGTCTTACTTTCCTACATGAAGCTAGAGGAAACTGCAAAGTTCTACTAATGAGCAATAATTCTAACAGGATTAAGTTAAATATTTCCAAATGTGATTTGTAAACTCCTCAGAGAGTGCTAGTATTGTGAAAATATTGCTATAGCAATCCTCCTCGCAGAAACAAACCATCAATAATGCATATTCAGGATTGGTATCTGCCTCCATAACTAGTCTAGCCTCCTGGAAATAAGTAATTTGTATTATTTTTGTGGTCCCTGAGAAGCTAGTGCCTTGTCAAAGCCCTGCTTCCAACGTTCCAGAGTTCTCTAGCTGAAAATCACTTTCAATCCAGGATTTCCTGGGTATTGCCAGCAGTAGCATCAAATTCTTCAGTTCAAGGGTCACATCTTGTTTGACACTCCCCTGACATCTTGGGCTGGCCTGCACTCCTAGAATGGAATGCCCCCTTTATCTCTAAGATGCGCTGGAGTCTGGGGAGAGAAGTTATTGGTTTTGCAATTGCTGGAAAGATTCAAATAATTGCAGCTAGGGATCCATCCTCTTGTGTCACAGAAGTTGAAAAATGGGTCAGACATAATGCATTTGGTTAAGTGTCTAAACTGAAAAGGTGCTATTTTATTTTAAATGGCATAGTCTTTACAAAGGCTGAGGTTACTGGTACAATGCTCTCTCATTTTAAAACGTATCAGAGACATGCCCTTTGAGGGTCAGGCTTTCATTTGCTGATGTTAATTCTCAGCTGCCTGCTCCTCGTCCTTCATTGTACCCTGTGTCTTAGCTGGGCACGCTCCTGATTCCCTGCTATATCCAGACGGTCCATGTAAATAGTGTTTATGTTAAGGAAGTCATGTTCAGTGTGACTGGAGCACACAGAAACTGATGTTGTTGTCACTTTAGATTAAGCTCTTATTTTAGTAAAGGAGGCAATTGGAGCAGGCAGCTGAGTGGCTGAATGAAATATTCAGCTCATTTCATTTAGAGCTGCCCAGTTTCCATTGTTCATGCTGGCAAGGCTGTTTAACCCTGTTGGAGCCAGTGCAGCAGCAGCGCCTGCCCACTCCTGCACCCATGCAAGGCCTGCTTCCAGCTGACAACGCTAAAGCCATCCATCAACTTACCTACAAGTGGTCAGGTGAATCACGTGGGAACACTTTGCCCGGATGTATTTTTGTGATGTCTTGTCCTTGTGTGAACCTAAATGGACAAAAAGAAGAGGGTGTGTGTGTGTGTGTGTGTGTGTGTGTGTGCGCACGCACACATGTGCACAATATGCCTAAATGTCCAGGTATAACTAGAAACTGAGTGAGCACAAAGATGTTTAGGACAGAGTGGTTTTGTGATGGCAACAACTGCAAATGGTAAAATATAAACTATGTCTACCACAGGAAGATGTTGGATTTCATTCCTTGCAAACGTTTAAGTATCTCTCTGTAACCAGCACTTATTGATGGTCATCGTCCCACAGCAAACACACTGAAGATTAGTTAGAGAAGTTTGCCTTCACAACTCAGCACACAGAAAGGCCCGCGCATGTACAAAGCCTTTATAATTCTTTTCCACCTTCTCGACTGTGCCACTGTCTAATTATGTCTTGGTCACTTTTCAGAAATAGAAGAATCTGTTTAGAGAGACTCCTGTAGCATTCTATCATAATCTGATATGATCAAAAATTTTTCTGACTCCTAATGTTTGCTTTTCCTCCCTCACTTCTTCCCTTCCTTTCTCTTCATTTCTTCCTTCTCTTTCTGCTTCCTTTCTTTTCTTTTTATTCTTTCCTTCCTTCTTTTTTTCTTGACAAGTCAAACCAGAAAAGATGACTAAAGAAACAATAGCATCTTATTTCCATATTCCAGATCCCTAATTCAATGAAAAATTCTAATAGTTTTTTCAACAATGATGATTAATTTTGTCACCTCAAGACCCTGAAAAGGTAGAAATTCTTCTTAGCAACAATTTCCAGATGTTATTTAATATCTACATAAAGTAAAAATAATCCCTGAATAGTAACTACGAGTTTTATGAAGATGTACTCAACCCCAAACATAATGAATGGTAAACATTTGCCTGGCTCTTTGCTAGACTAAAAATGACCCTTACCTTCCTGATACCTAAAAATTTAATAAGTATTTATTGTGTGGATCCAAATTTTATGAGGATCCAAAGGTTATGCAGTCTTAGACAGGGAATACAAATTATACACATAACTTTAAAGTGAAAGCTAATACTTGTTTGCCATGCAAAGAATTCCGATACACTTTAAAATGCTGAGACATGTCACAGGCATCAGTTAGGTGGAGAAAAAGCCCATAATATTCATATTGACTAGTATCCTGACCACGCAACTTTTCCCCCTGTAGTTGTCAGCCTCATATCCTTTGCCTCTTTGACATCATGTTTTGGGTTTTTTTTGTTGTTGTTTTTATTAAGTTTATTGGTACATTCTAGTTATACAGTACAGTTACATTCATCATTGGGATCTTGTACCTTTACATGACAGGTCTTGGTTCTCATTTTTCCCCTTGTCCCTGCCCTCCCTTAACATCACATTTTATAGAGCAGAAAAAATAACTGTTCTTCTATTTTGGATGTTTAATCAAAACTCAACTACTCATAATTGAAAAAATGCAAAGAAAACATGCAAGTGTATATACAAAGTACTTACGTTTGGATTACTGCTCCATGTGCATGCCCTAAAAGTGCAGGCATTTTGAGAAATTCTATTTGTGTAATATTCAGCAAAGAAGAAAAAAATACATGATGCACTGAACACAGCAGAAAACTTCGGCGTTGACTGGGCACTTATAAAACCATACCCTCTAACTCATTAACAATGCACATCTATTAGCTGGACAGATTTTGCACACAGTAGCTTCCAGAAGTGTATGTTTCAAACTTCATTTCTCCCCCCACCACTTCATGCATGATGTGCAGTGCTACAGGATATGTTCACAAGACACTATGACCACTGGCTCCAAATCTGTGTGTCACAATGCTCCACTGCAGTGGCAAGATTCACAGTTACCAACAGCATCACTGTACACAGACGTGTGTGCAAACAACACATTTATAACCCACCTAATTTAATATTACTATTCCCCAATTTAACGTTCCCTTTGGTGGGCCTTTCCCCATCTAAAGATAGCCCTGGCCTTTATGATGTTACCCCAAAAGAGAATGTAAAGAAAATGTAGTTGAAGTAAAGAAAGCATAGTGAAGTGGAATCAGCAGTCTTAAATGACTTCACTTAAAATACATGAAATTTTAATTTTTACAAAAAAAGTGACCATCTGAACACATGGGTCTAGAACTTTTCCCTAGATCTGGGAAAGGACTCATAGGTATGATGGGCCCGGAGCGTTTGTGTCACATAAACAACAAATGATGATGCAACAGTTTATTCCTTGTCTAGATGAGCAAATTTTCTAACAATACATATCAGGTATTTGTGAACAGTTGTGATTATAAATAGCAACTAATGGAATTTTATTTCAAGACTGCTATAATTTGGATCTGGAATGCCCCCAAAGCTCATGTGGCAGAGGCTTATTTTGCACTTTGGCACCACTGGGAGGTGGTGGATATTTTAAGCAATGGGACTGAGTGGAAGACTTGAGGTCACTAAAGGCAAGGCCTTGAAGGAAACTGTGGGAACTTGGTCTCTCTCTTCTTTCTCTCTCTCTTTTTAACTTTCTGGCCATGAAGTGAGACGCTTCACTTCAACCACATGTTCCAGCCTTGATGTACAGGTGCAGAGCAAAAGGGCCAATTAGTCATGGGCTGGAACACCCAAAAGTATGAACCAAAATAAACTTGTTTTTTCTTTCTAAGGTATTTATCTCAGATATTTAGCATCATAACAGGAAGCTAACACAAAGACATAGAGTCTAACTGTCAATTCTCAGTAAGTGCAAAACTCAGTGGAAAATATAAAAGAATGGTGCTTAGAGCAAATTTTATTCTTGGAGTTATAAAACAGTACATATGTCCTAAAAATGCAAAGATTTTCCACATCTAAAGTATAAAGACTATGTGAAATTCAACAAATTTTACTAATGTCATATACTTCAACAGTTAAGAAAGGATAATGGTTAAGAAAAGTACACATACAAATGTGTGGTCAACTTGAAATGGCGCTGTCAGGAAGGCTACAGTAGTATGAATTAGAAACACTATTTTCCAAAGAATTTAGAGAAATAAGGGAAGAAAACAATTTCAAAATTAATTGATGGAATTTTACTTTTTAGGATGCAACTTAATGACATATCATTTCTTAAAAAATACAGTATAGCCTATGTTGTTATATGCAAATATATATGTATTATATATGATATTTTTCTGTTAAACAAAATATTAAAACAAAATCTACATGCTAATTATGTAAGAAAAGTTTGCCATATTATTTGAAATAAGGGTCGGGCGTGGTGGTGCACACCTATAATCCCAGCACTCAGAAGGCTGAGGTAGAAGAATTGCCTCGCATTCCAGGAGAGCCTGGGCTACATAGAGAGCTCAAGGTCAGCCTGAACTAGAGACCCTGTCTCAAAAACAAAACAAACAAACAACAAAAAAAAGTAGAATTCATTCTATTTCAGCTATGTGTAATTATACCTTTTTATACTCATCTTGATTAAAAGGAAAAACAAACTTTCAATGTAATCATTAATCTTATGAAGTCCAATCAATAATATACTACATTCATGAAAGTAGCTGAACTTATTCAAGTCTTAATAGGCTTTTCTATCTATTTATTAAGAGTTTAAAGGAGGAAAAGTTCTTAAACTTGAGAATCAAATCCTAGCTTAAACTATCAAGATAGTTTCTGACACAGGTGAAATTATTTATTAGCTTTGTAAAAGTTTCATACATTTCCATTTTGTGTCTTGTCTTTCTTCCTTTTTTTTTAAACATGGGAATAAAAGTGATATGTGAATTATTTAAAAAGTTAAAATACCAAACTGTGAGAGGGAGGCCAGGGGAAGAATTAAGACTTGGGAAAGTTTCTGACTACAGCAAAGATGCAACAAAAGCTCCCCAAGCCCTCCAAGTCAGCAGAAGTTAATCAACTGTTCATAGGCAATTTGAAGTCAGCAAGAGAGAACATTCAAAATCATTCCAGTACATACAACCAACAAAGCAAACCTGGACCTGCAACACCTGATTTCCAGTTTCACTTCTTGAGTCCATCTAAACTCACAAAATGTTTCCGCGTACTGACAGTGTGGTTGGGCAGATCCTAATTTTTGTTAACAATGTTCGATTACCAGTCTCACCCCGATCCATTGCACCACATTTTATATGCAAGGACAGAGATGCATTATGATGAAAGGTTTTTCAAAGTATAAATTGCCAAATAAATGAAGCTTATGATAAAACAAAATACTTTATCATAAGTGCCCCCCAAAGATTCATGTGGAAAAGGCTTGGTATCCAGTATGGCACTATTTGGAGGCAGTCTTAGGTCACCAGAGGCATGCCCTCAAAGCCTATCATGGAACCCCCAGCCCCTTCCTCTTTTTTGATTCCTGGCCACAAGGTAAGTGAGTTTTTTCCACCATGATATGGGTCCTGCAGCCACAGACCTAAAAGCAGTATACTCACCAGATTAAGATCTAAAATTGACAGTGAAAGTAATCCTTTTTTCTTCATCAATTCATTAACTTAATTACTTGCTATAGTGATGGAAGGCTGACTACTGCAGAAGCCTAACTGGTAAATAATTTATAAAAACTATTGCCTAAAACAAGAGGTGGCACAATATGGCCCTGTTCATCCCCTGCAAAATAAGAGTGGTTTCTAACAGAGGAACAGTTACAATCAATTTGATAACAGATACTTTAACTTTGCATCTCCCATTAAGTGAAAGGTACCCATCCCCTCAGAATCAGTTTTTCTCATTAGTAAACTTTTAGCATGAAAATCGACTCAATTATTACAACATTTTGAACTATGCCAATAAAATTTATATGGATTACATCTCTTTCTTAAAGTATTATACATGTTTTCAATTTTGCCTCTGGCCTATAAAGCCTAAAACATTGTCTCCTTAGTCCTTTTCAGAAAAAGTTTGCTGATGCCTGCTCTAAAATAATCTAGTATTCAAAAACAGCCTTGGGCTGGGGATTTAGCTCAGTGGTTCCGCCGTCTGCCTCACAAGCTCAAAGTCTAGAGTTCGATCCCCAGTAACCCCCCAAAAAAGACTGCCTTAGTCTCATCTATTTCTAATTTTACAATCTATGTATGTACATATGTATATACATGTACATTTACAGTATATAACATAACCACTTACACAAAAGATTTTCAACTATAATCTAATGCTTTGTAAATCACTATCAGGAAAAGACCACAATAACTACCCCCTGAAAAGAGACCACTATATAGAGAGCTCAGAATAGCAAATGGTATGTAACTCACTCCACATGGATATACCCCTTTTACCCAATCATTTAGTTTGAAAAAACTGAAATTATAATGTCCAAGGCTAATGTGAATATGGACAAAAAACTCATTCTATATTAACTGCAACAGTCCCAACTAGCATAATTTATCTGAAAAGTCTTTTGGTAATATACAACAAAATGCAAAAAATATTTACATACTTTGACATAGAAAAGCTCAAAGATATGAAAGGACACACAAAAACGTTCAATAAAATGTTATTTAAAATAGAATCCCCTGCTACCATTTTTCCCCTGCTAATGGCCTTGCCATTCACAAAAGTTATAGATATTAGAAATCTCGGCATTATGCTTTCCCTCACACGAACACAGCCAATAATTCCATCCCTTTAGCCTTCTCATCTTTTTCTTCTTCATCTCCACAGCTACAGTTGTGTTTTCAGAAACTGTCTTTTGGAATATCACTTTGGGGTCTGATATGCATTTGTGAGGCTAACACTTTGGAGTTTTGAAAACACAAATTGCGAATTCAGAATTTGTGTGGGCACTCCACTGCCTCCCAACATTAATGAAAACATAACAGAGGTGTGGTTGTGTAGAAAGAAGAAAATACTCATAACTGATTGTGATCCAAAACTTGTACTTTTACAAAATTTATAAAAGCACATGATTATGAGAATATATTTCAGCATCCCTCCTAAAATACTGCTAGAGGCCCACATAAGCTTCATTTATTTCAGCTTTCTATTAGCTTCTCCTACATCTGGCTCCCTACCAATTTCTTAGTTCCTAAAGTTTGTAACTTCTAAACTCTCCATCCCATCACATCATGCAGATTAATCTAAAATAAAAAATGAAATTCTAAACATATTCCTTCCCTACTTGAAAACTCTTCTTGCCAACAGGATAACTGGCACTGATCCGCTCCTGATACCACCCCCACCTACTTCTCCAATCTCATTCTCTGTTGTTCCAGACATGCTGCTTTATTTACAGTTACTTGTAATGTTATTTCCATCCTCCCATACCTTAGCAGATGTCCTTCTCTCTAAGTGAAATGTATTTTTTTCCTCTTTTCTGGCTAATAGATTTCTACTTAAGTTTCTATTGCAACTTGCCGTTTTAAGTGTTCCCAAGAACTGGCAACAGAGTTATCAGCAACTTCTTTGCCCACTCACCTCCAGTATTGCACGTATCACCGCATATAAGGACTCATACACTCCTTGCTTCCTCTGATACATTAAAAGCCTCTTAAGGGTAGTCCTAGCCATCTCTAGATCCCAAGGACCTACCCTGAAGTGCTCATTAATTCTCAGTTGAATGAGCTACTAAAAACGGAGAAGCAAATTCAGTCACATGACGCTTATATATATGTTCTGGTACGTTCTAAGAAGTGCATCGTTAGATGATTTTGTCCTATGTAAACATCATACAGTGTGTTTACACAAATCTAGATGGTGCAGTCCATTAATTGTATGTGGCCTCATAGTGCAATCAATAGCTATATGAGGCTGCTGCCAGAGTAACAAAGCATACTGTTGTATAGTAAAGTTTTTCAGTAAGTCCTTATATGGTACATTGTACAATAATAATATATGGTTTAGTAAACTTAATAAACCAGTAACAATTACCTATCATCATTGTTGAGTATTTAGCACTAAACATAACTGCACGATTATATTTTCATACAGCTGGCAGTGCAGTAGCATCATCACAAAACAGGTACTGCGCCACAATATTTGGACTGTCATGATGTCATTTGTGATAGGATTTTTTTTTTTTTTTTTGGTACTGGGGATCGAACTTGGGACCTTGTACTTGCAAGGCAGGCAGTGGCACCACTAAGCCAAATCCCCAGCCCTGGTGATAAGAATTTTTAAGCTACTTTATAATCACAGATGCAGTCCCTAACTGACCAAAATGTCCTTCTATAACACATCAGTGTATACAAAAGGCTAATTCTGCTGCTTATTGGCATTGGTATTTGGTTACTGGTATAGCAAGCAATTTTAAACTGTATTTTAAAATATTATTTTTTATGCTATATTTATTTTATAATGTACATTTTAATTGATAACATTTTTTGAAGCTACTCTAATTTTCATTAGATCTTCTATCCAATTCTTCTAAAATTCCACACGTGTATGCCAGACTTATTTTCATGTCCAAAAGTCTACTGTATTTGAAATGTTTAGATCCTTGTACACATTTAGCTAACTATCCTTAATGATGCTTCATTAAAGTGCATTTCTCTTAAATATTTCTCAATATACATATTTCTCAGTAAGTGAGCATCTATGAGAGTTTTGGCAAGAAAAATCTTACAATGGACATTTCTGTGGCATATATTTCAAGTCCTAGCTGAAAGGAATAATAATTTTTTTTTACCATCTGGAATAAAACAGTGACAAATATTACAAGACTCAAATTATGCTAATGTGCACAAAGCCACGTTTCCAAATCACTATTGTAATTCCTATCTCCTACCTAAGATGCACTAAGAATTGTTTTTAAAAGGAAAAATTTCAAAACAATCTGATAAGTCTAAATATAATCCCCACTGAATTTGAACATATTTTATTCTTTCCTAGTTAAGCTCTCATTATCATTATCTAGTAAATGCCTGCAAGAACTTCATAACAAACAGTTTATACTTTTTCTTTCATATGATTTAGATACGTTGTTTTATTACTCATTGTTTAACTATGCCCTATGTGAAGAAGACCACACACGCAGCATAATTAGACATAAATACAGGTCAAGAATACCAAAAATGCAAACCACAGGCCATAAGAATAATACCACCAAACTCAAGTTGATCCCATTTTAGTAGCTGTGGAACCACTGGAATATGGCATAATCTATATCTCAGGTTCAGTAATAAACTCATTCTCTAGCCAATGATATGATAATAGTTATAATCTCTCCATGGACACATAAGGCTTGTTATTCTTAGCTTATTTGATGGTACAACCTCTTGTCTCACTAGCTCCTTTGTTGGGTGAGTTATACCTCAGCCAGCCTGGTTTCGTTACTTAAAAGAAAGATAATATTCTCCTTGTTGCAAAAGGCTGCATGCAATAGTTGTCTGAGACAAAGCATAGCATAGTAGAAAGCATACAAATTTTAAGGGCATATAATATAATCGTGGCACAGGATCTCTGTACTGATACTCTGATCCCTTCTATTATGCATTAAACTGTGTCTCCCTGAAAATTCTTACATTGGAGTTCTAACCCCAGTATCTGAGAATGCGAACTTACTTGGAAATACAGTCTTTGCAAAGATAATTAGTTAAGATGAAGTCATTATTGTGGGCCCTAATCCAATATAACTTGTATCCTTGTAAAAGGGGGAAATTTGGACATAGTTTCAGACAGGCTGCATTAGTCAGCTTTCCATCACTCTAACAAAAACACCTGAGGCTACTAACTAATAAGAGAAAAGGTTTGCTTTGGCTCATGGTTTTGAAGGTTTTAATGCAAGATTACTTGGCCCTATTCTTTTGGGCTTGAGGCAAAGGTGGTACACTATGGTGGAAAGCACCTAGTGGAACAAACTGCTCACATCATAAGTCAGGAAGTAGAAAGGACTGCATTGCCAGGGTCCCAAAATCCACTCACAAGTACACTACCAATATCCTAAGGACTTCCCCAAAGCACCACCTTCCCATATTCTACCCACCTCCCAAGAGTGCAACCTTAGTGATCTGGCCTTTAACATGTGGGTCTTTAGGAGACACTCACTGAAAGCACAGCACATACATGGGGAGAAGCTGTACAGAGATACACAGAAAATATGGTCATGGGCAAGCCAAGGAAAGAAGGCTGGTAAACTTCCCTCACAGCTCTGAGAAGAAAACCACATTCCAGGCATCCTCATTTAGAACTACTATTCTCCAGACCAAAATGGATGATACATTTGGGAAGCAGGAAGAAAATGTTCAAGTAAGAAAGATAACGAGGGACAGCGGAGAGAGAAAAAGAGAATAAAACGCAGAAAAATGGAAAGCAAGCTTTTGCAAACGTGTAAGGGAAGAAGAGTTGAAGGGACAGGAGAAGAATGAGAAAAAAGAGGAATCAAAATATATTATGTACAGGTACAAATTCCCTAAAATGAATGTGAGCATTATGTGTATCAAAAGTGTACCAATAAAATTAATTAAAAAAAAAACTACCATTTTCCAGAATAGTAGATAATAAGGTAATGGTGAGATAATAAATTTCTGTTGTTTAAACCCTCCCATTTGTGGTATGTCAGTTTGGCTGCCCTAGCAAGTGTTAGTATATGATTTCCCCAAATGCTAAATTCATACAGTGCTATTATAAAGATTTTAAAAATCACATAGTAAGTGCTCAAAGAGGACAAGGAGTGTTTTTATCGTATGGAACATAATATTTGAAGTATTTCCTTCCCTCATTTCCTTGAATCTTGCTTCTTTTCTCC
Source organism: Fukomys damarensis (assembly GCF_012274545.1). Classification (NCBI taxonomy): domain Eukaryota; kingdom Metazoa; phylum Chordata; class Mammalia; order Rodentia; family Bathyergidae; genus Fukomys; species Fukomys damarensis. The sequence continues at coordinate 20,072,624 of NW_022900931.1, forward strand.
ATGCAGTCAACCCAGCAGTTATACTCTCCTCACAGCAATAGAAAAATAGGCACAGCAGGAAGCATGAGGCATAGCAGAGTACCAGTGACTGGGGTTGGGGTTTCAAGGGCCTAATGCTCTCCGAAATGGTTCTCATGAATACAGGCTTAGAAGAGATTCTGCTAAGTGTGAGCCAAGTTAAGAGCAGATATAAACCGCTCTACGTGGAAAATTGATGGTAATCAAGACAGAAACATTAGTGGCATCTAGGAGCAACAGTTCTTATTGCCCTTTCCCTTTCACACCCTACTGCCCCAACTCCCTAATAGGGATAGAATGACAAGACATTAGCAGATTCAATCAAGACACCTTCAACAGGAGATATGAAATGTCAGAAGTAAAAGATCAGATCAAAATTCAGAAACTTTGAATGGCTGGATAGTTCTAAAGCTTGGAAACTCGGAATTAGTTGGATAGTTCTAAAACTGAACAGGATGATGTCAAGGATCAAAGGAGTGCAGGAGGCCAATGATACAGCTCTGTGGCACCACACCTGCCTGGCAAGCACCAAGTCCTGAGTACAATCCCTGGTACCATAAACAAAAAGAAGAAGAAGAATAAAGAAAAAACAGTGCAGGCTACAAAAGCTTTATGAAGTTCTTGGATAGAGCTGCTTGCCCTATGCCAAGTCCTTCCTCCTGCCAAGCAAGAGGGATGGGAAGGACTGTGTTTCCATATTTAGAAAAGCGTTGGAGGAACAATTTAGAAGGAATAAATGCATTTCCTAGAGCTATAAAGACCCAATAGACTGAAGGCTGACTTCCACTCTGAAGATGTAGAGGACAAGAGGGTTAGATAATAAGCAGCTCTAGAAACTGAAATGTACCTCTAGCCCTTCCTATCCATGCAGGCAGATAGGGGCCCTGTGCAAGGGAGCCCAACTGAAATCCAAGAAGACCCTTTACAAGCATCTAAGAGGCAACAATTGAAGTGCAGACAATGGACTATCTGAAAAAGCACCTCACAATCTCTTCCAAACAGAATTTTAGTTCAGCTGTAAAGAATAAAAAACATTACATTTCACGTACACATCAACAAGAAACGTACCTGCCACATGTGGGAGGCTTGTCCAAGATGTCTAATAACCCTCTTGCAGTGTGTCTTTGTACCAGAAACTGATTAAAAGGCCTAGAAAAGAATTAGCACCATGTCATTTAGAGGCAGATTATGGTGTGGAGTGATGATGTTAAGGCTTTGAGGTCTTAGCTATTTTGGAAAATACCAATGGACTGCAATAAACTGACCATAACAGAGTAATACATTGACTATTTCAAAACCCTTAATATCTTAAAATCCCGCCTAGACAAAACCAGAGCGATCAGCAGAAAAAAAATGCACTGAATTAGACTAATTTATTTTTTTAAAATAAAATGCTCCAAATCAGAGAAGAGAGGAGAGGTGTGGGGTAGGGAGGGGAGGGGAGGGCAGAGCAGGGTGAGGAATTTTTAATTCCAAGATACAAATATAAAATATCAAATGTTTCTAATGGGAGAAAAAAATAAACAGGTAACAGAGTAAGGACATGAATGAGATAAAAATAAAACAGGAATACTCAAATATAATTGTGTATTTGTCTATCTTTCAATTTGGTCAGTTTTTGTTTCCTATATTTTGTACCTCACTCATTTCCTACATACACATTTATGATTGCTATATCATTTTAGTGGTATAACTCTTTACTAAAATAACATCCTGAATCACTGCATTACTTTGAGGACTATTACTTCTGATACTAATAAAGCAGGCCAAGGATTTTTTTTCATTCATGTTTTTCTATCCTTTTCAACTTGCTGACATTGCTATATGAATAAACTTCCCTACAGACAGCATATACATTTGAATCTTGTTATGTAATAGGCTCTTGACAATGTCTTTTAATTGTATTTAGATCATTTATATGTAATGTATTTATTGGTATGTTAGGGCTTATGTCCTTACTTTTATTTATTTTTTCCCTCTATTTTTCATTTCTCTGCTTGCTTTCTCCAATCCTTTTTAGAACTCAATTTTCACATATCAGTGTTTCTGAGTGTCACTTTGTATAGCATTTTTAGTCACTGTATGTATATAACATTACATGTGCACAAATTATAACAGTCTGCTGCTGAAATCATTTACCAGCCTAAGTGAATTTTATCATGACTCAATATGTCATGCCCTATTGAAAATTTCTGCAAAGTGCTAAAACTGGTATTTGAAGAATTTAAACTGCACTAGTATACCCAAGTGAAATACTTCTTTGTTGTTTTCTCACCTAGAACTAGATCTCTGCAAAAAAAAAAAAACAAAAACAAAAAAAAAGACAACATAGAAATGATTTGGGATTAGTCAGGGGAAAGAAAGAAATTCTGAATCTGACTCAAAACACCAAAGCTTCTATCATTTAATTTATTGTATATGAGAACAATGATTCCAGATAATGTGTTTTCTAATTCATTAAAGTTGAACAGAAATCTGAAAAGTGTTAGAAGTCCCTAGACTTTTCCATTAATTTTATTTATCATTGCATGGACCATCAACAGTTCACAGTTCATGAAAATAGTAAGGGGGCTTAATAATTATCTCAACCAGTGCTCATTTTCATAAAAAGCATGTTTCAGGGAAGTGAAGTTCACTGTCATAAGGTTAAAGGTGAGTCGAATGACAGCTAATCTAGAACCAAGGTCACATAACAACGAACCACATCATGAGAGAGAAAAATATTAACTTTCTATCCAAAGTGTGTCAACAGTCTGCTTGGAATTTAGTTATGCTTCATTTCCTTGAGGAAGGCAAAATAAGAACATGGCAGATGGAATATCATCATTCATGTACATTGGAATTTAACCAGGACACTGGGGTTTAAACTTCCTCACTTGCCAAAAGTAGCAATATATAACAAATAAATGGCCCAAGCATCGATATTGCAAACACTAGCCCACAAGCGGTTCCAAACATGAAACTGTCAGTAAGCTTGTCCATTTCCACTGTGTATCCATGAATTTTTTCTCACCTATCCAAACCACCACAGAGTTGAAAATATGATGGACACATGCATTTATTCCACATTATACAGTTTTGCTCACTTTAGGTATAAAAACACATGTGTGTGCAAAAGAGACTGTCCTCAATTCCCAAAATATTTTCTATATTCCCTGATTCATTTTATGAAGGATCAAACTTCTTGTGTGTAGCTGAGTGACAGACTTTCCCTTTTAGTCATGAATTCTATGATCCAAACTGGAGGAAAAAATTCTTGCTCATCTTCCATCTATATTCACAGTCAGATACTATAATTAAATAATAGAGTTTCATTTACTTGGGCTCAAATCCATTAATTTTTTTTCTTACTTTTCACTCATCTCTTTTCTCTGAAACACATCCCAGTATTATTATTATCCTTGAGCACACAAATACACAGATCTGTGAATCTATAATGAGATCTTCCTATTTTTTAGAATAGATATTGATTTGATTAAATGTCTAAATTGCCTTCACTTAGATACTGCTGAAATATGAACAAATACCTGATCCCACTGGGGAAAAATTTAGCATTTAACAGCCAACCTTTCAGAGAAGTGTGCATATTGTGTTTACTCCGAGGAAACGCTTGGTTCACCAAGCTAACTTGGGTTCCTTGACTTGATGCCAGCCAACAGCTGAATGTGTTAATGCTTTGCACCAAAGACAGACTTCACATGCCCTTGTGTTCCACCCCAGTACACTGGCCATATGATAAAGCACCATTTACTATCGCTACATAGAAAGCCACATGTCTTCCTCTCACCCAAGTGAACCAAAGGGTAACAAAAGAGAAAAGAAGCAAAGATGCTGAACATTCCATAAAGATATTACCTGAACTGGAAAGAAAACCTAAGCTTTATGTCTTCCACTATGTCCAGCTCTGAACAAGACAGAACTACTGCACTCCTAGACTTTATTTTTAGGGAACAGAGGAACACTGTGGAAGTGTATTCCCACATCTAATGTTGCGCCTTCACCACATGCCTATGAAACTCCCTTGTCAATGGAGCTTTTACACCTGCCCATTCTCTTTTTCAGGATTTCTACTCCAAATCCCCAGCACACGTACAGTAGAGATCTCAGAGGCATTTCTATAGCCAATGCAAATTATAATTCTTTCTTTGCTTCATGGAGGTGGGGTGGGAAAGGGAAAGTAGTAGCTAAAACTAAAACAGCTGATGAAAAGCTCCTAACATTTTTCACTAGTTTGCTGTGCAAATCCCCTTGCTAATTTAGAAAAGTCTTTCTGGTCATTAACATTAAAAATAAACGTAGATGTACCCCTTTGCTGATGGTCATGGATTAAAGTTAAATGTTGGCCTTACCAATTTAAAAAAAGAAAATCAGTAGATGAACTGACTAAACTCCTCCAATGTAGACAAGAAACTGTTAAAAGGAAAAGGTTTATTAATCCATTTTTATTGTAAATAGGCCACATTTTATGTAGGAAGACTTGTCCCCCTCTTAGCCACAGTATCATCATGGGTCAAATGACAACTAAGACTACTAACATATAATTTAGGTAGGAGAGCAAATAATGTGCTAAAGCTTTTTATAACACAAAAGCCATTATTTCTGACTAGAAGCAAAGCTGCCAAGAATATACCATATTCTCTACCCTTAAACAAAAATGTCATTCCAAATTAACCCCTCAGCTGATATATTAAAGACTGAACAGATGAACATAGTAGAGCAATATGCCAATCTCTGGGTTAGATTGCTAAATTTTGCTTCATCTTAAAGTTCTTACTCCAAACTTTACACAGTGGCAGTATTCCAGCCTCCTCTGTGAATGAATAAGATGAAATTTCCTGATTTTAATATTAAGATAGTCTCAACTCATCTCTGACTACTGTGTCAAATTAAGTAAGTACTTTGTTGAGCAATATTCACAACATACATTGTTAGACGATGTGGAGAAAACAAAGTCATTAAAACTTCCTAATAAAGAAGCTGTGATCTAACTACTTCAAAGTCGGAAAAGTCATTAGCAGAGAAAGATTTAAAATAAGAAATGCATTCCAGAAAGTCAGAAATGGGGTGTTACAACAAAGCACAGGTTTGTATGTCAACATAAAAAAAAAATAGCACCTAAAATAAAATATAACAACACTCAAAATTACAGATATCTTAGTTTGGAAATCTGAAATTTTGGGATCAGAGAAAAGAAATGGGAAGACTTGAAGATGCCATGAAAGTGGGTGGTCTCTGCTTGGTACTCTGAGGGCAGGAAGAACTTGATGAACAGGGCCTGCTGACAGGTCCAAGCAAGAGTAGGGCAAGCTCTAAGTTTCTGAAAGAAGACAGAGATAACAAGATCCACAAACTTTCATCTCAGGAGCTCTTTGAACCAGGTCTTCAGCATCTATAAGTCAGTGGGTTCTGGTTTATTCTCTCTAGAGTGGGCCAAGTGTTTTCCTATTGAGATATCTTGAACTAGCCCAGGAAATATACCCATGAGTTTCTTTCTCACAACCACTTTCTCTGGCAATGAACGGCAAGGTTCTCAGGAACAGAAAACATCTGCTCCCATAACTCCAATGGCTTGTCCCTTCCCCTCTCATCATACACAGCCGTTAAGGGTAGGGACATTTTACATGCTGGTCTTATTAGTAGAAAGTCTACCTTATAGATTAGGACTAGCCTCAAGAAGGTTGTCTGAACTAGTAAATGTGACAGATGTTGTGAGTTGCTATGTTTCATCAGCAAATATTGCTTTGGGGTACAGACTCTAAGAGTACAATTAACAATTTCAGCCAATTTTGATATAGGCCGTATTTGCTCTACAAAATAATAGCCCCTTTATTTTTTCAATAATAACTTGTAGGGCCAGGGATTTAACTCAGTGGTTCCCCTGCCTAGTTCCAAATTCGATCCCCGGTACCAACATCATCATCATCATCATCATCACTACTTGTAAATGTTTACAGAATATAGTGTATATTATTAATACAGTACATATGACTTTTGAGGGAGCCACTGCGGCAGATAAGAGTTGGTAAGTGGTGATCAAGATGAAACAATATTTATCAAACTGAAATAATTGAAACACCAAGCTGAATTATCATGCTAAAACTATAAGTAATACAAGAAACTTTGAATAAAAGGTCATATACACACAGTAAATTGTAACAAGTTTGAGCACCTCTGCCCAAAAAAGAGCCAAGTATAAAGTGTAAAAGAAGACTTTGCTATCATATTAAGCTAAAGAAATACTAAGATCAGGAACAGTTTAAGTGTACACAATATGGTTGATAGTTAGATAATACTTTTCTATGCCTGCAGTAAAATTCTCTAAAAATATTAGTAAAAGTTCTGACAGACCTCACATACAATAGAGTGATTTTAAATGCTTCAGTTTTGACATAAAATTTGATAGTCCAAAATTCATACTTGCGTACAGGGGCTGAAAATATTGAACATATAAAACAATTGTCTTAATTTTAGGTCTAATAAATAATGATCACACTAGAACAAATGAACATGTCTGGTGTGCAGAATTCAGGGATTCTTGGAGAAATAATGGAGCAGGAAGGTATTAAAGCTGACTGCAGTTATATCAAAGTACTCAAGAATCAACTTAAGGAAGCTTCCACTAATCAAAGATGAGACAGTCTTCTTTGATCTTATTCTTTCAAAGGGTAAGAATTGCAATGGATCAAATCCATTCAAATGTTTCAATTTATGAATTCACAGTATTCGAGGGATATTACTTAGTTACCTTCAAAGGATGAGAGGAAGCCAATTCATTATCTTCAGAATGGAGTAAATAAAAAGACAAACTCAAGTATTTATACTGGTTTTTCTATATGAACTCCACCCAAATAGTAGACTGGGAAGTATATTTTAATGAAATTGGTACAGCTAATAAATTAAAAACAAGATAATACAAAAAGGCTATTTCTATCTTACAACTCCTGATGAATTAATGGATTTAAGCGTTGAGCATAAATGGTTGTTACAATGAAAAAAGAATGATAATTAACATTATGTTCCTACTCATGAAAAAATATCACACCACCTTTTAAAGTCCAACAAACAAATGAGACCTGTGTAATCAAGTCTCTGGAGTCAGCTGTCTTTTCTCAGAAAGTACAAAGGAAAGAGGAACATGTTAAATTGCATCACGAGTAAGCAATCAAAAAATCCACATTGTGGGAATTTCTCTGGGTCAAGTGACCCAGATTCTTCAAAAGATAAACTGCAAGGAAAAGGAAGAAATGGAGGACAATCTATAGACCAACGGAGACTTCAAGGACATATTGAAAAAATTTTAATGGGCAAAATTATAGTGTCTACAGCAGCATAATTGGATGATAAAACATAATGAAATGCAAGGAACTGATTACTATCAAAATTCAGACGATTATTTGTAGAGACAGAAGTAGGGCTGTGAACAGGATGAAGCACATGGAGGAGCTTCTAGAATGTATGCAAGCTATTTCTTAACCTGGATGGTTGAATACAAGATTGTTTGTCTCTCAAAAATCATCACAGTATACATTTTGGGGGCAGTCTTTAGTATTTTTGTGTTATTTCGCAATAGAAAACTAAAAATAGTTAAAGAAAAAAATAGAATGATATGTTATGGGCCAGTATACCACTAATCTATTTGTTATTAGCAACTAGCATACTGTGCTTGCATTGGCAGCACATATACTAAAGCAATTAGAATATTTTCGTGATTGTCACAGAAGCCAAACAAGTGATATCCTTAGCCGTCATGCTTCCAAATGTAGCTCTGATGAGGCTTTCACACAGTTTAAGTGGAGTATCAATGACAACCTTCCTTGGCTTTCTGGTCTCCACATTGGTAGTTTTTACTACTTCTCACCTGAGGATACAGCTAGGACACTGTTGAAGTTAGTGCTAAAATATTTCCTTGCTCCCTAATACATTCCTGCTTTCCTCTTGTTCGCTACTCAACACAAGTAAGTAAAATACAAACTCTTATTATTGCTGAACACCTATTACTTTCAAATATTCTGTTTTGTTCAAAAGGTAGTAAGACATTCATTATATTAAGAGTGCCCTCTGTTTCTTTATAGATCCTGTCAGAATGAGTAGAAGATGGACTAATTCTAATGTTTGCTACTTCTGCAAATCAACAGTTTTCCAATCAGAGAAATGGGAGCTGTATTTAATGTCACCAATCCTCATCAAAGCTGGACACTGGGCACTCTTCTGCAGTGTTTGTCATTACTGCAGGATGGCCACAGCTGCAACTTAAAAGCTCACTCTAATCCCATCTGTAAAGGTTGACTGCACAGTGACCTCAGTCAAGGTAAAACCTGTTCCACAAAACCCAGGAAGAGCAAGGTCTGTGGAAATCTAAATGAATGGGTACATCGATGACTAGGAGGAAGATGCTTAGTGCTCCTAATGAAAGCCACTCACTATACTTGCCGCAGTTTCACCCACACGTAATGAGTGATGTCTCATATTTCAAAGGCATTTTCAGTAAGTGGAATAAATCAATACTGAGTATGGTCTATGTTCGTAATATTGATCAATATGTAGTTCTCCTCTACATGTCCCAACCCACTGAAATTAAGAGGGATAATTATGAGTAGTTTCAGTGATGAAATGCAAGAGGGAATGTTTGCCACATAGGGAATAAAGCAGTTGAATACCAGAGCTGCACTCTGAAGTCATTTCTTTCCCAGCCTGGCAAATCATGGAAGCAGGTATCAGCATGGAGGTGCCATTATATCAAGAAGTCTGGGAGACTGAGTTAGCATGGTGGACAGCTGACCTGCAGAAGCATCTGCACACATAACAACTTTGAGAGCAACATTTCAGGGTTGCTTATTAGAGCACCAAAATGTATTCTAACCTAAATGATGTGCTAGAATTCTGCATGCCTAATAGGAGTTACCCACTCTGAAAGTGAACCAAATTAGTCAGAAAGCTGTAATGCAGAGAATTAGAATGTTTTCAGAATTGTAATTGTTGGAAAATTTATCTCTATTTGATAAATTATGCCAAAGAACAAAACCCCCACCTATCTGTTCTATATGAGTAGAAGTTTATTCTAAGATTTCTTTATCAAACAGAATAAAAGAAATGCAATTTGCAGTGGCCACTCTGAGCCTGGTTCTAACTCAAGAATGACAGAAAGACATAAGGTAGGAAGCAGTTGGCTGTGACATTTATAAAAGTATCTCAAGTTACAACTGATTCTGAAATAAACTGATAAGGTTTATATTTTCTTGACCTCCTAATCCTTGGAACCAAAAGTACTGAGTAAATGAAATTTGTCTTTTGTGATTTCCTCAATTCTATTTGGCTCTGATTAATCCAGTGCATACTTCCAAAGAGTATTAAAACTATTAAAAACTTCATTGTAAGATTTCAATAAGGCTCAATCTACAGCTGTTTTTAATGCTTTCTCTAAGTAGGAATAGTAGAGAACTTCTAAAGTAAAATTCCACGTCCTTCCTTATAAAGAGAATGTTTCATATAGCTAGCAGTGTGCAGAAATCATACAACAGTCCCAGAAAATATAATCACCTTTTACCCAAAGCTTCAGCAGTCAAGAGTTTGAAATACCACTCCCTGCTGAACACACAGGTATTTACCTGGGTCATGAACTAAAATGGCAATTGTCCCACATATTTCTGTTCATTTGATGAGTGCCACAGGAGCTTAAATGGGCATGGTGGTGACAGCAATGTATGAACTACTGATTTGAGTATGACTGACGACTAATGAAATCACTTTCTCAGTTGCAAAGGTGTCCTAGGAGGTCTGCAAACCCAAAATGACCTGTTGGCTTTTGAGACAAACAGACACCACCTGACACTACCTAGCAATGGCAGAGCTGCATGGGGAATGGAGATAAGGACTCCGGCATGCCTCTTTGGCAGAAAAATTCACTCCATTTTATTGAGAAAAATGACAGTGGGCAATAATTGTACAATTTAATTATTCTTTTGGGTTCTACATAAACCTAAAAAATATATAAAATCACCAGCCACCAATCTGCTACATGTGGCAGCTGAAAATATTATAGTGAAATTTCAGGAGCAAATAATAAAATGAGCATCTCCAAATTGTTTATAAAAGGATCTTCAATCTAAAGAGAATTGGTAGCACAGCTTTAAGAACAGATAAAGCACTGCCTTAAGGATCTGTCTTGCTTCCTTACTTTTAAAAAAGTAATACCTTCATTTGCATAGTAATAACCCAATTATTGTAAGATTAGGTGACAGGAATCTCATTATTGCTATTTCCACCAAACAGTCTATATTCTGTTCAATATCTTTTAATGTAACACACCTTAAAACATAATTATTTCAATATACCCTCATTCATCTTTAATGTAATTTTCTTTTGGAAAAACTTTGCCACTATGTTAGTTTTCACGGAATATAGTAGTGTTTAAACAAGCACTTTTTCCCCCTCAGGCAAGCAAGAGAAGAAGCAAAAGCAACCAATGGCTTAGGGGCACTTCTGCCTCTCTTCACCGTCCCCCAGAATAAGCCACCAAAAGACCAAACTCACAAATATGCTTCAGCAAATCTGCTGTAGCAACCTCCACGCTCTCCCCAGCACTGTATGTCCCCTCCTTCTCTTTCACTTCGTGCTCCACAAAAGATGCTTCCATAACAAATTTTGGTCTTCAGGCAACTTCAAAAGTGTTAGCAAATACATTCTGTTAAATTTCAAATGGTATAATCTGGCTTTTTTTTATGGGTTGTTGTTTGTGTTGTCCCCTTCCACCACCACATTGTAGTACTGAAAAAAAAAAGGCTTCTGAGACAGCTGACATACTGGGGAGACCATCTGCCTGCCATAGGTTTACCTGCCATGGGCTTTTGCAGTTTCGATTACAAGATAATCAGTATGATAAGTGGCTGGTTACCAGATTAACGCTGGAAACAAAGGAAGGAAATAGAGGGGAGGGAGAACTGCCAACATTAAGGGACTACAAAGCTGTACACGTTATCATTTCAAAATGATAACAAAATTAATGTACAGTGAAAACAGCAGTTAGATTTTGTCACACAGGAAAAGAACATCAAAGCACTGTGGTCTGGAATCTGGAGGTAGCACTCGTTGACTGTGACCCCACTGTCTACATTTTGGGTTAGGGGGATCTCTCTCTACTCTGTGAAAGAACCCTCATTCCTCAGAGACATATAATTGATTAGTAGAAAGAAGCACCACGTTCCTCACCCAAAACCAAGTAAGTTTTCTCTAGATATAAGCATAACTGATCACCAACATGATTCACTGGCATTTTCCAAATGCTGTGACCTATAGAATCTCAAGAATCATTCTGCTTGTATGAGCCACTAAACCGCAGAATCATACCATGAAGCCAGACGGTCAGAACACACCCTACTTCTCCCTTGATCTTTCCCCAGATCTCTTTAACAAGGCCAGTCACTCAGTACCTTTTTGCATGTTTAATGAACTTCAGGAGGCACTTACTCTGAGTTTTGTCATTTTTTACAAAAAAGGGGAAATCGCTACTCTTTAAAAATGAGTTTAGTTGCTATAGAAAATTTTTCCCCCAAACAGAAAATGTAAAAGAAAATTTCTGATTTAGTCAGTCTTTTACTGGAATTAACTTGTTTATCTCTTTCAAGTTATTGGGCTGTTCCTCAAAAAGTATGCATACTGACAAGGGCATGAGTCAGAAAGGCATTTAGCCCAAATCTTTCTCTTTCAATAAGAATAGATGCACGCTGTGCATTTTTCGTCAAGGGCATGGGTCTCAGTTTGTGGCTTTGGTAGAACTAGAATTCAGGTCAGGTCTCCAAACTCCCACTGAGTTCTTTTAAATTCCTCTCCTTTGTCTTGATATCCAGACTTCAGGAAATGAATGACAGTTGTAGTATGTAGAGGGAGTGCAGTGATGTTTTATACCTCAGTGAGGAAGCCCATTTAAAAAGGTCAACTAGAAACATCCAAAGAGCAATAATGGAATCCATCATTTTACACTATGTATCAGTATACCGCTTACATTTAATATCAGAACCACATCAACTGCTGAAGACGCTGAGGTCTGAGAAACTCAGAAAATTGCTCAAGATTGCAAGAAAACAAGTTCCACAGTCAGGATTCAAAGCCATGTCTGTCTTAAAGACAAAGCATGTTATGTTGATATCATAAAAGCACAACTTTACCTCTACAATGGACCGGGCTTTTGGTCCACGCTTGCCTGACCCCATCTTTGCTGAGTGTGCCAGATACCTTCCACAGTGTATTATAGGACAACAGTGTGTTACAGGACAACAGCAATCCTGTTGCTACAAAGTCTCACGCCATTTTATCTCAGAGCGTGCTACTGCCTCTTTCTGGGATGACTCCTTCTCCTTGAATGGTCTTTGCCCCTCACATAGAGTTTATAGAGTAAACTCCTATTCTTGCCTACCAATCCTAGTCACTCCTTACTTCTTCTACGAAGCCAGTATCGTCCAGGCAAGTTACTTTTCCCTTCTTCTGTTACTCCTGAACTTTTGAACTACATACTCAATTATTAAATGCAATTATTAGTTTATAAGCCATCTCTCTTGAGGAAAGCTCTGAGTAGAATGGGTTTAATTCTTACTGGCATCCACGGTATTTAACAGCAATGTATCTAAAGCAGAGGAGTTTAATAAATGTTCAGCTATTACTGAACTAAAGATATCTATCAGCCCTCATTTATTGTAATTATCACATTTTATCCTGCATGGTGAAATTCTGCTTGTCTTTTCTACAGGAAAACCATTTTTTCAAAGAACCACATCTTCTTGCCCCCCAACATCACCAAGAAGAATGCCTCACAGATAAGTATTGCAGAAATGTAGGTTGATTTGAATTCCTAAAAGGATTTTTAAAAGAGGGGCATACTTACCTAAAACATTGTAGGTAGCTATAAACCTAGTTGAGGACAATAGCAAATTTTTCTCTTCTTGAGTCACCTTCAAAACTTGGGATTATAGCCCATGAGGACACAGAATAAATGTAGTGTGGTTAAAAATTAGATGGGCTGACTCCATGGCTAAAATGCTACTTTTTGTGAGGATTATTTGAGTGCAATCTTTTATCTGTTTCTATTCAGCATATGTACTGTATATCTGCTATGCATCTGAGGACAGCTGCCATTCTATTTACAGCATTATCTAAAAATGGCAACATTAAATCCATCTTCCATCTCTTTCAGATCTTTTTCAACCACAGAATCATCTCAGATGTTCTGCTTTTAGAGCAAAATATATGAGGTGTGAATGTGTGTAACAGTAAAAGACTAACAGGCAGAAATCCACAATGGTGGAATTATCCACTGGGGGTGGATAAAACTTTCCTCCTTTTCCTATCTCAAGGAAAGTCAGGGCAAGGAAACTAGAAAACATCAGGGGGCAAATTAAAAAGGCAGAAAGCTCTGCCCTTACACCCTTATTCAGAAGTTTCAGAACGTAAATATTGATTTTTCAGGTCTTTTGTTGCTGACTATAGAGATTTTGAATCTAAAATGAAAACGTACAGCAGAGGTGTGTACCCATATACCTCCCAAATACTACACTGCATTCCAAGTTTATTTTTTTGAGAAAGTTAAAATTAATCTTTCAGTGTTAATGAGAGGGAGGGAAAGGCTGTGAGTACATGAATCATTTATTGTAGCTCTTCATATTATGCATCATAACATGAATCCAGTGTTTTACTGTCACCCATAAAAACTCTGATTTTACAAGAATATCTAGGACTGACCTTTCTGACCCATCTGAACAACTTGGGAAAGTTTATTATTTCTCTAATAGCTCTTCTATGCAGAATTTCAAAGATACAAACTCATCTGTCCTTACCAGACGTTAAGTCCACTTTTTCAATTAATGTGTCAACTAGACATAACATAGAAAAGAAAGCAGCCCTTTCGTTGCAAGGATCAAGTATACTGGAGAAAAAACTTAAGAAATCATTAAAACTCTTCTAAAAAGATATTCTGCTCATCATGTTATGGAACTTCTAAGGAAAACAGGAAAGCCATGATTTTAACAGCATTTTACAACTTGGACACAGTGCAGAGCAACAGATAATAGTAAAGAGGGCAGAAGACTGAAAGCCAGACTATCTATACTTAGATACCAGCTCTTCCACTTAATAACAGTGTGAGCTTAGGCACGATAAGTAACCTGGGGCCTTAGACTTGTAACTGTGAGAACGACGGCACTAGCCGAAATGAAGTCATTGGAACATTACAAGCCATACGGTGAGCAATCATATAATGTTACTTATTTTTATTACTAAAAAAAGTCCCTGACACTTAGTAAGTGCTCATAACTTAATGATAAAAATTAATTGCTTTCAACATTCTTGAACGGGGATAGAGTAAGGAGGATGGATACAGTAAAAGCTTCTATAAAGGAAATTACAAAGAATGATTTATTTACTTGGTGTTGCTCTCTGATCAAGCTGTTTTCTCTTGAGAGTTGGGGGGAGAATGAGGGAGGGACAGGGGGAATTTTTTAAAACATTACATGAGCACAAAGCCCTCCAATTCAAAACTGGTGTCTTTATAAGAAGGAGTTTTTCGATTGCTCAAAATATTCCATTCAATATCTAAGGTAAATGTTATCCTGTCCCTATATTTGATTAAACAAACTTAAAAAAAAAAAAAGGTAAAGGATTGTATGAACAGCATCCAATACAACAAGTTACATGTTTACGTTCACAATCTGACAAGACAATAAAGGGGACAAGTCACACCCATCTGCCATTGTTATTTTTGTTTTGTTTTGTTTTTCTAGTTTTTTTTTGTAGTTTTTTGATATGGGGTCATGCTATATATCTCATGCTGTGCATTCCAAACTTGAACTCCTCCTGCTCAGCCTCCCAAGTGAAGGGACTGCAGATGTGCAGCGTAACACCTGGCTCTGTTATAAGCATATTTATCTGTTCCACAAGGAAGTCGATTAGAACTGAAATTACCAGCTATCAAATTCTCAAATATGAAATTTTAATGTTTAAAAAAAATTTACCCCCCAAAATCCAAATCTAGTAACATAGTTTTTGCTGTACATTTTACTCCAAAATCTCTCAACACTAAATCACTTTTAGAAAGAAATACAATTAAGAATACATCAATACCTTATTTGAAACATGAGTTAAAAGTTAAAGAATGGAAAGTGAGGAATATACAGGATGCTTCTGTGAAAAAAATCCCAACACATAATTTTTGGAAGATGCCCAAATCGTTGAATCATTCACGTTATTAATCTTCAGTGTTTGCTGACTGACAAGGCTTCCAGAGAGACTAGCTCCAAAGGACTATAAAACTTTCAAAATATAGTTATGAGATGTGGTAAATCCATACTTTTATTACTACTAAGACAAGAAGGTATCTTTTCAAAAGTAGCATAAAATTTAACCACCACAGAATAACACTTAAAGAGATTCTAAATATATGTGTATGATATTAATGAGTGTATTTTTAATAGATTAAAATTCATTAAACTTAAGAGCGTCAATAAAACGAAAATAAATGGTTGGTCTATAAAGATAAATCAAGTTTTTTAAAAAGGCCATACACACACACACACACACACACACACACACACACACATACACACACGGATATTTAAGATTGTTTTTCTTTGGGGAGAGATACTTCAGATTGAACCTACAGCTTTCACACTGTACATCCCCAGATTCTTTTAATATTTTATTTTGAGATAGCGTCTGCCTAAGTTTCCCAGGCTGGGTTCAAACTTAACCTCCCAGAATACTGGGATTACAGATGTGCACCATTCCTGGCTAGTGTTGCTCTTTTGTTGAGCACAACAGATAAACTTCTTTACAAAAGATACTAATCCTAGGAGTTAAGAAATCATTTTCTAATATTATAAAATGTTCATTGTTGATATATGAGCAACTACATTTCCAGTACTCAGTTTTCACTTGGATTATAGAGGTCAATCTGGCTGGCATATAACTAATTTTCAAGGACTATTCACAAAATAACTTGCTGTAAATGTTAGCTCTTTTGTCAGCCCCAAACATTAAATTATTTATACCCAGATACTGAGCAGGATGGTGGAGCCTTCATTCTACCACCAATTAGTTTATCTCACAGTTCTGAGTCTCAAAACTATTCATTTTCAAGATTAGAGAGTTGAACTGAATTGTCTGAGGTGTCTTTATTCTTAAAAATTTTATAATTCTGTCACTGTATTCCACATTAGAGATTAAGCAAAATGTTTTTCTGCAAAGCAGATCATGAAGATCATGTCCTCATAGAAGGACAAGTGAAAAGGAGAAAATTGATATATTTTTTAAGAACAAATATTCATCATTTGGTCTCTGTAAATCAGTCAATGAACATTGGTCTCTATACCTCAAATGATAACACTAAGACCAAAGAGATTATGTAATAAACTTTAGATTATATAGAATAAGCAGTAAAATAAGGTTCCAACTCAGACCCTCCAGACTATGAGGCTTAACTGCTTTCTTTTCCAGTAACAAA
>NW_022900931.1:20089647-20165179 GCF_012274545.1 Fukomys damarensis
AGTGTAAATAGGTACACATATATTATATTCAATATATATACTGAATAGCCCACTGATAGATTAAAGCACCCATCACTTTCTTGCCATTCTATTTTTTAGCCTTTTCGAAGTATAAGAGACATAAAAAATTGCACATGCTTAATCATGCTGAGTTTGGACATGTGTATACACAGATATTACTATCATAATCAAGAATATCAATATAGCCACCACCTCCAAAAGATTGCTTGTATTTTTTTGTGAGTTCTGTATTCTGGTAAGAACCCTTAGTATGAAGTTTATCCTCTTAGTATATTTAATGCACACCATACCATACATTACCTACTAGTACTTAACTATAGGTATATGTACACAATTTATACATTTCACAAACTTTATACCCACTGGTCACATTTTATTCAAGATCTATACATTGCTTGGCACCCAAGAAAATAATTTCATATTTGTAACAAGTTAATAAAATTCAAGTATCCCATGCAAGCTATTAACGCCTGAACAAAGAAGCAGGAACTAAGATAAAAAACTTGGTAGTTGATAACAGTATCTTGATGATAACAGTATCTTTTGAAAATTGGACAGAGATGTCTAGTGACAGTGTGTAAGTACAGAGATGAAACAGAACAAGCACAAACTTTACAAATTTCTCTCTGAACCAGCAAGGGAAAGTTATTCTCTTCTTTCCACTTGGCTGAAGGTTTCCTTGCTGCCTCATGACAATGTAACTGTATCTCAAGATGCCCAATTACAGGCAGATTGAAGGCAGCGAGAGAGCACGCAAATATGCTCTGAGTGTCACCAACAGATAGGTGGAAGGATGGATAGACATATATAGAAAGATAGAGACAGAGATAGAGACAGAGACAGAAATTAGATAGATAGATAGGCAGGCAGATGCATATATCTATAGACACAGATATAGAGTTATAGAGGTATATTATAAATGTCCTCTCTCTATTGTGTTGTGGCTTTTAGAAGGGTGGATCCCAAAGTCATGATTTAAAAGTTTTGTCGCTTACTAGAGCTATGAGTTCAATCAAAACAGGAACTGTCTGTGCCTCAGGTTCTTGATGGGTCTATTTCTTATAATCTCATGGAGTGATGTGGAGTCATAAAATATTTATAAAGCACTAAGCACAAACCTTGTCCCATGAAAAGTCTCAACAAAAGGTAGCTATTATTATTACTATCCAAAAATAATACCATTTGAGAACTCTGGTTGGGGTTTTTTGTTTTTGTCCGTTAGCTTGTTCAGTTTGGTTTTGTTTTTGGAGATAGGGTTTAGTTATGTACTCCAGGCTGACCTTAATCTTGCTATATATAGCCCAGGATGGCCTTGAACTCACAATACTCCTGACTTGGCCTCTCAAACCCCAGGATTTACAGGCATGACAACCATGACCAACTAAAACACTTCTATTTTTTTCAGCATTCCTGATGGTAAGATAGTATCCCTAGAACTAATTTTCTGAACTAGTAGAAAACTCTAACAAGTTGCATATGAAATCGAGGATATGCTGATACTTTGGAAGAGGTAAACATACAATGAAAACACACACGCACACGCACACACACACACACACACACACTGCATGATTAATTCTTCTAAATAAGGAAAAAAATTATATTCCTAAATAAAAGACAGGAAGTTCTAGATACATTTAACAGTTGTTACTTGTCAACAGGGTTTTATTTACTTCTTTTTCTCACAGGCATTTTCTAAACTTCTACAATGATCACATATTTTTATTAACAAAATAGTTTAAAATTTTCCATACAATAAAGATTATGCATGCTTCAAATGATAATGTAAAAACCAGCTGAAAGGAAGCCAGAATCTTAGTACTAAAATATGTTAATGTCCTTAAATATCCTTATATATCATAATTTATGATTTGTGATATGAATAAAGGAAGGCTGAAAATTGTGAAGTGGTTGTTCTTAAATGGGTAAAATGATGTTCAAGTTTATAGCTTAAGCAAGTAAATGACAAAGAAGTCTATAGTTGGCAAAAGTTTCTGTGAAAATGAAATGGAAAATTACAAAAATGATTGTTAGCGCAACTGAAGAAACTTTAATGTTAGAAACGTTGATGTTAAATAGATCTCTGAAACATGCTTTCTGAAGCAGTCAATAAGTGATGTTCCTTTTGACAAAAATTGTAGGAGTTAACATGCTAAGAGCACTCACTTGATTTAAGAATGAGCTATATTTGTCTTGAGTTGGGCCCTGCAGAGTGCTAAGGATAGACATACAATTAAAGGCAGCGGTGTAGTAATTGATTTTGAATTCTTTGATGTTTTAATGTAAAACATGACAAACTGAGGGGGAAATATTATAGCACTGGTAACTAAAGTCTTTTTTGTAGCCACAACCTTGCAAAGGGAGCAACCCTCCTTGTCATCTGCCTAAGCCTTTTTGAATGCTGGCAAGATATGAACTAAAAGTTAAAACTGAGGGTGAATGGTAAGGATAGAACAGAAAAATACTGTAAGGGAAACGTTCAATTTGTAATCTTTATGGATCATGGAGTTTAGGTCAACAGGGAGGGTTCAGATCAATTGACAGGGCTACGGATGTAGATGAACAGAGAGAGATGGTCACAGATGCCAAGACAATTAACAGGAGTGACAGAATAAGAACATTTACAATGGGAAGAAAGCCATGCTTAGCTAGTGGGGAAAAGAGACATTAAGAAGATGTCAGAAATAAAGGGGCTAATGGCAGTGATTCTGAAAGAATCCTCCAAGGTAGGCAGAAAACACCCAGGAGAGAAAGTGTCACTGGAGTAAGAGAAGGGGAAGTTTGCAGATGTTACGTGTGAATCACAGCATCAAATCCCCAGAGATAGCAGGTCCAACGGTGTAGCAAAAAGACTGTTTGCAGATTAGGAAGTCACCAGTGATCTCTGCTACTGCGGGAGTGAAATCATGGTAGGTGAAGAGGGCACTGAGGAAAAGGTTATGGAGTATGTATTACTTTCAAGGTATTCGAATACAGGAAGAAAAAGGCTCATAGGGTGTCACATGAATTTGTTTTGAGCTCTGTAAATATTGTGGAATGGTCTTGCCTGGGAGGGAAGATTCCTCCATGTCCTATAAGCTCTACTGAAACCAGAAAGGCTTGGCAACTACTACTGCTACTTCTGTACACCTCTGCACTCCTAGAGTTAGTCTGTGTCTCTCAAAGAGCTAATGGAGCTAGGGCTTTCACTGTCATCCTTTATCTCCCAGTCTCACCTTATGAAAAAAAATTGCCCTTTTTTATCTTGGAGAGTACACTGCAGCTACTTTCTACACCAAAGAGGGAGGTGTTGAACCAAGGCCTGGTAAAGGAAGCACCACATCTCCTTTGCCACAGTGAGTGGCTTAGTAGGGCAGAGTCTCAACTCAACTGGGCCAAGAAATTTCCTAGGTCTGTCCCCCGAAAAGGTATGTACTCTTTTCTCTGGAGATATTAACTAGAGTGCTTCCAGAAGAGAGCTGTCTGTACGTGAAGACAGTACGCAGATGAGCAAAGTGAGTGGTGGGAAGAGAGAGAAAGACCCCATTCTGATGACATTACATCTCCCTTCAGTGTCACTCCTAAACTTTCTAGTTAACATGGTCAACACATCACCTCTCCTCTAGGTTATTTCAGATTGGGTCTCTACACCATTTACGATAAGACATTTCTCACTATTAAAAGTAACATTTCACCCATCATAATGCTTCTAAATATTGCCAAAATCTGCACTAATGAAATATTTTTCCTCAACTAGATAGAGGGCAGGAAAGATATATGTCTAGCACAGTGTCTTATACATAGTACCTGTTCAGTAGATGTTTTCTAAGAAGCACATGATTAAAAGAAGTTCTTTGATGTTATAAAATCAAGAGATAAAATTAAGCAACTCAGCAATTATATGAGATCACAATGAATATAATACACTGAGATTGCTATCCTCATTCTCTAACTAAAGAGTATCCTAAGCATGTATATTCCTGCCCCAGTCGTCCCAGGTCAATATCTTTTTCATTAAATGCATTCAAGTGTATACATCATAAACTATCTTTACAGGCCTAGAAATAATCTATGCCAATGTCAATTTTTTTTAAGAAGAAGACTAAACATATGTTAAAAACAAAATAAGGGAAAGCTGAACTGGTGGACATATTAATAAAGGTTAGGAAATATATATGCTCATGGTACTTTTCAATATTACCTGTGCAATAAAGCTTTACTAAATATATAACTATCTTAATTTAGAGCAATTTGGAATTTTAATTAGTAAAAATCTAAGTCACATTTTAATGGCCAAATAAGTGAAAACTGAAGATAAGAGGAAGAAATAAGAGAACGACAAAGTCTTTCTTGGCAGGGGTAGTTAAATCCCGTACTGGCCAATATCCGAACCCCAGATTTTCTGTGGAATGTGCTTTTATGCATTTCACACAGGGCCACCTTGTTGAGGTCTGCAGACTGAAGTGCTTGGAGACTGGCAAAGCCATCAATACTGAAGAATCCCCTCTACTTCTACTTCTGATAAACAAATCCAACCTGTCTTTGCTGAGGCTATATTACCTCCTGGCAAGAAGATCTTCATTGTGTAGAGGAGGAGCCAAAGAGGGAGGTCGTGGGAGAAGTGGTCATAAGGAAGTCTCTTTTCCAAAACCCACATGTAATCTGTAAGGGATTCCTGCCTTTCCCTGGTGGTGAAATTTATTTTATTCCTGTACTTTCCCTATCTGCTCTTCAGTAGACCCTTACCTTGCCAGCTCCTACAACCTCCATATGCTTCCATACTAACATACCTCAATGGTTCCTTGATAGTCCATTACTTGTATTTGTTTCTTTGTTTATTGTTTATTTGTTTTTGGTGGAGAAGAACATAAGAAATACTCCCATACTCTTTAATTCTCCCTCAAGGAATTTTCATTAGTATACTCTTCATCAATTCCACTCTAGTCTTCCCTCCTCCTTCCCTCACCTTCCCCTTCGAGGTGAGTGGGAGGCACAGGGCACCACAACAAACAACCAAAATTGTGCGGTCTCCTAGCAGATCCTCAACACAAGGTGTGACACACACTATTCCTGGTCCTGTGGAACCTTGCTGTAACTCTTAACAGAGTAAAGCTGGTCCCTCTTATCCATAGCTTTGCTTCTGACAGTTTCAGTTATTCTCAGTCAACTGTTGTCTGACATAAACAATTCCTAAGTTTTAAATTCCTTGCTGTTCAAAGCACCATGACAAAATCTCACACTGACTCACTTTGTCCTATGTAGGATGTGACTTGTCTGGTTTTGGTGTATCCACACTGTATACACTACCCACCCGTTAGTCATTTAATTTAATAGCTATCTAGGACATGGAGGCAATTTCTTTGGTACTGTAGTGCTTGTGTCCAAATCTTACTTGAAAATGCCACAAAGTAAGTTATGCTACAATATGGACCCAAAAAGAGAAGCTCGAACAATTCTTGTTAATCTATTATTGCATCTAATTTATAAATTAAACTGCATCACAGGTATGTACAATATAGGAAAAATCTGCACAGATAGGGTTTGGTATTACCTGTAGTTTCATGTATCCACTGCATGTTTTAGAATATATTCCAAAGATAAGAGGGAGCTATTTCAGAGGGAAACATTATTGAATATCTCCATTTTATAAAAACATGACATTGCCATGACTTGGACCACATTCCACAATCAGGGTTGCCTGAAGGCATCTTTCTTTTACCAAATAACCACCTGAGGGTGCAGAAGTTGAACAGTTCTGATTACATGACAGTCTTACTCACTTTTATTCACTAGAAGGACTGCAATGAGAAACCAAGATTTGCTTCCCAATACAGATTCCCTTTCATGACACTCTTCTCAGAAGGAACAATAATTTCTCAATAGAACACTATATGCAAAGAAATAATCAGACATGCAAAAAAAAAAAACAAAATAAAACTTCCCTCCTCCTGTCCTCCTGCATAAAACAAATAATCCTCAACATCATCCTCCACTGCATATGTGATAATAGGCCCCATCTTCTCTTGTGTCATATTTGGTATTTATGCAATCCTTCTCCTCCTACAGTCCATCTAATCTTATGAAACATAATTCTTTTTTCCTACCTCCTCCTTACACAGACTTAACTCTTGATTCTCCTTAAATATGTACAAATTGCACTGACTTTCTTTTAAAACAAGCATCATATTGCAGCCGGAAACAGCAACTGGCTAAGTGTTTTTCCTACTTTATATTATCTGAGCTTGTTTTTAGCACCTTTCACAACCAAAGTGTTACTTTTGTTTCCCCTTTATAAAGTGGCTGTAGCATTCCATGGCCGTATGCTACAAGGCACAAGTTCATGGTAAGTTCAGAGGAAAGGAATGTTCAAAGAAAACCAAACTCAAAGCATTGTGGGTAGTGATATGGAAAGTTGACAAAACAATGATAAACAATAGGGGGAAGAAAGAAGTAATTAAGTGTTCTAAAGCACTGTATCAGCATTTTATGCATTGTTAACTTTTTTTTTTTTTGAAAGCTGTTTTATTGTGTGGTTTCATGAAGAGATATTAACCCAGTCTGTCCAAACAGCACTCTGCATGTGTAATGATTATAAAACTTTTTAAAATAAAAAAGAAAATGGGCAAATATGTCTGCCTGAGATAAGTCTTTCTGAACAAAATATAATACATGGAAATCCTTTCTTGAACTACTTTGTGGATTTAAGGAGGTAGGAAATTTAAAACAGTGGAGTTAAAATAGACACATTAGTCTAAACAAGGTGTGAAAAATTGGGCTATGTGCCTCAACAGGAAAAGCAAGTAAAAGAAAAGCAGCTGAAGAACAAAGGGTAAATGCCTTATAGGTACATTTTTAAAAGCTACCTATGAAAAACTGAGCCAATGAGATTTCTAAAAGAGACAGTATTTTTTATACTACTAGAATACAACACAAAATTAATCATAATGTACCCTCATCCTTATCTGATGTCTTGTTAGGTCAATTTCCAACTAGATCACACCCTTTTATTTTTATTTTTTTGCACACATTCACTCAATAAACATTTATTTACTTTCAATATTATTTCTGTGCTAGAGATTTATGAGATGACAAAACATTAAAAACTTCCTGAAACCATAAGCATTATACATGAGTTGAGAAGAAGATTAACATAATAAATAATTAAATCGTATATTAGAAGATGGTCCAAACCCTGGAGAAAACAGAAAGAGAAAATATTGATTGATTGATACAAGATTGGGAAGCAGGTCTGTTGTTCAGGTTTAAAAGTTGTTAGAGAAGACATTAATGAAACTACATTTGATAAGACTTACGGATATGAGGAAGCAAGTCATCCACCTAGGGGTGTGATAAAGAAGCAAGTTCAAGGTCATGAGGTGGGAGCTGTCCTGGTATGTAAGACCAACACCAAGGAAGCCAGTGTGATGGTGGGCAGCATGCAAAAAATGGAGTAGTTGATACTGAGTTGAAGATAATGAGCTGAACAGATTAGGCATTGAGTACTTTCACTGTAATCTGAAGGAGGTAAGAAGCAATAGGACTTTTACACATGGTCTGACCTATGCTAACCTTTCCTTCCAAAGGTACTTCTGCAGTGTAAGGTTTTTAAACTTATGAAACATGTTTAAAAACATTTTTAGGGTTCAAAACCCATGTACAATAATAGGCTTGGCCCAGAATATAAAAATAGAAATGAGAATCCTAAAACATGGCTACCATGATTTCAGTTTCCTTCAGTGATCACCTAGAGATACCTCGGACTCAGGGATTCCCATCACCCCTGGTTGAAAACCTCTTACTGAATCCCTGGAATCAAGCAACTGATGTAAACTGTTTACATACCAAACCAATTTGATTCTGTCGTATCTTAGACAATTTACTTCTTTACATAAACTAGGTTCCTACAAGAAAAGGGGAGGCAGGAACTGTTGACATCCGTCAGTGTCTGTTTTGTTTAACATATGTAAGATGCTGGAAGGAGAACAAGTTGTCAGTTTGAGAGATGTCTGATAAGGAAGCACTAAGACTGGTTAGCAGCATAAAGGATAATATCTACTGGCAGGCCATGCTGCACAATAATCAGTATTGACTCAAATTAGATGCTACAGCACATTATCAATGAAACAGGTTGAGTTTCCCTTGCAGGAAAAACTGTTTGGAAAGCAGCTTTTCCAATACTCATCTTAAAGTACACTTCACACAAAGGCTACAAAAATGTCCTGCTTTCTTGTCACATATGAAAAAAAGACTTGTTCAGTAAATCCTCAGATTATCACCCACTACATGCTTCCAGCAACATATAGCTCTTATTAATTTTCGGTGCTGGAGAATGAACACAGGGCCTTGTGCATGCGAAGCACAGATTCTACCACTTAGCTGCATCTTCAGCCCTAAGAAAGCCCTCGTCTTTAAACTAGTGTCATCTTAGAATGTGGATGCACTGAGTGGGGAGGAGAAGAGCAAGTTCTGATCAAGGATTGATGGGTTTTTTTAAAGTTCCCTAAACACATTTTATATTTCACTGCTATGTCTTTTTTAAAATGCCTAAAAGATGCAAGACAAGGGAATTATTCTATTTCAAAGGAAGGATGAGGATCTGTGAAAACTAATTGCTAACATCTTAGCTAAGTTAAAAGTGCATTTAGATGTCTTGAAAAAAGAATCTAACAATTGTTTAGCACTCAACTATGTGCCAGGCTACTGTATATGTGTATGTGCGCATGTGCATGAATGTTATTAATCCCAACCCAGAGATGGAAAAAATCAAAGTAGATATTCAGGGTAGATACAGGACCCTGTGCAGTAAAGTGAGTGCAGTGATTGGCGGATGAATGTAAATGCATTCATCATTAATAGGAAGTTAGGAGTGGGACCTGAAATCTATTTGCAGTCACTTGTAGGAGATGCTGTTCTATGTGGTCCACACAGCTGAAAATCTCCCCTTCAGTAAGGAAGGACTCACTGCCCCAGCTGGCAGGAGCACTGCACTGACTGACCGCAGCTCACAGCTGAGTCCCTTCGGGATATTGCTGGGACTGAAGGACAGTGTCTCATCCAAAGCTACACTACTCAGGGGACAGCAATGTGCAATGGCTGCTAAAGGAAGAGGTACAACTCACTGCCTCACTTCAGGACACCAGGCAGGGCCATCCCATATTCAGAGAGTCCCCAAAGGATTGGCTAAAGCCTCTGCTGCAACTGCCTTTCAATCCAACCTTTCCATCTACCTATCCTGCAACCCAAGCCTCACACAGGTACTGTTCCCAAACACAACACAACTCATAGATGTAAATATCAGACTCAGCATTACCAAGAAAGTTGACCAACGACCACACCACAGTTCAAACAAACACTAAATAAAACATGTACCTTCTGAAAGAATTAGGATGGAATGAGAATAACTGATTCTAATGGATACCTCCATGGGCTAATAGGAGTTTCTAAAGCAATTCCCACTGTAACTTGAAGCCTTTGCTGTATAACTCAGTTAGAATGATAAGCAATCATCAAGTAAGGAGTTGTCAATCAGTGATTTTATACTGACTGCAAAGTGCTGTGTAGTTCATATAAGCTACATGGCAGTCAAATGTGTAGATAATCAGATATAGCCACTTATCTGCACACTTCTTGTCATGTTAAAATATTAATACTTGCTTGAAAAGCTCACTATTTTCTTTATGTAGTTGTGTAGGAGATCAAGGAGTGTAAAAAATGGTGGTAGGGGCCAGAGATTTAGCTCAGTGGTTCAGTGGCCTGCCTTGCAAGCGCAAGAACCCAAGTTCACACCCTGGTACCAAAAAAAAACAAAACAAAACAAATAAAAAATGGTGGTAAATGAGGAAAAATGTAAATTTCACAGCAAGATTACTGAATTTCATATAGATGGAAAAAAAACTCTACAGTGGATTTCTGAAGAGATGATAATAAGACCAGGAAGTAGACATCATAAGAGACAGAATGGACTAAACTGGTAACATAAAAAATATATCAAATATACTGTATCTGGGCTTCTATCCCCCTCCAAAGTATGAGGCCCTGAGTTTTTAAGATATTGATAACATTCTAACTTTCATGTGATGCAAAAAAAGAGCTACGGGATGGACATAAATAAAAAAATGGAATTATAAAATGTTGAACAACAACAGGCAGAGAGAACCACAACCTTTACTGACACTGGCCTAAAGGAAAAGTTTTGGTGGCTTAGTACCCCCTCTAACTCTCCCAGCTTGGAATTCTGGAGTAGGATCTAGTGTTCGGTCATGGCATGGGACACACAGGGAGGATGTGGGCAGCAGACTTATTTACAGATCAGAAACAAGTATTAATGGCAATTAGGTCGGTCTTATTTTTTAAGAGGAAATTTACTATGGCAGGCAGATCATGTTATCAACCAGCATTTAACAAATATTTACTGAGCATCTCCTACATACTAGCAAGTGCCATAAACTGGAGATACAGTTATAAACAAGAGAAACAAAACCCTGCTTACATGCTAGTGGTAGGAGAAACAGACATGTGATATAATAAATTATTAAGAAAGGATTCTATTATGACAAGTGCTATAAAGAAAAGCAGTGATATATAAAGGCCTCTCACACAAGGTGGCCTTTGAGTCGACATCTGAAGGACAGAGAAAAGTCAGCCAAATGGAGATAGGAAGGAAGAATATTCATCAGATAAGTCCACTGCTAGAAAGACCCCATGCAAACAAGCTTGGTGTTTCCAGGGTACAGAAATAATAGGTACATTGTTAACATATCCTGAGTCGGGGGATAGAAAGCTGAGGAGATGATACCACAGAGACAAGCAGGAGTCAGGCTATTTAGAGCTGAATGCGCTGATGTGGGGAGGCATGACATAACTGATTTGTATGTAAACATCGCTCTGATTGCTAGGCAGAAACGTGACTGTCATGCAGGTGACTGGTGCAGAACTTCCAGAATCAGGTAAGAGGCTCTCACTGTAGTCTACATAAGAGACCATGGTAATGGAGACTCTCAGGGGAGGAAATTTTACAGGGATAAATGTAGGGCTGCTTTTTCAACCCACAAGCCACCCCACCCACAAAAAAGCAACAGCACAGTATAACATGAGAGATTCGCGAGTTTGTATCATCAAGATTTAAAAGCACAGGAGAAAGTAAATAACAAGGGTATATCAAAGGGACACAGAAGCCAAGCTGAAAGAGTTCCTACTGGCTAAAGCTAGAAAAACGTGAACAATAAAATAAATAACATACAATTAGACTACAATCCAAAATATAAAATGAATATCCATGAGTCCAGTATAATATAAATAAGTAATTAAATAGATTAAAATATGGGTAGAAGGAAAAAACTCTTACATAGAATTCTAAATCAATTGTATAATTATTCCCCCCTCAAGGAGGTGGGAGTTTAACCTCCCACCTCCTGACAGTGGGCAGCTCT
This sequence comes from Fukomys damarensis, assembly GCF_012274545.1. Taxonomy (NCBI): domain Eukaryota; kingdom Metazoa; phylum Chordata; class Mammalia; order Rodentia; family Bathyergidae; genus Fukomys; species Fukomys damarensis. Next base: position 20,101,077 of record NW_022900931.1, read on the forward strand.
CTCCCAAGGACTCGGGGGTGGAAAGGGAACAGAGCAAGTCTACCTGGAGAAACCTTGGCCATGTGACAAAGGTTTGTGTCATGATTGCTAAGCTAATAGCATCCACCCCCAGTACATGAGGAAAATTTTACCTTCATGATCTTCCTCCTCCTCCAACCCATGACCCTACCACAACCAAGAGATCAACATCAGACAATCACAAACTGAAGAATATTTTAAGAAATGTCTGACTGTGAAAGTCTGAAAAACAAGGAAAATTTGAGAAACTGCCAGAATCTGGCTGAGACTAGTAAGATGTAACAATTCAATGTGACATAGTTATCCCATATGCAATCTGGGAAGAGAAAAACTATATTAGGAAAGAACACAGTTGACAGTAATGTGCAGCCAGGCATGGTAGCACAGGACTCTGATTCCAGTACTCGGGAGGCTGAGGCAGGAGGATCACCACCAGTGGGAGGCCAACCTGTGCTACAGTGAGTTCAAGATCAGCCCGAACTACATAGTGAGACCTTGTCTCAAAAAAACAAAGCAACAAAAAAGTATTGCACAAATACTGGTTTCTTAGTTATGTCAAATATGCCCTAGTAACATAAAACATTAACAAAAGAGAAAACTGGATGTGAGGTTTACAGAAATTTCTTGTGCCATCTTTGCAACTTTTCTATAAATCTAAAACAATTACAAAGTTAGAAGTTTATCTTATTTACATTCCTTCTTGGATCAGTTCCTATTAATAGAAATATGATATCTGAAAAAGAGGAGCCGAAGAAATCTGTACTCAGTCTCCACTGAAACATCTGCAGAAGACAGTGAGGAAGTCAAGGTCCCACACTTGGAGGGCATAGAGATAACTGCTCTGGAAAGAAGAGTAATGAGAATGGAGAGGCAGCTAAACATCATCATATGAGAAGCAAATCAAAGTTCCAGGTATGTTTAACCTAGAACGCATGAAAGACACAACATTTATCTCAAAATGTGAGGGGTTATATAAGAAGTGAGCACTGGTCTTCTTCCACAATCTCAAACTGTAGCAGTTGGAGGGAAGATTAAAGGAGACAGACAGACAGGCAGGCAGACAGGCAGGCATGCGGAGATGCGCGTGCGCACACACACACACACACACACACACACACACACAGAGTCAAGAAGTCCTTCTTTACAAACCTCCAAGAACTACCCATCTCATGTAGAAAAAGAATTCCAGATCTTGACTCTATGCTCCAGTTCTCTGTCAATCTTTTTTACCAGTTTCCTCCTTGCTAGTGCTCCATCCACATTAGCCTTTTCTGTTTCTCTCCATGAGCTCAAGTTTGCTCTTCCCTTAAAGGTGCTGCACCAACTGTTCTTCCAGCCAAATATGTTTTCACCATGATCTTCAAATGCCTGCTGCCTCCCTATAATTCTAAAATTGCCACTAAGGTGCTCTCCCTCCTATCACTCTACTTTAACTCCCTGTGTAGTACTTATTGCTATCTGACATTTTGTGGGCCTAAGTATATTTTTGTCACTTTTGTCAATGAGTTTTAAAGAGCAGGAACCTTGCACAGCTTATCTACAGCTGAAGGTGTAGCACCCAGTACAAGGTTTAGAACATAACAGGTAGTCAGCAAATATTTGTTCAATAACTCAGTTTTAATAGAGTCAAGATACTCTGTCATCTAACATCTAAATTGTCTTACAATGATCATCTCAAAATTTTAAGGAACTATAACAAATCTTCTAAGATACAGTTAATAGTAAGTTAATACTGCATAGAATATGCACCAAGTGACATTTATCTGTATTTTTCTGCAACCACCATACTGATTCTTGCACATTATTTGTGTGTGTGTGTGTGTGTGTGTGTGTGCTGAGCTGTTCTGACTCAAATCATTTCTTCTGAAGTGTCCTCTAGCCCCCAAAGTCATCCATGTCACTATTATCAACTTCAAAAGCACCATCCACATTATACAACCCAACCCAAATGCTACCTTTCCTTTGGCATGTTTTCTGATTGCAAAATTGTTATGTACCTTGTGTGTACCCACACACTCGGCTTCATCATAACAGGTCTCATGAAGAAGCTGGGTATTATAAATGAGAATTTCTCAAGTTTGTTCCTTAGATCACTAGCACTTGATAAAATTTACATTAGTGAAACATACCCACCTTGTGGAGACTCATAAGGCACAATATTAAAGTCTTTTAGAAGTCCTATAGCAAGAAATGTGTGTGACTTAACATTCTGTAACTCAGGCACTATTTGACTACAAAAATCAATCACTTTTAATAATGCAACTATTCACTCATGAAAGATAAGCTGAACTATACCTGACTAGTTGTTAAAGAATAGATTGTGGAAGTATGTTGGCAGTTTTGAATTTTAACCTGGGCTCCAACATCTTTTAGAGAAATGACCTTGAGCAAGTAAGTATGCATCCATTTCCCCACATTTAAGAGTTGAAGAGTTCTACCGCATAGGATCAGTGTAAGCATTGAGTAAGAAAGTCATAGTTCCTGGGATTTTAGGGTTAGGGTTATTCTGCAATGACGGGTGCCATTAGAAGAATAATTTGTCCTGTTTTCAACCCTTATGAGATCAGGAATTTTAGGTTTTTATTTCTGAATCTCCCACAAAATCCAGCAGTTATCACACAGAGTCTTAAAGGTTTGCAAACTGAATGCTTTGGAAAAAATATGACCAAATCCATGTTTGGATAGATAGGAACTGGACTTGAGTGCATCAGGACCCATACTATCCCTATAACTTTATATAAGATGCAGCTACAGCAGATTTGTGTTATTGACTGTGTCCTCTGAGACACTGGGGTTTAAAAGTCCTTAAACAGAAGTCTTCAATTAAAATTCATTGAATTTCTTGATCTCAATGGATTTTGACTTCCTTCAACTCTTATCCACCAGCACCAGCACCACACATAGATATTTAATACAATCTCTTTAGATAGAGTGACTCAGTGAAGCAATGATTTATGTATTTAAGAATATAAGTCATGGGCAAAATGGGTAGTTTGAAAAGTTCTCCAATCTAATGTGCACCTGCTTTCCCACCTCATCACTAGGGTGGTCACAGGTGCTAGAATAATTCAGAGCAGGAAAAGATCACTTAAGATTGGCCACTGACACCAACTCCTGGAGGGTGGAAGGCATTTTTGTGGGGGGAGCTGACGATGACCTCAAGGGGGCCACTTCACTCTTGAGTTTCTATGAAATCACCAGAACTTAAAGCACTAAAAAGAATTTTAAGAGATCACCAAGGCCATCCCCCCGCCTGTTAGAATATTTTCGTATCCAGGTTCAATGCTAAAGTGTGAAAGCGCAAGCTGCAAGAGAAATTGGTGGGTTAGAGGGCAGAAAAGCTTAGGGGGAAAGAAAAGAAAGCAAAGAGAATCTGAGGATAAAGGAATTTATGCCCTCCCAATTAACCTTACCAAGGATCTCAAAATTCCCAAGGCAACCTTGATTCTACCTTTCTTTCTTTTGTTTTCAAATATGGAATTTTCTCTAGGACTAATGTTAGAATTGAGCATATTCTTCCTTTGATTTATGAGAACACTCAGGGAATATAAGGTCATGAAAGTTAGCAAACCAGCTGGCATTAATGCAAAGTAATTAAATAGAAAATCTTAAAAACTTAAAATCCCTACTAGACTTGTTTCAAAAGAATGTTAAATTTATTTTGTTTTGTATTTAAAGTATCCAATCTTCTTATATTTTTAAAATATTTATTGTAGTTTCACATTAACTTTCCTCTGAATGGGTCTAATTCAAAAAATCTAAAAAAGACTAGAAATTAGAGCTCTGCATTTGTGGTTAAAACTACTGATGAACAACCACATTTCAGGAAATACGTGGTTAAAGTAATTAGATAACCATAAATGCCTGTTAGTTCAGAAAAGCAAAGTTAAGTACTAGAATTTTTTTCCTTTAAAAAAATGCAAGTGTGATTTGAAAGATGGAATTAAAAAAATGATTTCTTAAGCAAAAGTGCATGCATAAGTGGTTGTACTCTCTCTACACATGAAAGCAATCTACTCGGAATGGCATTAAGATATGGGTTTAAAAGTTAATCGTGCATTAGATAAAATACCAAAACCAAGCCCAGCACTATTGTATTTTTTATTCCTTTTATACTCTCCTTAAATTGTACTTAGCAAGCAATACCATATAGACCAGGACTCACTCAGAAATGTCTCTCAGGTTCTCGATTTTATAATTCCCTGTAATATGCATAGCCAGACACTCATAGTTAGTCAATGTTCTAAAAAAACAGGAAGGCTTGAAACTCTTCAGGTATGATCCTGACAGACATTAGTATAAATAAATAACTCTTACAGCCAGCAACTAGGAAACAGCCATTTTCTGGTAATGGACATGATGGCCAATTAAAGAAAACCAACTGGTAGCAAGCTTAGAAAGCAAAACATGAGCCAATTTTCTGTGACTTTTGCTTGCAGTACCAAGGCACTTTAACAAAGTGGCTTCAGGACATCAGCATCTGTAGCTCTCTGATTCGGCATGACATAATAGCTCTTCCATTTTTGAAGGCCGAGTGTTTCCGTTTTCTTGTATGTTATAGATATCCAAGAGCAAACAGAGTTGCCACATCACATTTCTCCAAATGAAACCATAGGGTAGTCAAATTAATCTAATTATCTGTGACCCAGTTTGGTAACACTGCTAAAAGCAATGTTAACTTCTCTCCAGTTAGGCCCTTTGTTTTATCATTTGTTCTCCTCTTATTAATTTGGCTGAAAATACCCCTTCACACCCAAAATGCACTTGCTTAGGTATTCCATTCATAAACCTGAACTACTGAAAAAGTGTGCTCTGTCTACTGGCACTTACAAAATCTAATGAGAGTATTGTAATTATCATGAGTTTTCAATAAATGTCTGAAAAATTGTAAAACTTGATCCAGCATCCTTTTCTTATTTAGCAAGCAAACAATTTTCAGATGATGAATAAAATAGGCTCAATTACTGATTTATCAATGATCAGAAGTAATACTTGCTTATACCTCTTTCCATGAAATTGAACACACTGTGAATTTTCTACTTATTTCTTTATCTCACATTTATCCCTCACTCTTGACACTATTCATTTTGGTCTCTGCCTCACAGATACAATCATGTAACCTGCCACATGACTGTAACAAATATTCTTGCATGCCATAGTAACAGAGGTGCATATATCTTTATGAGAATTATTTTTGTTCTAATCTTTCCACTTCGAGTTTACATTGAAACTCCATCTTTAGTAGCAAAAGACTTAGTCAAAAAATATCTCTGGGTTTTTATATTTTTTCTCTATACTATATTGTCATTCAAAATTTTAAATATTTACATTAAGAAAAACTATATGCTTAGTATGCACCTTTCAACATGGTATTACAAATAAATTTTATTTGAATTATTTTTATGATAATAATACCTAATGCTTTTTTCATGACATAGGTTAAAAGTCTACAGCCTCTAATTTGACAAGAACTCTATTATCACTTTCTGCAAAATTAGATAGGAAGCAATATTAAGACATCCAAAATCTGACACCAATACAAATCTTTTTCTCTCATTCTCCTTTAAAAGAACAAGAAAGACAATTTATGCTGCGTGACATTCCATTTTCAGGCCAACTGAGGGGATAAAGACACACATCCTTCAATTATCCACCAAACATGACCGCCACAAGACTGCACTGGCAACTGAATACACTGAACATCTTTAGTGGATATATAGCTTTATCTTTGAGGGTTTATTCTATTTAGTCCTCTTTATTCAACTAACAAAATACCTTCACTACAGGATCCCACCACACCTAAGAATACTGTCTTAAAACTTGACAGACAACCAGCCAATAAAAGATGGGTGAACAACATTGAGACCTAAAGAATTCTTGTATTCATAACTGGAACCAAACCTGCTCAGAATCTCTTCAAATTCCAAAGTAGGCTGATTTTCCTTGGTGGCTCGAATTACTATTTATCTTTGTTTCTTAACTGTCTCATAACCACAAATGAAAGTGCAAAAGCTAAGCTGGTTTTCATGGTGCCTTTGAAGAGACACATGTGAGAGAGATCTTTTGGAGAAAGCAAAAAAACTCTGTACTACAAAGTGTACTGCAAAGCGATGGTTTCAAATCAGAGAATGTTTAATTTCATCTCAGAAAATGCATTTGTGGAGTCCTTGCTCTAACAACATACCCTCATGCATACCCATGATTCTGAAGTTCAGGGTGTCCCCCAAGATAGCTCTGAAAATGAAGCCATCTAATAAAGACTGGAATTCGGTCAAGTATGTGACCATGAGATGCTAGAAAATGAATTTAACTACCTAACGCAGTAAAAGCTTTGCCCTGCACTGAGCTCCTCCTTCAGGCCCAAAGTACTCATTCTGGAAGCTGGCAGATAACCTCCTGGCGATTCCTCCTCAGAGCTTCCTCAGCAGAGGGGTCTTCCCTGTGGTACATCCCTAAGCATGGCAGCCTAAGACTGTACGTCAGAGAGTTTAGGGGACAGAGGCCCACCATCCTTGTCTGTCTGAAAGGTCACATGCCACACATCTCCCCTGGGATCTCTCAGCTGTAGCTGCACCTCTCCCTTCTGCCTGGTTCTGGGGCATTTACCCCACAGGTGTTAATATTCCGAGCATCTCATTACTTTGATGAACGCCAGTGAAGAAACCATGAGGGGTGCTGAAGGGCAATGCAAAATAATGATAGTTCAATTTTACTTCTTTTGTAAAAGGGAGGATTAAAAACTCAGCCAATAATTAAACAACTTCCACTGAAGCAAGTCCCTGGACCAAATATTCTATCATTGAATTTAAGGTGAATATTATCTTATTTTCAAAATTGTTCTGATTGTGTGCTTTATTAAATGTCACCTAACCTAATCACATTTGAGGTTAAATCTGGCCAGTTAACCCTCCATCTCTTTGTAGCATCCCACATTTTTATATTTCCGTACACTACTGAGGAAAGAGTGGTTAGAATGGGTGAGACAGGTTTAATGGATCAGGATGGTTGAGGTGGTGTTTCCACTGCTGTGACAAAATACCTAACAAACAATTTAAAGGAAGAAAGATGTATTTCGGCTCATAATTTCAGAGATTTCCACTTATGGTCTGTCCAATGGGTATGGTTTTTTTTTGGGGGGGGGAGTGTAGCAAGGAGTACATGGTGGAGCAAAAATGCTCACTTCATGCTGGGGGAAGCAAGAGAGAAGAGGCTGGCTTCCCAATATCACCTTCAAGGCCACACCATGAATGACCCAATAGCTTCCAAGTAGGCCCCACCTTTCAAAGCTGACAGCATGCTGGTGCCATGCCTTCAACACCTGGCTTTTATATGAGACATGCAAAAGTCAAAGCATAACAGGGGAAAACTAACATTTTTCTGAGTATGTACTAGTACCGGGCCAGGATCTTTACATGTGGGCTAATCTGCACAACAACTTGATGAAGTCAATGTTCCTGTTCTCACGTAACAAATGAAGGAATCAAAGTTCTATTCGTCATGTGACTATCAAGTACTCAATGGGTCCATTCACCCTAGTGCCTCACTGGGATGACAAATACACAAACTCCACGCTCATATAGTTCATCATGTTTGCACATATGAGAGATACATCATCATTCATCTTCCTGATTCTAATTAAATACAGCTTCACTACATAATATACCTTTTAACTTGCCTCCCTATAAATAAAAATCAACAATGCCACATTTCTCAGAATGTGCTAAGCATTTATGATTTCATAGTGCTAAAATAAAACATTTATTCTGAAAGATTAGTAAACCTAAGTCACATTCTTACAGTGACTTAGCCAGTATGAAAAATTTACAGTGACACCCTTTAGCTAGGTACTTAAGAAATCATTTGGCAGTTTACTTTTTGCCAAATGCCACACATTGTTTTAATGTCAGATAGGAAGTAAAAGTTATTTATAGATTGAAATATAACACTATTAAAGCTTAATCTTATATACAGCAACACATTCCAAATAGAGTTTTCAACACTACATTTTAAAGTGCAAATCACTGTATTCAAAACGAGCATATGAATGTCGTCTTCTTAATAGAGTACTAGAGGTGTAACAAACTCTGAAGAGCAGACAGTTTAAAGAAAATTCTAATAATGTCAATAGTACTTTTTTACCTTAACCTGAAAATTAGTATCTGTGACTAAGCTTTTGAAACCCTGCTTTTTTGGGGTATCTGTGGTTCACAGACAACCAGTGGTTCACAGACAACCAGTTAACAAGAACCAGAATTAAATGTGGGTTTACAGCAATAAATGTTTTTTTCAACAATGCCACACTTTGACATTTTAGTTAATCTAAGTAATTTTTTAAAAGATTAACATTTCTTATTTGGGTATATAGACATAACATTTTAGCCTTGCAGGACAGTATTTTCATAGTCAGATAAGCATTTGGTTAATTCTTTTTCAGGGAAATTCTGATATTTGTAGTTTTATGAGCACCAATTGTTACACTTTTGTTGTAACAGGACAGAGTTTGGATTCCATAAATAAAAGTATTTTTAAATGTAACTTTTTAAATAAATAAAAGTTAAAAAATGATTCCAAACCTTGAATTGGTTATTGGCTAAAAAGTGATAGTGCTATCTCCCATTCTGTGTACAAATACACAAGATAATTATTTCTTATTTATTTCTAATATAATATATAGCATGACATCTTGAGGGCTATAAACTGGTTTTATTTTATGTGAAGCTTAAAAATTAGTGTTTAAAATGTCAGTGGGTATTACAGACACAGAAAAATGACATGAAATGAAAGGTTAAATATTAAGTGTCCTCCAAATTCAGAATACTACTTTCCATTTTTATTCAATAAGGAAATCAATTCCTTCCTGACCAGGTTTATGAGGAAGAATACAGGACACCTAAGTAAATCTGAATTTTAAATAAACAACTTTTTTTAGTATAATTTTTCCCTTGTAATATTTGTATTGTGCACATGAATCACCTGAATTTTAGTAAAATGCAGAATCTGATTCAGCAGGGCTGGACAGCACCTCAGGAGTTTGTTTTCCTATTTGTTAATCTGACAATTTGCCCTAATTTACTTTTAAAAGCAGAAGTAATTGAGTTAATATCATTAAATATTCATTTGCAAACTAATACTTACAATTAAGGAATGGAACCATGAATTGGTTTTTATTTCCATATTTGATTCAGTGTCTTCTGTAAAAACTCCAGAATGATAGCAAAAATCAAAACTGAGTACAGTTTTGAAAATATTATTGATAACATTATCACGTATGGGTATCTTTTCTCCATCTTCAAAGATGCATTCTGTAATCTGTCATCAAGATCACCTAGAGAGCTTCTAAACAAAACCCTGATACCCAGCCATGCTACACTTAATGAAACCTAAATCTCTAGAATAAACTGGGGTCCAGACCTACATGTTTTTAATCTTCCCAAATGTGTTAATCAGCTTTCTGCTGCTATAACAAATACCTGAGTGAAATCAACTTGAAAACAGGAAAGGTTTATTTGGGCTCACAGTTGCAAAGATTTTACTTCATTCACAGTTGGCTGGCTCAGTAGTTTCTGGGTCTGTGGTGAGGTATAACATACTGATGGGGAATGTACAGCAGAGCAAAGCTTGTGGCGACCACAAAGACAAAAAGAGGGGAAGAGTCCCACCATCCCCGCTAACGGCACACCACCAGTGATCCAACTTCCTTCCTCTAAGCTCCACCTCTAAAAGAAGTTCCACCACCTCTCAACATCACCACAAGCTGAAAACCAAGCGTTCAACACACTGGACTCTAAGGGTTGTTCAAAATCCAAATTATAGCATTAAGAGATGCCAGTGAGCATCCAAGGTCAAGAGAGCCTGACCTTAATTCTTACAAAAACAAAGTGTAGACTAGGAACCTGCAATATTAGCCTTTGTTGACAATTTGTTAGAAACATAGAATCTAAGGCTGTGTAAGTCCAAACCTGCACTTTAACAACATATCAAGGTGATTCACACACACACACACACACACACACACACACACTACAGGCTGGAAAACACTACTCAAAATCATTTAGAGATGATATATCCAGGCTATGACTTTCACTGTATTATTAACTGCAACTCTAGAACATTCCAAAATAGTAAAATGTATCTGAAGAAGTATAGTACTTTCCTAATGTTCATCACTTTAGACCTCCAATATAAAGGATCTACAAGGATCCTACACAGAGTGCTGGTATCAATTTTCAAAAGACAATATATTTGATCCTGTACAAACCCCCACTGTTTTAGTCAGTTTTCTTGCTACTTGGGGCAAAATATCCAACATCCACAGTTTAGAGAGGAGAATACTATTTTGGCTCACGGTTTCATGGTGGAAGGCCCTGGTGAAGGAAAGCTGCTCACATCATGGCAGCCAAGAATCAGAAAAACAAGAGGAAGAGCCAGGAAAAATACTATACACTTCCAGGTCACTTCCCCAATAACCCATTTCATCAGGCCAGAACCCATCTCCTAATAGCACAGTGTGGTATACAATCATCAATGGACTGATCCACTGATCAGTCACCCCAAGATCCAAATACCTTCCAAACACATGAGACTTGGGGCAAATATTTTGGATCTAAACCACAAATGAAGAAATCACTGTTCATAAAGCAATTACTGTTTTGTTCCCTCAATCCCAATCCTATTAAATAAAGCTGCCTTTGTTTAAGGCTATGCCCCACTTATGGAGTTTTACTTCAAAGTGGGGGTGCATGTGTAGTAACTTGTATGTTTTCCAACCACGAATTCACAGGTTTCTTGTACACATATGTTCTATCAAGTAACTGTGTGCTCTTGCTGAATGATGATGTATTCAAAGAAGCCTAACAAAGTAATCTCCTGAATGAACCAGAATCAAGCACTCACATCGATGCTGACATCTAAGTGCTATGACTTCTAGAGAACCTGGAAGGCTTCCAGTCCCCCCCGATAAGAACTCCCACTTAACAATGTGCAGTCCTAACACAGTTTCTAGTGTTAAATAATGCTCTCTTCTTCTCCAGTTAGGTAAGTGCTATCCTCCTAAAAAGTTATCACATTTATTTTCTCAAATCTTGGTGTTATATTAATTTTTCAAATTATTCTTTTTAATATAAAAGGAAAGTTGGATGAGCTCTGTGATGCTGGAGGCATTAAGAATCATGGAATGGAATAAAGAAAGCATTGGATACAAGCTACAACATGTTAAAGAAAAACCTGTCTACTGCTTTATTTTACTTTCTAACTACTTTCGCTGATACCCAAGAATGGTTCTTCCAGGCAATATAAGCAAGAATCAATGCTTTATATTTGTATGTTAACTTCACCTTGCAATTTCTAATTCATTTAACTATAAGGCAAGAACTTCAAGAGAGTATCCACCTGCTGAGTTTTTTAAGAGAAAAGAATCTAAAGGAAAACATCAGGACATAGTAACTTTTTGTTTTTGTGCATTTTATATCATACCTCACAAGAACATGGAGCTGAAGAGAGAAACTGATGTTACATACAGTGAACATTCTGAATAAAAATCTGAGCATAATTTCACTTTTATTATATTTCATGAAGTGAGCAAGAGAAAATTGTGCCTGCATCAATGTAGTGAAAGAGTTTCTCATCTCAAGAGCCTATCTGTATTGATATCAGAAAAGGGTAGGGGTGCAAAATGACAGCAGCTGGCTTGTCCTTTCACCTTTCTAACAGTGCTGGTGGCAGCAATGAAGCTTAATCAATGCAATGGAAGTGACATTTTGCAGTCAAATCAAATTAAATGGAAATGAAAGGAAAATCTGAGGTCCAACCTAAAGGCTGTTCCTCTTACCACTGAGGTCATCTCCATGGTAACTAAATGCTACCAAAGTGTAAAGTAAATCCTTAACAAATCTGCAGAAAGCATGTCCAATTGAATATGATAGTCTGTCACTATATTTTGTAGCTTTCTAAAAGCTTACTCTAGAAGTAACAAAAAGGACTGCAGCCAACCAGTAAGCAGAACAGCGCAGTTAATCTGACCACAATTCAATGGCAGGGATGCTCTCTTCTTAAAAACAGAACTCTAAATGAGTGGGCAACTTAAATAATATAGCAAGTGGGCGCATTTCAAACTTCAGTGGTTTTCAGAATTGTTTTTACTTGGAATAAATCCAGACATCTCCCTGGCCCCTGTAAAAGTATTTTAACACTATGAGGAATAACTTGTATAGGGTTACAACTGACCGTTTTGCTTGGTTTTCTCAACTGCTGTCTCAGAAAGGCATCTCTCCCTCTGTAAGAATATGCTAAGAACAAATGGGTGTTAGAACTGGGAGAATGCAGCACTGTACTGGTAATAGCAAGACAGCAGTGCTGGTAATAGCTCCTAGAAGTTTCCTCCACTCAGACTCTTCCAGAAGCATTTAACTCATCCCTGCATATTTCTAGAGTCTACTGTATACCACGCAGCCAATCCAAAGCCAACAATGAGTAACTGGTTTGAACTCTTACAAACCACATTTTGTTGCACAAAGTAAACTGATAGGACCAAACGTAATTGAATAACCATTAGAATCTTGCTTTCCAACAGGAACATGAATTCTCAGGCATTTATGTATGTATGGCCTGAGATTTGTGTAGGCTCTAGTAAGTGAAGAAACATTTGCAGGACAGCTAAATAAACTAGGTTCATCCAATGATATTTAATTTTCTGGACAAGCTGAACAACAATAAATATTATTTTGCAGGACCATCTTTGCATTCCTTAACATGCTCCAAAATAATCATTTAAGTCACAATAGAGACCTCTATGATTTTCACATTGAACATGCTCAATTCAGCTTTTTCTAGTAATGGTTTCAATATGAAAACATATCATCAATTAATATTAATATGAAATTTGAAAGATATCAATAATTTACACCTTTGGGAAGATAATTTGATATAAAATGAGGTTTTGCTCAAATAAAACATGCTAATCATACCATACCCTTGCTAAAATATACACTAATGAGCAAAGCAGGAGGCAGCACAATCCTGGATTCAAAGTTATATTATAAAGCTATAGTGATAAAAATAGCATGGTACTATCACAAAAACAGACATGTTGATCAATGAAACAGAACAGAGGATGAAGAAAGAACCCTGGGCACATTCAGCTATTTGATCTTTGACAAAGAAGCCAAAAGGAAGGGAAAAGGAAGAAAGCTATCATCTTTAATAAATTGTACTTGAAACACTGGCTATCCACATGCAGAAGATTGAATCTAGATCCATATATCTTACCATAATAAACTAAAATCAAAATGGACCAAAGAGCTAATTATAAAAACAGAAATATTTAATCTGCTGAAAGATAAAATAGGTAGAATTCTGGAAGTTGTAAGTATAGGCAAGGACTTTCTGACCAGAATCCCAATGATACAAGAAATAGTACCAAGAATCCACAAATAGGATCAAATCAAATTAAAAAGCCTCTGCCCAGTAAACGAAACAACCAACAGTCTGGAGAGACAACATTCAAAATGGGGAAAAAATTGTCAACTATTCTTCAGTCAAAGGACTAATATCTAGAATATATAAATAACTCAATAAATTAGACTCTCCTCCAAAATAAAAAACTCAATCAAAAACTAAGCAACTGAAATGGACACTTATTAGAATTAAGTACAAATAACCAATAAAAACATGAAAAAATGTTCAACAGTGCTGCCTATGAGAGAAATGCAAATTAAAACAACACAGTAATACCTCAATTCATCAATGCTTATGTTTATGAACAATTTGGTTAACAAACAGAAGCATTTGGCAAAATTTCGCTTACATTATTAACTCCACATAAGTTCATGAATATGAGCCATTTTCCCCCACAAATAAGAACATGGCCATCTTCCCCAAAATTGGGGAACAAATTAAGTTTGTGAACCTAGGTACCACTACCACTTAGATTCCATTTTACTCCAGAAAAAATGACTATAATCAAGAAATCAAATAACAAATGCTGTGAGGCTGCATGGTAAAAGGAACCTTTCTACATTGTTGGTAGAATACAAACTAGTATAACCATTATAGAAGTCAATATAGAGATTTCCCCAAAAGAATTAAAACTAGAAATTTTATTCAACCTAGCTTTTCCTACTTTAGTATGACATCAGCCAGGCATGGTGGCACATGCCCATAATTTTAGTACTCAGGAGGCTGAGGGAGGAGGATCATAGAGAGTCTTAAAAAAAAAAAAAAAAAATATATATATATATATATATACATACACACACACAGAGAAAGTGTTAAGACATCATATTACAGTGATACATGCATACTCATTTTATAGCAGCATAATTCACAGTAACTAAATCTTGGAAGCAGCCTACCTGCCCATCAACAAATGAACAGATAAAGAAAATATGGTATTTATGTACAATAGAATGCTACTCTGCCATCACAAAGAATAAACTTGAGTTTTCTGTAGGAAAATGGATGCACCTTGAGACCATAATGTTAAGTGAAATAAATCAGACACACAAGCTTCAATAATAAATGGGAAGAGGATCAAGAGATGGAGGGAAAGAGGAAGGAGGGGGAGAAAGGATGATAACTGAATTGAGATGTATATGTAACCAACTCCCCACAAGGAACTTTATCATTAAGTAATGCAAGTATGTACTAATAAACATTGAAAACTGAAATATACTAATGCATTAATGTCTGGAAAGTCTTTGTTTCTGAATAGTTATTAAAACAGCAACCTTGTTACATTAACGAACTTCCTTTACCAAAAAATATCACAAGTATACTTTTTCTTTTCTTTTTATTGAGTTTCTGGTACATTTTAGGTATACATTACAGTTACATTCATTATTGGGATCTTGTACCTTTACACGTCAGGTCTTGGTTCTCATTTTTCCCCTTGTCCCTGCACTCCCTTCACCCCCTCCTCCCCTCCCCATTCAAGTATACTTTTTCATTATTACTAATTTACTGTCTTGAGTATTGTACCTGGTAATTTTTCAAGAACTATGTAATAATAATATTTAACCTTCATTGAACACTAACTCTGCCAGAGACAATACCCAAGCAAAATAAAAAGCCTGTTGTTCTTTGAGACATCTTTCTCCTATGCAATACCAGTACTGTAAGGTTTTTACCAACCAATTCTGCTTCATATTACCATCTTCATACAATTGCACATCAGTTTAAAGGACCAGATTAGAATAGGTTCTGGTCCTGGAAACTTTGGTCCCAGTTCAGTTATTAATAGAACTTGGTTACATTATTTACTTTTCTCTTGCTAGCATGCTTCACTACAAAATGACTCTTACCTGTCAAGATTGACTGAGAAAACAGTGAGAGAACATGTATGACAGATATCTTGGAAGTGTCCAACAAAATACAGGATAATATCACACTATAACACTGAAGAGATTTACCAGTACTCTTTCAGAGAGAGCATTTCTGTAATGTTAAGAATATAGCTGGGCCAGGGATTTAGCTCAGTGGTTCGGTGGCCTGCCTTGCAAGGACCCGAGTTCAATCCCCAGTACAAAAAAAAAGAATATAGCTAAATATCCATATTTGCATTTTGGTAATACAGTAAACCTCAGAATAACTGTAAAACTTCAATTTTCTTAACTCTTTATGTACAGCTTTATTAAAAATTAATTCTCACTTAACAATTTTGTATAAGTGCTGCCAAAATGAGTACTTAACAATTTTGTGTACAGAATTTTAGGGAAAACACAATGACCTACATGAACATCCTCAAATTTGCTTTTCCAAAATCATTACTTGATACCAGGATACTTCCTTAGGATTTGGTTCTATTTCTAGTGAGTCCAATATTAAACAAGAAAAAAGATAGTTTTATTTAGGGCTTTGAATACCGAGTTCTGGTAAGTTTCTACTGAATTAACCTTTTAGATAATTTAAATCAGACTGAGCAAGATATTAAGAAGGACTCCACACAGCCCCTAAGATTGTCACCTCCTTTTACACTGCATTTATACATACAGAGCCATATTTGTTATCCCTTTAAAAGTTTTGCCCCACTTATATCCGAAGAGCCATTTGGGGCAATTGAAAGTGTTTTATCAGCTCCAGTTTCCAAGTTTCAGTACATCAAATTGCTCCTTTCTAAGTACCACTGAATTTAAAAACAAAGACAAGAAGACTTGCCATGCATGATCACAAATTACACACTATCAAGGAAACAGAATGACAAGATTTAGAAGTTACTGTGTCATATTTACTAAGAAATTGCTATTATAACTAAAATACAGTTTGACAGCATAGTTTTAAACTTCTAAATGCTTGGAGATGTTATCTAACTAATAAACTTGTGGTTTCATAAACCCACAAAGCTCCTGAGATACTATCTTATTTGAAAAGGGTGTGAGCCTGCCAGGTGTAAGGAAGCAGATGCGATCTATGGATTGGTGAACCGCAAAGTGCCTATCTATTTTCAGAGATTATAGGGATGGCACTGGTGCCATTGGTTAAGATAGTAAATTGATTTCTTCAATAAACTAGTGCTCTCATTCACTCAACACAATTTTCTAAAATTGCCCTTTTGATCTGAAGCTTCCAATCCTGGTCAGACGTAATTTTTTATTTTGAAACACTGAAATCTATACTCTCAGCTATTTTTTCCTTACATGACCAGAAACATAAACCTTTGTCTCTTCATTCACTCCACTGAAATGGACTACTTCTTTTTAAGTGTACTTCCATGGTTATTGACCTTTATAAAAGAAATAAAATCTTAACAAATATTTCATAAGTTTAAAGGTATGGTGATTCACTTAGCAGTTAAATTCTAATTAAGGAGTGGTTCAGATAGGATGTTTACAGGTTTCGGCCTCCTTTCCCTATACATAGAGTGAAATCTGCCCTCTCTATATAAAAATCAGCATTTTCAAAAATATACCTAAGTATGTGTGGTTTTGCATGTTTACAGTGTGAATAGAAGTATACATGTATACGCTGATATTAACTGCTGTGAAATGTGTACTGTTTTGTCTTTTACTACTACTTCTACTAAGGGTTAATGTTTTGAAAACTTACTATGTATGTACACATGGATTAATAAAAGCCTATGACATTCGAAACTAATGTTAGTCCCACTTTACTGATTAAAGACTAAGGTACAGAGAGTTTATATCCCTTGTCAAAGACCCATAGCTAGTGAAGCTGCTTAGAATGTGAGTTCTTTCCAAAGGAAGCATGTGAACATGAGCACTGCAGTGTGCTTACAGAAGATGACTTTCAGACATTCTAGCGACTTAGTGTTTAGAGGATGGATCTCTACTGATAAATTCAGGACAGCTGTAAGTGTGATACCGACATGGTACTGAACGTGCTGATAATGGTAAGGATGGTAAGATCAGCTATGAAACGAGTACCATTTGCCAGGAATTGTGCAGAGGAGTTTATTTGTCCTTTAATGCTCAAGCACAATTCTGTGGGGTAGGTACTATAGTATTACTTTCTCTCCTGCATGGGAAAATTGAAGTTCAGTTAATAGCTGACCCAAAGTCATGTGACTAAGAAATGATAGGAGAAAGATTATACATAAACTCCCCAACTCCAGCAGCCCCTTCCAATAATTAGTGTTTTCCCTTTAAACTAAGATATTTAACTTACTGAACTCTATGTATGTTTCAGATGCTGTTCCGAGTGCTTTGCACATCATTTTCTCACTGAAAGCTATGAGACAAGTTTTACAATTTTTAAATTTTTGAGATGAATTTATTCGTTCGATTAGCTATTTCATTAAATACTGTTTGACTAGTCCAGATTCTGTTTTGGATGCTTAAAATAGAAGAGTAAGAAAAAATAGCGCTGTTTTCTTGCCCTCACACTGCTCACAATCAAATGAGAAGCTGAAGCAGAGAGAGTTAATGTTCTCAGATGACAAACAGCTAACTGGTACATAGGACACCTAGACATGAGTAGACTGCAAATCTAATTCTTTTCTACACATCCGTATCATAGTCACAAAAGTGAAGTGAATACTAGGCAAACAATTCAACCAGTAAATAAAATTACTTCAATTGTGGCCACAGGAGTTTAAAATACAGAATGGTTTGGTAAACAGAACCCCAAATTCTGGTAAAAATTGGTCAGTGTTGACTGTAAAGCATTCTGGTCCATCACCCTACCTCCGTAAAAGCTCCACGGGACTCTCAGGAGGCCTTCAATATACAAAACTGTCAAATATTGAATGATGGGTGTGAGTACTTCCTATACACAGAAAAATCCCCGTACATTACTTCCTACCTTTACTAACACTAGTAGTATTTACATTAAGAACAGTAATGTTCCTACTATACCACACTCCAAGAAAAAAGTTCATGGTGTCTTGTTTTGAGCCCTGGATCTTCTTTTTTCCGGACTTCTTCTATATCTTGAAGAAGAAAGGAAGAAAGAAGAAAGGACAATATATAACCAGTAATCGAGAGATCTACGATAGCACTCCAAATATCTCTAAATTAGCATTATGGAACTACTTCTCACTCTTGAAATTTTCAAAGCTTAGCATTTTACCTTGATCTTTCAAGGATCTTGGCACAAATTTTACAAATTTGTAAAATACACACCTGTGAGTTTGCACCTGAGGTCCAGATCCATGACATATCCTGCTGGTTTGTGGAAAGAAGAAACAGTGACTATGGTGCATTGTGGCCCAAGGTTTCCAAAGCCCAACATTATACACCAGAGACCTTCTTGCTGCACCACACAGCAGGCAGCTAATTCACCCACCTTCTGAAGATAAAGTTTCCACCCTAGCTGGACAGCAGAATTACCTAAGATTTTTCTGGAAAAATGTAGTATGTGGGGGCCAAATTCTGTTTTATCAAATGTTTGATGATGGAGTCCAGGACATCTATACTTTTTGAAGTGTGCAATGTAACCTGATGCATGCAGTCAGATGGAGCATCTGCCCTCAGAGATCTGATAAGTGTTTTTCCACAAGCCAAAAAAAGTGTTCTTTTTTCTTTCTTCTTTTTTTTTTTTTTTAATACTGGGGATCAAACTCAGGCCCTTGTACTTTCAAGGCAGGCGGTAGAATCATTGAGCCAAAGCCCTGGCCTGTGTCCTATTTTTAAAGTGCACCAAAGGAATTCAGTTCATTTATGAATGGATTTTGGTAACCAGAACTACCAAAAAAAATTTTTCCATCCTTCATATATCATTTAAATCCATTCCCTTTATCTATATCGTTGGTGATAAGTAGCTGGCCCTGATTCTCTGTTTGGAAAAATGGAGTGAAAAAAAAAGATGTAGGGCCCAATTAATACCAAATCATATCCTCAACTAAAATTCCAAAGGCAAAAGTAATAATATTAGATACATCCATCCCAGTGAAAACCAGGAAGTAACTGGCAATGAAGATGTTAGCTCTACACTTAAGAAGCTTTTGACTTAGTGAGGAAGAGAGACAGAAATGAACAAACATGATTACTCATACAGTGTATGAGAGACAATGAAGCCACACATAGCACACAACGAGAAAGCCAAAGTGGGGCTGAACTCCTCCTGCAGGATCAGAGAAGACTTGCAGGAAGGAGAGTTGCTTATATTGAAATTTGAAGAATGGGTATGAGTTAGCTAGGCCAACCAAGAAAGGAGGAAGGAAACTGTGGGCAGGAAAAAAACAACAGGTGCAAATGCAGGGAGACAGAGAAAAAAAATTGTAAGTGCGAAAGTCACAAGTAATGCACTCTTTCTGGAGCAGAAGTTTTCTTGGCATAGGTGAAGGGAAAAACAAACCTGGGCTCTGATCACAGTGGTCTTTTCCATCATGTAGGAAGTTTAGATTTTGTCCTGGATGTGATGGAGAGCTCCTCAAGAATTGTAATGCAGTTATACCGTCAGATTTCCATGATGTAGACTCATGGACAGTGAGGGGTGGAGGGGCAACCGTAGGCAAAGGGTATTGGTGTGATTGATGGCAACCCCTGACAGATGAAGATTTTGGAGATATTGAAGAGCTGGAACTGTCCTAACTTGGCAAATGCGTAGATGGGTAAGAGTGGCAAGATACCCTGGGCCTTCTAGGGCTCTAGAAGGGGGCAGCACAGTGTACAGCAGACAAGTATGGGGTCTTTGCTGGATTACCCGTCCTGCAAACTTGGGCAAGTTGTTTAATCCCTATGCCCACTTACGTAATCTGTCTGTCATTTCATGTGTAAAAAAGGGACAAAAGAACGATATGCCTTCCTTATAAGGTCATTGTAAGGACAAAATTAGTTCATACAGAACATGTCAAATACTCAGAACAGTACTTAGAGCACAGTAAGTACTATGTTAGTGTTGGTTTCTGTGGATGTCATGGTCTACTAGGATTTGCTGATTTTTTAGGCCTGGGCCCAAATATTAGAAATGTTCAAGTCTTACCTAGACTTCAGAGAATCCAGAATTCTCCCACATGCTCTCAGGTCAAATGGGATTTAACAAAACAGAAAACAGCCCTATAAAATCTATAGTCATGAGTTCTTGAGGTATTCTCTCCTAGTCTTATTCTTCGTTTGTTTAGTTAATTCTTACATGTCTAGGGCCTCAATGCTTAAAGTCTGTATTGTGTGTATGATGTCTATAACCTATGCTTTTAACTGTTTTAAATTAGTTGTATTCCTTAATAGTTTAGAAGCATGTGGCTTTATTGGGACTTGGTATGAATTATGGGCCATAGAAAAATATATGGTGATATGTTTTGTCTTTTCAAATTTTTATTTGATGGTAACAAACCTATAATTATATTTTTCTTCCAAACTGGGAAAAGATGGATCATTAAACACCTGTTTTTAGCTTGGCATGGTGGCCTGTACCTACAGTTCCAGCTACTCCAGAAACTGAGGTGGAGAATGGCAGGTTTAAGTCCAATCTACACAACTTTAATGAGGCCCTGTCTCAAAATTTTTAAAAGTGTTTAAAAGGCTGGGGATATAGTTTAGTGGTAGAGTGCTCGCACAGCATCTGAAGGGCCTTGAGTTCAGAACACAGTACACAAAATAAGTAAATAAATATATGTAAATCATATGTGTGTGTAAAATCTTTACATATATATGCAAAATATATATTAAATGTTACATATATTTTACATATATATGTGCACATTTGAAGTACCTAATTGAAATCTGTGGCAGACTTTAAACTTTTCAGTTTTTAAAAACTTCTCAGTTTTTAAAAATCCATAGTGCACCACTCATCAGCCTTCTAGCTAAGACCAAGTATAAAAATCCTTAGTATAGTTTATATAAAATAAATTCAGTGCCTTTGATTCATTTGTTTTTGAAAAAAAAAAACTGACAATGTTTAAAAGCCATGTGTTCTTAAAGTCACCTGAATTTATTTCTGTTCTAAATAATCTGCTCTAAATTTAAAAACTTACAAATGTAAATGTATATAATTAGTATTATGATTACAACTATTTAAAATGTATGCATAATAAACATACTGGAAAGAAATTTTTTAAGTACTCATATTTTTCCCCACATTTCCATTTTCTTGATCTTTAGGGATTCTAATGATGTTTTCAAAAGAGAGGAATTGTTTCTATATTGAACATCACCATTCCTGGCACCTATCTCCACCCTAAGCTTCATAACTGGAACTTCCCTTCCTTTGTTTCCTTTCTGTCCATTCACATTCTATGGTTCTCCACCTGTCTCTCCTTTTTTATTGCTCTTTATTTATGGATAGTGTCTCTCTTGTGCACTCATATTCTGGATTCACAACTTCATGATGCTCTTTACTTAACTTGCAATATTAGAGCTTCAAGTGTATACAAACAAAATGAGCCATTTTCTGCGATGCCCCAGGTTAACTCTTTATGAGAACATTTAACAACAAGACAAAACAAAACTCCCCAGACACACGCAACTTCTGAAGAAACACCTATTCTCTATGGAATGAAGAAATCTGCTTTTACTTTGTAAAGTTCACTTGGTGAGGGCTCAATAAACTACACTAAGCCTTAAATTACTATGCTGGGTATCCACAGGGGAGGATGAATGCTGCATACCAAAAATCTTTTCCTCCATCAAGCTAACTGATTACAATTGGAATTTCCTCAAATGAGCTTGTTTGATAATTCGTCTCATTACTACTGAAAAGGAAATGGAAACCAAGGACTTGCGGGCAGGAAGCAGTAAGCAAATCTGATCAAAGGTATAACACAGAGATGTTGGTTTAGCGCAAAATAACAAAAAGACTCGTATCATATCAAATAAATTATCTACAATTAATAAATTATTAAATTCATAGGCTACTAGCATATAAAATAACTATATGTGAATAATCTAAAAGCATCAAGTATGGATATCTTCAAATGCAAACCAAAGTAGAGATAATACAGAAAACCAACACTGAGTGCCATTTATTTTTCCCTACTAATTCTAGGTTTAGAATGTACTTTGAATTTCACTGCCCAATTACCCACATCTATATTATATCATTGCTAACATCATTACAACATCAGGCTCAATCTCAAGGGAAGGACTGTAAACAAAGGCCAGTTGGCTAAAGATAGATCATTACTGACACATCCACAATAAGGGAGGTAACTAGGAGTAATGAGTATAATCAGGAGGAGTAAATTTAGGCTAAATACCAAGAAAGAATGTTCAACAGTGAAGACAGATTAAAGCAGGAAACTTCCAACTGATAAAGATCGCTGAAACACTTCGATCCATTAAGAACAGCTTTTCATTCAGAAGAATATTAAATAAAGGATTTCAACTGGTGAGAGAACTAGGAGGGGCAGCAGACAGAAACTATTTTTATGTTGAAAACTTAAACAGAAATAAGGTGACTGATTTCCTCATAAAATAGGAAAACCAACTGCAAACCAATCTCATCTGACGCGTCCTAGGGAACAGTAATCATGGAAACCATTTGGAATTAGAATAGTCAGAGTTCAAATCTCACCTCTGTCACCAGTAAGTGAACATAACAAAGTATTTAACCTTTCCAAGCCTCAGTTTCCTCAACTGAAAATAGGATGGGCTGAAAAGGCTGCCTTATAGAACTACTCTAAAGTCTAAACATGATAATACATATTAATACAAAAATACTCATAAAGCACAGAATCCTGCCTGGATTACGGTAAGTATTCAAGAAATAGTGCATCTTATTACTATTAGAGGTTTGGCTCTAAATATCTTAAGTGAGACATTTTGATCCATTACTATAAGAACTTCTTTTTCTTCAAAGTAGCTAATCACAAATCAAATTCTGTTGTGGTTTTACAGGTGATCACACTTCTTCAATCCAAAGTTTCCCCAGAAATCTAGTGAGGTTATAAGACAGTTGCCAGGCATGGTGGCAGAAATCTGTAGTCTCAGCACTCTGGGAGGCTGAGGCAGGAGGATCTTAAGTTTGAGCTCAGCCTGGACCACTTGGAAACTTAGCACCATTCTGTCTCTTTTAAAATAAAAAAGAGGTGATGATGTTGTTCAGTGCCAAAGCCTGGGTTCAATCCCCAGTACTGAGGCAGGAGATTAGGGCATGGCAGAGTGGCTGGAGAAGTAGGCAGGATCTATTAATTGCAAAGTTCCAGGACACATGCACGGAACAGTTCCCAAAACCCTGCACATGGGACCAGAGTACTGTCATCAGTTCTTCTTGTCATAACTGGAAAGGGACGGCCTAGGCCTAACGTCAGCCTGAGGAGTGAGAGATACAAAAAGAGTAGCCCCTGCGCTCCTTCCTGTGCTATCTCTCACAGTAGTCCCCCTCACACTGCAGTGTACTGTTTCCCTACTTGCCCCAGGCTCCTCCACAGAGCATGTTGCTTTTCCTACCTTTAATGAATATAAAACCTCGCTACTTTTTGCACTTGTTTTGTCCAGTGCTTTGTTCAACAAAGAAGAACCTAGAAACCACCTCTGGAAGGAAACCCCAGAACCCGGTAACAGTACCTCAAAGAAAATAAGAAGACAGTTGCTTCTATTTAACGTTGCTTCCCAAGTTTACATGGACCCAGAAAGCTGTATCATTTGCCCTCAGACACCCTTGTCATCTTTTTCATTTCTCTTCAATGGAAAAAATAAATTATAAATTTCAAACTTCAGTAAACCAGAATGTTAAAGAATAATAATGGCAGATGTTAAAGATGCATGGATTTCTGTACAGATTACAATGCCCCACAACCTTTACTCTGAACACTAATTATCATTTTAAAGTACTGTAGACATTAAAGGTGTAGAGGATTCCGTCATTTCACACTGATCCCTTACAGTTGTTTCATATTAAATAAATACCTAAAATCTAAATCTAAGATGTGATCTAGGTTGAGAAAGGAGCACAAGGGCTGATAAATTTAAGACTTTTTTAGAGGTTGGGTAGAAAACAATAAAAAATGGAATTAGTAGGTATACTTTGCACTCCAACTTAGAAAAGCAAAAATGAACCAATTAAATGAAAATGACGTAGCTTTCAGACATCAGTTATATTATCAAAATAGTTCTTCAATAAGTTTATGCACTTTTAATAAGCAACAGCATTAGTCAGTAAAAAAAAATAAGAACTCTGATGCATTCAGAGCCTATAGATCTAAACCAGACAAAACAAAGCCTCATAAATGTGTTTGTTCATTAATTCTTAAAAAGCCAGACTCTGAGTTGTTATCATGTCACCTGGCACCAAACCATACTCAATTTAGAGCAACTACAAAGTGGAACCCATAGTCTACATTGGCAGGGTTTTTGATCACACTAATTAACAGCCATTTTGTTTAAAATAAACAGATTCGAGTCTAATTGCCTTTTTTACATAAGAAAGAGAAGATCTTAAAAGTAAAAACATGCAAAAGGAAAGATCAAACTCCACTCAGACAGATAAGCAAAGTGTGTGTGAGGAACCCAGAGCAAGTCTGATCTGCTTTTCAGACTGACAGCATCCAAGGGAATTCAGAGCTAGGAAAGGCGAAAGGGAAGCCAGAGATGCGTGACCAGCAACTAACTGATCATCTTGTATCCCCTCCCCACACAAAGCCATCACACCTTAATGCGTAACGTAATAGGCAGTAGCCAGCCTGACCATCCTAATTAGGAGAGAGCCTCGTACTATAGGCAAATCATTCCATCTACGCTCAACACATACAGTGCCAGAAGAGGAAGCAGGGTGACTGCAAAGCTGAGAGACAAACCGTGGACTGGTGTACTACATTCCAGATGTTTTATTTGAATTGTGTATTCAAACAAATGAGCCCCTAGATTGGTGGCCTGTTTTTGAAGGCCCTCAAATGGTTGTTTAACATAAAGTCAATTGTACTTGGTTCCATGGAATCTATTTTGATTTAAACACCAACAGCTGAGTTTGTGCGCATGCTGAATTTTCATCTCTCTAGTCTGTCAAAGCAATTCCTGGAGATGTTCAGAGAAGTCTTTAGCTGCCAGAGCTATCATGCAAAGATTATCAGCTACATGGGCTTATTTTAATTAACAAGTAATATGCTAATCAATGTGCTATGTAAGTGTAATGTTCTATATGATAAAACTTAAACCACGAACTAATGAATATAATTTTAAAACCATCACTAATATGCACCTATGGTCAGATATTTTCATGCACCGTCAATATAATAGACATGTCACTCATTGTGAGGTGTATAATACCTACAGTACAAGAAATAATAATTTAAAAATCATACCTGACTTTAACCTCTGCAAAGAATTTTCTCCCTTTGTTTACTCAAAGAACACAGACTACTCAAAAACATTCATTTTCTGTTAATCATGATATCCCTTACATAGAATAAATGCTACTATGCAGATGGGGCTTTCCAAAGTGTCTGGGGGAATCAACTTTAAAGCTAATCAAATATGATCAGCATACATTATTATCCATATTCATAATAAGCCTGAAGCTGAAACTATGCTCTGCTGGTAAATGCTTAACAACTGACTGTCCAGGAGGAGGGGAGAAAGCTCTGACTTATAGTATTTGCAAATTTCATGGTAAAAGACCCAGGATGTCCAATTTCAAGCTACTTGCCACCATGAAGTCAAAGGACACAGAGTTAGCAAAAGCACCCAAGTGGCTCCCAGCCTGCAGAAATTGGTTTGGGGAAACTCAAAACCTCTTAAAAGTACAACACAAATTCCCAACAGCAGAATTTAAGTTGACTATGGTGTTTTCAAATATCCACATCTCTAAAGCCTCACTGTTTAAACTTAAATACCAAAAGTTGTTGTTTTCCTATTTTATAAAACCTTGGAAGTATTTTCAGGTTTTCCTGTCCAGATTAAACAACCAACAAATATAGTTCAATTACTCTTGACAAATGATATCTATGTGTAAGACTCTGAGAGCAGTTATAAGACAAAGCTTCCCACAAATGATTAGAGTTGGCCCTCAGTTAGAAAGGATTCCCAAAGGCCCAGCCTTTCTGGTTCTTTTCAAATAGCCTGATGTATCTTCTAATACCTGAAATTCAGAGAAAGAACTGTAACTAATAAATGGAGCTGTTAGGCCAATTTGAAGTTAATTTATCAAGCTACTCTACAAGTCTTCTGCCTGCTCTGCAAGTCTTCTGTTTATGTACACATAAAAGATGAAAAACAAGTAGTGCTGAAGAAACTAAAAAAATCATTTAGCACGCAATAAAAATCCTGATCAATCAAAACCTTAATGAAGGTTGGCTGAAGGTGCATTAACATTTTAAGAAACATTTAAATAGATATAGTTTATTTGTATAAAGATACTATCATTGTTATCGTTTAGGGAATAGATGCCTGAAAGACACCAACTAGGTATATGACAGCTGAAGTTACTCATTTTGAAGGGCTACTTTTTTGGGGGGTACCAGGGACCAAACTCAGGACTATGCACTTAGTGAGGCAGGGAGTGGAACCACTGAGCTAAATCCCCAGCCCAACGGACTATTTTTAAATATAATAAGATAATGAATTTTTATGCATATTGTTATACAGTATATGGTACTTTATACAAATAAAATTTTTTTAGGTAGATCCAGGTTTAATAGAGTTTGTCAAAACCTCTTTTAGGATGACTTATCTAGCAAAATAATTTGTTATAAATAACTTGGCTTACAAATCCAGAAAAATAGTTACCTATATTTGCTGGCTTCAAATTCTGTTTGGATAACACCATCTGGATGATACACCCAATGTTATGTCATTTTAAATATTGATATCATGGGGAATAGTCTATAGAAATTTAGAAGATTACTATGTCATAATTTTAAATGCTTTTATTATAACAAGTGTCCATGAGAAGACAGTATGGACTAATTTGTAGCACCATGTGCTTAACTCTACCGGCACTTTGTTAAATCTACAACTCATTGGAAATGGGAAATAGTAAAATTTTGTGTGTATATTAAAATTAGTATATTAAACATACATTAAAAAAAACAATTAGGTTACAGTCTTTACTGAGGGAAGCACAAGTAAGCACCACCGAGGGCAACAATCACGTGCCTCCCACCTTTCACTCCCAGCATCCAGCACAGGGACTTGCAAACAGGAAGTGTCCCACCTGGGCTGAAGATGGAAGTGACGCCTGCAAGGTGGAAAGGAGGGAGAGACACTCCGAAGAGGCCAAGGGGACCTGTGCTGTCAGCTCTCCCTGTGTTCTTGGTTCCCACCACCCCACGTGTTATCCGTGTGCTAGAATGGTGAGTACCCACCCAGCAAGAGATAAACGACATTTCAGAAGGCACAGAAAGAAGAACTTTCGTAGAGGAAAGTCAACAGGCTGAATTGAAACCTTAATGAGAAGCAGGAGAGAAAACCTTGCCGTCAACCTCAGCCAGTGCCACAGCACCTAACATGCGGAACAGTCCTCCCCCGAGGAAGGTCTGAGAACACAGTCCCCTAATGAACTGTGTGTCACTGGTGCACCAGGAGGGGAGCACAACACCCCAAGTCAAACATGGAGCCACTCACACAATCTGGCCGATTCCTGTTAATGTCTGTTCAATCTAACAATGAAGAGTTAGAATTTGGATTTTGAATGTTGTTGCTCTTCTCTTTTTCATCTTTTGAATGTTTGGACTATGTTTTATAACAGCATTAAGTCATGACAGATTCAAAATTTACAAAGAAATACTGGTCCTCACCTCAGAGAGTTTGCAAAGCCCTGTTGTATAAAACAAGGCTACCCTGGACAACTCAAGTAATGCCTATAAATAAACACTCAGTGGTCGTCTATTTTTGGTCAGCTATTAAAGAAAAAAAAGGTTTTGACAACAAAAACTGACCAACAATAAAAATATAGCAAACTTGCTCCATTATGATTATTCAAGCAGGAGCTGGATGGCTGCAGGAGTTTGAAATTCTACTCCAGCATGGTTCCCACAACCCTCTGTTTCTTCCTAGCCACCACCTCACACTGAGCTCCTCTCCCTTCTCTGCCTCCCTCTACACTGGGGGCACCTTCAGGGCAGCGACAGCCATTGCGTCCCTGGACAGGGTAGAGGTTCACAAAAGCAATCTCTCCTATAAACATCAAATACAAGGATACTGAAGGACCGGTCTGTGATTCAGTGATTCATAAGAATGAGAATTTCAACTGAAAGAAGATTTCATGACATAGTTCCAAAATCAGGTAAAATGTTCCACAATTAATAGTGTTATAATATCCCATTAGCACTTCTATGCTTAAGTTCTGGGACAGAGATTTTATCTCAGCTATAGTATTTCCTTTTTTATGTTTTTTAATTTTCAGTGTTTTATTAGTACATGTTTTTACATTCCTTGTGGAGAGTTGATACAAGTACATAACACATCTATTCTCTTTTATTCACCTCCTTTCCCTTCCCATCTTGTGATCTCCTGCACATCTGAGAAAGATCTAACTCCATACTTCCTATTATGTCTTTTACGTTACCCTTTATTTATATTTATATATATTTATACTCTATTTATATTTTGTATTATCATATAAAAGCAATCATGCAACATTTGTGTGTTTGATCAATTTCATTTGACATAGTTTCACAGTGTACTGATTTTCCTGAAAATTACTGAAGTCTATCCTTCTGTATGGCAGAATAGTACCCCGTTTCGTGTAAACACAACTGCTTTATCCATTCAACCGCCGACAGACACACCGGCTGCTTCCAAGATTTAGCTGTTATGAACTGTGCTGCTTTAAACATGATTATGCATGTATCACTGTGATACAATATCTTTCACCATTTTGGGAGTATTGGGATTTAAATACTGGTACATACTAGCTTTAGTGAAAGGATTTCATGGCTCTTCACAATTATAATTTCACCACCAGAGTGTTAAACATGACTACTGGCAAGCAATTTTAGAAAAAAAGAATTGCCTCACACATGGAAAAGACAGATTCATCACCACTATACATGAATGAGAGTCTCAGTTTAATTAGAAGGAAATACTCTTGAAAAATAACAAATACATTAAATTCTCTGAGTTTAGGGTTCTCTTTAGAATGAGATGAACATTTTTATCACTCCTGCATATGGAAGAGTTTGATAAATGTTATTTAGGTCTAAGTATGTTACTTAACTCTTACTATTTTTATTTATCTTTATAGGTATCTGCATTTAGATCTAAGTATCAATCATTTTAGATATAAGCTTCGTAGATTCTCATTGATGAGTATAGTTTGCCTTTTCATGGAAATCTATTAAAACAAAAATAGTTAAATAAATCCACCTGTTTTTGTTTTGTTTTGTTTTGGTACCAGGGATCGAACTCAGGTACTTGTGCTTGCAAGGCAAGCAGCAGAACCACTGAGCTAAATTCCCAGGACCAGGAAGTATATATTTACTAAGTTATCAAATTAATTTGTTGGGAAGTTGGAAAAAACAAGAAAACTTTCAAAACAGAAACTTAAGCCTCTCAAACGAATATAGTTAAAAGAACAAATCTGTTCAATGCCAAAAATTATCTCTTATCACACCAAAACTAATGTTTTTAGTAATATATTTTTTAGGATTTTTTTAATGACTATTGAAGTAATAGAATTAAGCTTGGATTTCCTTTCACTGGACTTAACAACAACAACAACAAAAAAAAACCTTAGCACTATTTAAACAGTTTGTGGTATTTTATATTAAAATCCCAAGATCATAACAGGTCAGATTTCCATCAGTCGATTAAGATCACCAAAGAACACATCTACATCTTTCTTTTAGCACTTATGTCATCTTATTTTCTTGAAAGAAAAAAACCCACAAAGGTGCTACCCTACAATACTGTAACTCAGTAGCTTTTTCAGTATATTGCAATATTTACCTTCCATCCACAAGATTTTGTAGTTTAGGGGGAAAAAAAAGGATTGTAGGGCCAGGGATTTAGCTCAGCGGTTTGGTGGCCTGCTGAGTTCAATCCCCGGTACCAAAAAAAAAGAATTGTATTCCTCTCACCTTCTTAAAGAAAAACCTCTCCACTTCCAGCTCAACTGCTTCTAAACTGAGCTTATTCTATTCGTTTCACTTGCTTGTGTTATGCATCCTCTGTTTCTGTTAATGGTAGTGCCATTTCTTTAGCTGCCCAAAATAGAAACCTTTGTGGCAGGTTGGTTGTCCATGCTCTTGCTTTCCTTCCCACCCAACTGCCAGGTCTTGACAGCTCTCCCAAGGAAATCTTTGTTTCCATCGGTTCCCTCCACTGCATTCTCACTTGTACTAGCTCAGGATCTATCTATTCAAGTCCTTTTCCATTCCGTCCTACATATACACCAAATGATAACTTCTGCAAGACTACAAGAAACTTCAATCATGTAATTCCCACGCTCAGAAATCATAAACATCTTTCCAATGTCAGAATAACATCCTAAATAACATCCAAGTTATTTAAGGACTTCTGCTACCTGGTTCCAATCTACTTTCCCGGCCTCTACCATCACTACTTCCCTTAGTGATGAAAGGATACACCTTTAACCTAGCAAGTTGAACTTCTCAAAACTCCCTTCAAACATCCTGATTTCTTCACTGAGCATTCACTGAAGTTGTTCCCGCTACATAGAATGCCATTTCTCTACATTGTTGCATCTTTGCAGATATATCTGTTTGCAGATGCATCTCAATTCCATGCATTCTTCAATATACAAGTCACACGCCAACTCCCTGCTATCTTCCTTTAATGCCCCCCCCCATTTCTACTGCACAGAAAATGGCTAAAAGGTATTAAGTGCTTACTATGCCAGGGCACTGGCTAAGTTTCTATGCACATGGCTTGATTTACTCTTTGCAATGGAAAGAAAGGTTAAACAATTCATTCAAGATCATACACTTCTTCAGTAGTATGTTATACATCTCCAACTCTGAAATGCTGAAAAGTACACTTATACATACTGTGGTTTCAATAAGGATGTAGGAGATGTAAATGCTCTATACTTTTTACAGTGGAAAATATTAAATGGATATCCAGATATTTATTCATTTTTGTATATGCTTATTAATTATGGGATTACCTGATAAGTATGTGCAGGCCCCGGAAAGTTCATCCAAAAAAATCATAATAGCCAATGTTTACTAGATATCTATTATACACACACACACAGCTCTAAGAACTGGCAAGTTTTAATACATTTATATCTGAAAGTAACACAATTCTTTTTTTTTAGAAGAGGATGACTGATCTACAAAGACACAACTATTTTACCGAAGTTTCCCTATCTACCAAAGATCCAGAGAAGGAATCTAGGCTGAGAAGTTTGGCTTTAAAGCCATGCTGTTTTCTCAATACTGGGCTTGCTTCTACCCTTGAGGACTGCAGAACTGTCTGGACCACCTACTAATATACAGTTTACATTTAGCTGAATTCCAAAATATTTTAAAATTAGTTCTTAAAAATAGTCCTTGTCTAATCTATACAATATAAATGGTCTGGGAGAATTCTACCTTTTTTTGTTTGTTTGTTTGGTACCGGGGATCGAACTTGGGACCGTGCACTTGCAAGGTATGCGCAGCACCACTGAGCTAAATCCCCGGCCCCAGAATTCTACTTATTTTTAACCACAGGAGTTAATATAATCATCAAAAACCATATGATGAGAGATTTCAAAAAGAAAAATAAAACACATGGATAGAAGAATCATCATTAATTCCAGACATTGGAGAGACATTGCCCTTTTCCTCAGTGACCATTCTATAATCTCCTGTTGACAACAACAACTTCTAAGGCAACAAGTAGCCAATGTTGTCACTTATGTGTGGATGAACTGATACAACACACACACACACACACACACACACACACACACACACACACTTGAGGGATTTCCATGGGACAAGAATGACCATTCTATAATCTCCTGTTGACAACAACAACTTCTAAGGCAACAAGTAGCCAATGTTGTCACTTATGTGTGGATGAACTGATACAACACACACACACACACACACACACACACACACACACACACACTTGAGGGATTTCCATATGGGACAAGAAAGAACATAAACGAGAGAAACATGCCAGCATAGGAACAGAAATTGCCCTTAAATGATAGTTTCTCCTGACACAGAATGAAAGATAAGTGTAATTCCCTCAAGGAAAGAATGGGGAAATTGAGACAGCTTTCATTTGGCAATGATAACATATTAAGAACAATTTTACTCATAGGTTTTTCAGTCTTTGAAATGCTGACACTCAGCATTACCAGAAACAACATTCTCCCTACTGCTATTACTACTGTATGTTACCACTATATACCAGTGTGAAGATGTATGCAAACCCTGATCATTGTGGAATGCTAGATCTCCTAAGAAATAAAAATGTTCACACTTGTTCAATGAAATTCAATTTCAATCTGTCTAACCCTTCTAAAAATTTATGAGCCAAATACACCCATAAAGTAGATACACCACAGCCTTTTATTCTAGAAAATGTGTATCTCAAAATTATTTTTCATTTATTTGATTTTATGATACTACTTTAAATTTGGGTAGAATGTTTTTAAAGTACAACTCATAGCAGAAAAAATTTCATAAATGTGGACTACTGAGACATTATGCATGCTCACTTAAAATTTTTAAGACTACTGTGAATAAAAGATTGCTCTGAAGTCATTAATACAGTACTTATATCTACATTCATTCGTTAATGGAAAATCAAATTATTTACCTGTTCCAGGAAGGGTGTAAATATATAAATATACATGTACATATAAGTATGAAAATTCAAATAAGATATATTTCCCCACCATCACTACTGTAGCAACTAGGGTAAAAATACAAAGTACCACAGTGAAAACACAGAGTTAAAACAATGTTCATGATGACTCAAATTCAGTTATAATGATACTTATTTCCTCAGTATGCTGAGTACTGAGAGACATTTTAGAGATTCCCCAATTTTACTTCATAAAGCTTTTCTAATCTTCAAAAAGAAAACCCACATTGAAAATAATACTTCTTTTTATTTTACCCAAAACAAAATAAGAGAATAGCATCATTCAGATTTTTTATGTTTCTGGAAAGTGAAGACACTCAGTGAATTAACTTAGCTCTGAAGCAAATTTTACTTTCAGTGAAAGTTCTTAAGGACTTTTTGGAATTACCACAGAAATTAAACCCTTGTTTTGGGCATCCCCATTCTTTGTCACTTTAATTCAGTTATTTAAATGTCCCATCAATTTCCCTCTCAGATATGATGCAAATAGTCCTCTTAATCAGGACAGAAGCAAATGAGTACTTACACATTCTACCATCACTTCAGTGAGCAAGACAGAAGTATTCTTGTTTTAAAGAAGTATGAATGATCATCCACAGAATTTCTCAACCTTCCATGGGTCTTTTTATCTACTAAGGTTGTAGGCTTATAGTATCAACAGAGAAATTATCAACTTGTTCACACAGGTACTAAACGCTCAGCTACTGAGTGACAATAATCTGGCTCCAACGAACCTAAATCGGATATAAATTAGTTTTCCTAAGCATTTGTCATTGTTAAACTGTACATGTAAAACTCATTTTACAGTGGGAACAAGGGGAAAAAATGAGAACCAAGACCTGGCATGTAAAGGTACAAGATCCCAGTAATGAATGTAACTGTACTGTATACCCAGAATGTACCAATAAATTAAATTTTTTTTAAAAAACTCATTTTACAATCAATATTTTGCCTTCTCTTCATTACTTCATCTCCAAAGCTCACATGAAGTCCTCGAAGTGCTTTCCCTAAGTTCTTTTAAAGTAATTCGCTGTCTAAGAGTCTATATATATATATTCACAAAGGCAGAGAGGAATTATATTTGTGTTGTCCATTACATTTCAGGTCTGTATATGCTGCTGACTTGAAAGTGCTATGAGAAATTTTCCAAGTTTACAGTATTGATAAACATCATTTTGCCTGTATGTAGAGTTCTTGGTCTCAAAACCTTAAGGAGTAAATTTGGCTATTTATCATGTCTCCTACCATAGTACTCATTTACTCAAGCTATATATATTTAGTTCTTCTAATCTTTTCTCATAAGTCAATCCCTTCAACTCATTAATCTTTTTTGTTGCTTGTGTCTGATTGTTTCCATGTGGCTTACTAGGAAGGTAGCATTTTTACTAAAGAGTGCCCCGCCTCTAAATTTTGATTCAGAAGATTATAAACTTCTCGAGGGCAAGGATCACATTTTCTTAAATTAAAAATTAGTTCCAGAAATAAAATGCCTTATTGGAGATGATCTCAAACCACCTTGCCTTTGCTAGCTGACAGTGTTTTAAATCACATTAATTAGGAACACTGCATTTGTTACTTCTTTCTTCTAGGAAAGAATAAATCATAGCTGAGTGCCTTCGGACCTTTGGACTATGGAGGATCTGTGTGTGTGTGTGTGTGTGTGTGTGTGTGTGTGTGTGTGTGCTGGATTTCTGACTGTTGCTGAACATCTGTGATAAAATAATTCTCTTAAAGAAACTGAGCCAAATTTCCCAGTGGGAATGGATCTTATACATGCATCATTGTATTTTTTAGAAAATCACTATGTCAAGAAGTTTTCTTAACTCATTTTCCTGTGAACATTCAGGGACTTTTCCCTTCAAATTATTTTAGGCACAACTTATTTGTATTCTTACCAATCCAATACTTTGAAGAAGGTAGAATCTAAAAAGTTTAAATCTAAAGGTAATAACAAAACATACACAAATGAAATTAGATAATATAATGTCCTTTACTCAACATGGTTTTTTAAATGTATGGAAAACAGATACCTTTGCATTGAGAGGGATGAGAAACTCTAAGGGATAGAAAGGTATGAAGCAAATTCTGGAACTGTAATTTCAGGGAAGATTCACAGATGGAAATAGGAATAAGAGCATTTAAGTATTAGGGAAATGGCCTGCACAGAAAAACTGACATGAGTTCAAGTGAAACAGTAGAAGTAAACACAAGTTATTCAACAGAAGCCTGATAATATATCGCAGCAGAATGAAGACTGAAAAATATGACTTTCACATCCCAACAAATAATAATGAGAACATAGGCCAGATAATTAAAATAACATTTGGGCAGTTCTTGGCTTCAAATTATATGAACAATTCCAAGATTTTTCTAGCCCTGGTAATCAAAACTCCAATCTTAGAGACTATTAAGAAAATAACTTTACCAGTTTCTGAGTTTAGGATGTAAGTAGCTCAGAACTGGCATTGAAAGCATGGAACTATCCAAACAAATTGCTAGCAAGACTTCTTAGTGAGGTAGTGGAAAGGAACAGGCTGGACCAGGAAAACTTCAAATTCCCAGGGTCTCTGCTATTGGCTTGCTATGTGGTTACTATGCACTTGGTTTTTTTCATCTATAAAATGTGTATCAATACATGTTCCCTTGCCATTCATTATGACGACTAGAAATAATGTATCTAAAAAGTCACTGAAAGAAATAAATGGTATAAAACAGGAATCAATAATTGGTAATCATTATTATTATATACCTTCCCACACTGAGGCCTCTTTGTACAACTGGATTAAAAATATTCTTTAATTGCCCCCCCTCGATCCTGAAATGCTCTGCATCCTTTCCCACCTGTCAATAACATACACATCTTTCAAGCAGTATTTCACTAATCCTGTTATAAATACTCCACTATGTTTCATACATATCCACTAAAGGCCTTCTGATATTTTATCCTGCAGATCTTTCCTATTTTTACAATGATATCTTTAGATACAATATACAAAATAGATTAACTAAAAACCCAAATACTTTTCAAAAAGTAATGCAAAACTCAAGAATCTCAGAACCTAATGGAAACTTCGAGGTAACTTTCGCAACAATTACCAGATGTGTAAGTTTCTTCTCTAAGATCCCAACAAAGAAATTTTCAGCACTAGTAGAATGTGCCACTATTGCAAATCAAAGCCCACTTCAACTTGAAGCAGTTACAATAGATGATTCTTCCTTTGACTGAGCCCACACCTTCTCCCTATGGTGACCATGTAAGAAAGAAAGCTAAGTACACTTACATCCAACAGTTCTTTTGCCTTTAGGAGCCTCTTTGTAACCTGAAGACTCTTCTGAATCTTCCTCAAGTCCCTTGCCATTCTGGTTGCTGTATTCTGTAATCATTTTAAGGAGTGGCTTAAAACTAGCTAAATATAAGACATCTAGTGTGTAACATCTAGAGTAGTTTCAGTCCCATATGGGTATTATTGCTCTTTTTCTAGACACTCAAGTTCTGTTAATATGATCCAACATCATGCTAAGCTTCGGGACAACCCTAACAGTGTTAATAATATGACAGTTGTTAGCACATGTTGAAACCTCTAAAACCATTAGGATTTTCTTCCTTTAATAAGGGGAAATCAATTACTGACTATTTTCTTATGTAGAGAAACTTTACACAGATTCCAAAAATAATGACCTACCATTCCATCATGCTGAGATGAAATTAAACCTTGATACTGTCAACTAACATTCTGTTAATTTATTCCAGTCTTGCAGGATCTTCAAATGTAATAATCTACCAGCAAGATGCTTATCCAGGAGGGTGAATTATATACCATGATCAGGGACACACACACAGTCCTCTCATAAGACACTGGAACTTTTCACTATTATATCAATCAACCCTTTGGCTCCAACGCCACAGTTAAAAAAAAAGTATCTATATATTTCCTTTATCAACCATGTAGGAAGGAAGGGAGGGAGGAATAAATCACAAATATTTAGGATATATTAGCATCTAAAAGAAAATACATTAAAATTGAGTATAACTGCTTACACAACACCTAGAAAAGAACATTAAACTAATTTCTGATTTCAATAAATCATATGTTAACCAAAGCTTGACCATGGTAACTACCCACACCTCCGAGTAAGAAAAATTCGTGAATCAGTCCTGGAAAACATTCTTTATTTCCAAATAATCTAAGAATTGGAACCAAAAGATTTATATCTTACCTCTAACAATGAAGACACCCCCCACACTCCCCGCCAGCATTGGTTATTGGTTGATTTCTTGATGGCAGCCATTCTTTCTGGAGTGAGGAAATGTTTCTTTACAAATTTAAACTTTGTAAAACTATAGAGCTGGCTGTGATGGTGTAGACTTGTTATCCCTACTTGTGGGAGGCTGAGGCAGGAGGAATGCTCTCTGCAAGTTCGTTAGTCACAACTACGTAGTTAGACCTTGCCTCAAAAACCAAACAAACAAAACAATCACAACCAAAAAAAGCCCTAGCCTATGTTTGTTCTCTAAATTTTATCAGAGTTTCTTTTATGAACAGCAGTAAGTAAATACTAAAAGGACACTATATTTCAGAACACAGAACAAAATAGTCACTAAATGTCTACAGAGCAGGTATGCAAGAAGGCTAGATTTACAGGAATAAGATAATGTTTCCCTAATAATTCTTTGACTGTTTTACCTAGCTCATTTCTTCATTTTAAAAAATTCAGGTTAAAATTCTCCTTAATACTCCATTTAACACAAGGAGCTATTCCAAGGAACAAAAATTGCCTCTGACCTTCAACTTCTAATGATATTTCTCCCATGGAAAGAAAGTGCATACTTAGTTCTGAATTCCATTCAAATAAGTTGTCATCATGATGACTTCTGATGTCCACTTCACTAGTGAAGCAGCTGCCAGGAGAAGAATAAATGCCTCTGCCCACCAGGTTCATATGAGCCAGCATCTTCTTTTTTTTTTCCAAATAAGAAAACTTTATTAGTAGAGTTTTAGAGTAAGAGCAACATTAGGATTCAATACATTCCCTACCCAGAAAGCCAAAGATAAAAGTTTGGTTCAGATCCTTCTTCAGAGCAGGATTGGGGGGCACCTTTAGCTCCCAATTAAAACAGTAGAGGAAAATTAAATGAGTCTTATTTCCCTGGAGCAAAACTAAAATGTTTAGTTTGAGTTTGTCAAACTGTCAAAGGATGTGGAGGTTAAAAAGAGAAAAAGAAAGCAGACGATGAAATGCTTCATCATGAAACTATTCAAAAGAGACAAAATGTTTGCTTTTACTTAAGATTAAAAATTTTTCTCAGTCCCTATTACTATAGGCCACGTCCTATTATTTGCCACAAGAAACTGTCAAATTCCCAGATACAACACACATCTGATTGATGCATTAGCAGAAGATATATAACTTTTATTTTGGCACAAGAAATGTCAGTATTTTAAAATCCACATATAACCCCAGCCTCATTTTTACCAAGACCCCTTAAAGCCTATCCACTCTAAATAATCAAGTCCAGATTCTTCTAACAGTCTTAAAAAATGGAGATGCTCTTGGTTGATTCACATTAAGCACCATTATAACATATTCATAAAGTCCAAAAACTAAAGTATCACAAGTTAATTGTAATCTACTGGGAGCTTCAAGGATGCTGGACTTTAAAAATGTTGTAGCAGAAAGTTCAAGCGAGGAAGGGATGAGACCCCAGCAAACTATATTTATTGTGTTAATGTACCATTTGTCTTCTGGGCAAGTGACAAAAGGTCATTTGTTCGGTCATTTGTTCTTCATGGAAAGTGATGAAAATAGTTTGCATTGAAGGTCTGACTTAAAGGAACAATGTGAAACCCCTCAGGTCTCAAGTGACCTTTTTATGCCAACACAGCCGTCTAAATCTCTTAAACAGGAGAGCAGTGATGTTTGCACTCTGATTTTCAGTAACTTTAACTCCCTTTTCCTAAATAACTCTGATGGAGAAACTGGACTCACTTCCTTCTCGCTGATCACAGCGTACATACTTGGTCAACTGTCACTGCCAGGTATCACAGTCGAGTATGTGACTGAGAAGCAAGTTCCCAGTCTACATCTGCCAAGTGAGGAGAATATGAGAGAGGCTTACGGTAAAATCTGCTGGGGTAGGGGAAGCTTCCCCTGTTCCCAGGATCTAAGTGGGCTTGTGGCAGGCTGTTCAGTCACCTAGGACGCTGTCTGCCTTCTTCAAAAGAAAAAGAGTGGGCCAGGGATTTAGCTCAGTTCCAGTGGTTCTGCCACCTGCCTCGCAAGTAAAGGACCTAAGTTTGATCCCCAGTACCAAAAAAGAAAAAGAAAAAGAAAAAGAGCATGAGGGAAGAATAATAAAGAGACAAGGAAAGAAGGCCTACAATTAAGTTTGGGGCTAATTCACTAGACCAAAAAAAAAAAATCCAGTTTCCAAACAGCTAGGATCTTGCAGAAATTCCTGCCTCCTTATTGATTATTCAGTAAAATTCATAACTTCCAAGTGGAGAAAAGGTTGTCATTTTAGAAACCTACCAATTAGCATGTTCCCATTTCCAGGTGACAAGTTGGCCATATTCCCCGGGAGGACCAGCACCTCTCTTCCCAACAAAGGGGGCACTGAAGGTAATAGGTAATAGACGGGTGTGGATTTTCTCTTTCAACTCCACATCAGCTGCAACTGATTTTTCCCCTCAGTCTTTGCTAACTACACCTAGGGTTTTCTGCCTAAGAAAAATAACCCAGGCATGCATCTAAAATATTTTGTAAGTTTTAGTGTGATATATAAAAGACAACGAGTAGTTTAAATTCATTCAGGACTGCCCCCTGAAATAGGAGGCAAAATCAACATGGATGCTCTAGCAGCAAACCTCTCTTGGGTTCACAAGTCTTTCTGGCTTTAGGGAGACTTCACACAGTCAGCGTGCTGCTTGGTCACCTGTGGGTGGCAAAACAATGACACAGAACACACGTTGTAATGCTGTAATGAACTGATGAGGGACCATATATATTCATTTACTGTTCATTTCCTTAGCTTTGAGTTCAATATGCAGAGCAAAAAAAGCACCCAATTCACCTAGAACAGATTTTAGTGTGAACTTATACGAAGTTCTGAATTACAGAAAATAACAGTTTCTTAGAATTTTGCCTTCTAATTTTCCAAAATCGATACTGAATATTCATTAAGTGGGAGGGAGTAAAAAGGAAATAAATTGCTTTTGTAGAACTTTTAACATTCTTTTCCTTCTGCTTACTATAAAGTAAAATGGCCCATTGTTCTTTTTCTTCCTTTTTTAAAAAGTATTTCCTTTAAAGTTGACCAGCAGTACTATGCAAGCACATCCTGAAACAGGTATGAAGTCAGTGTGCCCAAGTGTGGCTGAAACGCCAAAAGCTATTTTTTTCCCCTTACACAGGAAAATTCAGGAAAAACTGGTAACATGGGCAGCTCATAGTTTCTTTTGGAATGCTTTCATGGAAATTCAGGCTGTATTTGATACACACACCATATTTTTTAATGGTGTGGTGTGGGTGGATTGTAGAGCTCCAAAATTCATACAAATATCCAAAATGGACAGGGAGAAACTCTCTCATTTCCCTTTTATTGTCTATTGCTCATTTGCTAACTGTTGCTGGAAGCATGATTCCTTTATGTCTATTTTAACTTAAACGTTAGTACCAAGTTCCTAAAACACATGGCTAAAAATGATATCACCTCTTCAAAAAAGATTTTAGAAACAACAAAATACTAAAAGAGCTGCCACATTCAAACTAAGAGGTAAAACAGGATTAACCTCATTCCTTTCATCCCAAAGCCAACCAAGATAGACAAACCAACCAACCAACCAACCAAACCCCACATCTTTTTTTTTCTTTCTATCCCTCTGCATAACAAGGCTGCTGCCTGGGTGGTAGGCATTCATGCTGGCTTGTGTACTGTTCAAGTGAAGGAACTAGTTAATGGGGAAATTACAGATGACTTTGTATGCTGGGTTCTGTGATTTACATTTGTGGTAAAACCCAAGGCAACTGATCTGTAACTCTGACTTGAACTGGGCCTTACATGGAAATTTTTCCTGTCTGTGGCACTACCTAAAACATGCTTTCTGGGAAGGGCTCAAGAGCCCACTCTTGTGAGGAGAGCCTTTGCCAGGGGATTTTAACCTCCTGCACTACACTAATTGTGACAGTTCTGAACATCCCTCCCATTAGCAAAACAATGTTCAGTAGAATCACAAGAGAGTGAATTTTGTTAAGAAAAATTGTTAGGCTATGCAAAACAATAAACTATCAGTCTTCAATGTTAGAGAGTTTATTAGAATCAAACTTTTAAAAGTGAAGGTGCATAAAAGTCCTCTGAGGTATAGCAGTAACTAAAGCATGTTTGACTGACCAATACAGAAAATCATGAAGGACAAGAAGATGCAAGGTTGATGAAGGGGAAAAGAAATGGATTATGAGGTACTGACAAACATGGGAATCACATTTCAAATCAAAGGCTATTCACTACAGTGAAGACTCCTTGCAAAGTATGTCCTCAACAGAACTCAATGTAGCACTTTTTATTCTCATGGGAATAAACTAAAAAATACGCTCTGCCTTTCACTACTATTAGGGATTTGCTCTTTCATACTCCTACCAGAATGTTTTAAGGTTAACCATAAACTAGCAGGTTGCCACATGTTCCAAATATATCTGCTGAAGTAGGAACACAAGAAATTGACCCCATTTAATTGCTTTTAAGGCAAGGAAATACAAATGGATTTGGGGAAAGTGAGAATTATAAGCAGACATACATACTCCCCATTTTTCATCTTGACTTCTAAAGCTTAGTAACTTCACTCAAACTAATCAAAAGAGGAAGGAAGCACTGCTTGTGTTTCTCCATATTTGTCTGTGAGCTTCACATGTTTCAAACTGGTTAAAAATGGCTTTACATAGAGGATGGGGATTTAGCTCAGTAGTTCTGCTGCCTGCCTCACAAGTGCAAGGGCTGAGTTCAATCTCCAGTAAAAAAAAAAAAAAAAAAAGACACTTCCAAAACCAAGTGCAGAGTCTATGAAAGATCAGCAACTGAAAAGGGTTGTTATTTTGGTCAGAAAGTCAGTTTATAAAAGGAACTGCATATTGAGTGATTTGCCTTATTCCCCACTTTTTAAAATTCTCTGAAATCAAGAAATCAACCAATAACAAATGTTGGCGGGGTTGTGGGGAAAAAGGAGTTGGTGGGAGTGCAGACTGGTGCAACCACTATGGAAATCAATATGGAGATACCTCAAAGAACTGGGACTAGAGGTTCCATTTGACCCAGCCATCCCTCTTCTGGGTATCTTTCCAAAAGAATTAAAAGGATCATACCAGAGTGATATACGCACACCCATGTTTATAGAGGCACAATTTGTAATAGCTAAAACTTGGAAACAGCCCATTTGCCCATCAGTTGGAGACCGGATAAAGAAGATGTAGTTTTTCTATAAAATGGAATACTACTCAGCCATAAAGAATGAGAAATTAGACTCAGTCATAGGAAAATGGATACATATTGAGGATATACACCTAAGAGAAATAAATAAGTCACACATGTATAAATTCTGAATAGTTTCTCTGGTGTGAATAAACTGTACTAGTACATAAGATCCTAATGAGATAACTGACATTGTGAAATGGGAAGGAACGGGCTAAAGGTGTAGGGAAAGTGGGAAGGGTAAGGGAACAGTAATAAGGGAAAAAATATGAGAAAATGAAAAAATGGAAATAAAGTGTTTATAAATGGGGTGAAGGGAGGACAGGGACAAGGGGAAAAATAAGAACAAAGACCACCTGTCATGTAAAGGTACAAGATCCCAATAATGAATGGAACTGTACTGTATACCTAAAATGTACCAATAAACTCAAAAAAAGAAAAAAATAAATAAATAAAAGTCCCTGAAAAATCTCACATTTTTGTGAAACAGACACAACAGCTACTTTCCCTCGGAGGAAATATTTTTACTAACTTAAAACAAATATCACACTATGGTATTTTTATCTTGGGAAGTTTATTGAATCTCAACCATGGTAAATAAGGCAGGGATAGGTTCCAGACCATAAAGTTCATGACCAATAGTGATCATGAAATGATGAAAAGTAATCATTTTGTAGACTTCAGTAAAGTTGCTTTAAAAAGTCAATAACTCAATCCTTTCAAGTATTAAAAGAAACAGAGAATTGAGTTATAATAAACACTCAAAACCATCTTATCATTGGCAAGTGATGCTATGCAAAGCTACCTTACCTGAATCACTTGTTAGAGTCCACAAGTGATACTTATATTTCTGTTCTTGATACTTCTGATGAAAATTGGCCTTTTATGACAGAATAACATGTCAAATAGCATAGATTTACTGCTACACAGAAGGCCTCATGTTAGGTTTAAGATGTGAAATTCTATGATTTAAAAATTATAAGAAAGAATACAGTTAAATAAGAAAATTCAAATAGATCAGTCTAAGATGTGAAATTTTTGTATTAAAAATTTTAAGAAAGAATACAATTAAATTTAAAAATTCAAACATAACAATGGTGTGAGCATTCTGAGGATTTCTTTACCCTTTCTTAATTAGATGAAATACTTTTAAATGCCACAAACCCACTTGATAATATAACACCATCTTTTCAGTATCCAAGCTCTTCATCTACTTCACAAACCCTCTGGCCAAAAGGGTTTGAAATTTGTGAGGCTTGCCTACCTTAAAACATCCAATAAATGATATTCCTTTTCCACTCTGGGTGCTTATTTATGTGTATGAAATAAGTTTGATCATTTTCTTGTAATAAGCAAACCTGAAATTTTTCGTTAAAAGTCAAGGTCTCCAGTATTTAACACTGTCAAGACGATTAAAATCAAAGAAAGTTTGTAAAACTGTCACAGTAAAGAGAAGCCTAAGAGATGTATTCAAGGTAATATTGGATCCTGAATGGAATTCTGAAACACACACCAAAAAAATGCATTAAGGAAAAACTAAGAAAATCAGGATAAAGAGTGAAACTCAGTTAATATTAATGTGTCGGTAATGGTTCATTCATTGTAATGTAATTAACCACCAAAGTACTATAAAATATTAATGACAGAGGGAAGTAGAAGTGGGGTAGATGGGAACTTTCTGAACCAAAATATTTCTGA
The DNA here is from genome assembly GCF_012274545.1 of Fukomys damarensis. Lineage (NCBI taxonomy): Eukaryota > Metazoa > Chordata > Mammalia > Rodentia > Bathyergidae > Fukomys > Fukomys damarensis. Next base: position 20,145,351 of record NW_022900931.1, read on the forward strand.
CAATCTACAACGCTCTAAAATGAAAAGTTTCTTTGAAAAATATACAGCTTTTTAGAAATAATGAAATCTACTGATCTCCACCCAAAATGAAAAGAACTTTAAGACCTTTTGTACTCTTCCACGCCTGACTCTGAGCTGCCATGGTAAAGCCCATCTATAAATCTGCATATATTTGTACATCTTGTATTATATCTGTAGCTCTAGTAAACACTGATACACCATGCTTTCAAGAAAAAATTTTGTGTGCATCTTAAGGTCTTGTGTTATAGTGCAATTTACAGCATTCTAAGTAAACAAAAGTCTGTGATGAGAGAGTTCCAGTGTGTCACAATTTTCTACAAAACATAACTACTAAATAAAATGAAAAGGGATGATAGCATTAAAACAAATTAATTATCATTTTTTGCTATCAGTTTTTCTATGATTCTCTTTTTATCAGTTTGATGTGAAAAATACCAAAACATATTATCTAAAGAATCAATTATTTATAGAAATACTTATTTGCAAAATTTAAAAAATTTATCTCCAAAGAGATATTTGTGTTGGATTTGATTATTGAATGTTATATCATTTTTTGCCTTTAAAGGGTAGTTTTATTCTCTGATAGCATGATGGTGGGCTAATCTATTTATAGACACTTGTTATAAAGCTGTGGACAGAAGAGTTAAAGTCCATCTTGCTATTAATGAATCACTGTCAAATTAAGGACATTTAGCTATCATCTGATGTTTGCTAAGGAAGAGTGAGACTTGGTTGTTTTTCAATTTGGCTCCCACTAAACAAGTAACAGAGTGATTTAATCATTCAGCAACATTCTTCTGAGTGCCTGCTATGGGGATAGACCAAATAGAAGACCTGGCTCCAGCATACTAGAAACTTTTCTTAATCAAAGGAAGCCAGTATCAGTAGTTACAGAATCAGAGAATGTGAGAGAAAATTACAAACCTGGTTTTGCTCTCTTCCTGCTTGCATTCAGAACTATAATTGAGCCTAAAAGGTAAGGAAGTGTTAGAAAACTTACTCAGAAAATATAATTCACACAAAAAATAGTGCCTGAGAACTCATTTCCCAAAGAATTTAACAAGGTTCTATTAAGGAGTACGTATCAATCAAAAAAACATCTAGATGCTGGTTTCTTTTTAGTTTGAATAAACATCTGAGATACTCCTAAATTGATTTTCAAAACAGTACCAAAAACACCCAAGCCAAGCTGGGGATTTAGCTCAGTAGTTCTGCTCCCTGACTCGAAAGCACAAGGTCCTGAGTTTGCGCCTTAGTACAAAAAAACAAAATACACAAACCAATTCTGTTTAGATTCAAGGTGTTTTAGGCGCTGGGAATTTAGCTCAGTGGTTCTGCCAGCTGCTTCGCAAGTGCAAGGTCCCAAGTTCAATCCCCGGTACCAGAAAAAAAAGGGGGGGAGGTTAGGTAGTAGAGTATACTTCATGATCCAAAACTGAACCATTTACTAACACCTTACCTATTAACAAAGGGGACCAGAAAAGATATATATTCTAGAATGGAAATCAAACGTACACTTAAGGATGAGGACAATGTTGTAGGACAAGAAATCAGACATATATATTGAGCAAATTCCAAGAACTCTTTCCTACCAATAACAAAGACAAAGATGGGATTTTTGTACATAAATTACTGTACATTTTATACTATACTAAGAAATAACAAGTGAATTCCTTAAATTTATTCTATGATAAAAAATTCAATTGAAAATGCCACAATTCAGCTAAACTGTTCAAGAGAAAATGAATTTGAACTAGTCTCACCTCACAACTAGAGTTAAGGACCAGTAGTCTCTCTTTTCCTTAACTGGGAGAGGTGGGAAAGGTAGGACCCCAAAACCTTAGTAACTACAACTTCTGCTCCTTTTCAGGCAACGCTACACAAGAAAAAAAAACTATAAAGAAGGGTGATATCTAAACATCAAGAGATTAAAGTTTATTCAAACTTTCTGAAAAGGCCAAATTGAACTACAGATCCCCAGACACATGATTTGCCTCTGCCCTTTTTTAAACTATACAAGAACAATAATTAGAGAAAGTGTCATTCACTTTAAAATGCCATTTGTAAAAGTGTAAAGTCAAAACACTCCTCTAGCTTCTCCCTTATCATCCCCCAATTACCCAGCTTCAGGCATGCATTTAAAGAAGTGCGAATTCCAGGTATTTTGACTGTCTGGCTCAGGGCAGCTAAACTGTGCAATTTCCAGGTAACTTATGTAATGCTACTGGGAGTACCAGGAAAAAACCAAAACAACTGTATAAAAAGCCTTGGGGGACTTTTTTATTTGGCTGGTTAAAGTGTTCAGAATTATTTAAGAGCTGGAAAAAGAACAATAAACCACACCTTCAAAGGACTCAGTCTGAATTCCACCATTACTTTCTACTACATTTGCCAATCCAAAATTTCAGTATATTAATGATAATAAAATGAAAGATCATCCAAACAACACATTTTTGTAATTAAACGTGCCTGCAATCAAACTCCTAAAACATAATGTGGTTAAAACACATAGGCTGATTTTATCACTCTACACCTTTCTCTTTATGCTTATGTAAGTCCTCCTGGCTTCCTCCCAAGGAACGAAAGCTAATGTCCCCCGTATTTGTGGTTTCTACAAGCACCACTAAGCATGGAGTAGGTGATGATACTGAGCTGTCCTGGTCTTAGCACCAGACTAGGGAAGCTTCAAGGAAATGATCTCACCTACAACACAGTCACTGAGGACACAGAGTTCTAATGAAGCCGCAGGGTATATTTATAAACATATAAAGTCAGTTATAGAATATGGTTCAATCAGGGCTACAGTCAGGCTACAGTTTCTTATATACATAATGTTATAGTTGAACCATTCATTACAGAAAATTAAAAAGACCTACTTAGACAGTAACTGTTCACCAAACAGCTGGGTCTCTCTCCTAAATATTTATTACTTATTGAAAATATGTTTCTCGGCTATCACTAAGAAAGCTGGTGTTTATTTTTTAAAATTAATTTCTTCTGTTTTACTTCATTATCAACAGAAATATCCCAAATTTTCAGGTAAAGGGAGGAGCCAAGGATGTTAAGAGTGCTTTCCCAGCCCAGTAAATTTTTAAGAAGAGCTTTCCAACAATGACACTATGGACAGTCTTTGTCCTGGGTTTGGAGGATTCACTGGGTGTTTGCCACGGCAGGCATCATTCTCTATGTCTTCCAAGGACAGTTTCAGTTGAAACTCATGACAGACTAATGAGGCAAATAATATTAGCATCACAATTTTACTGGAAGGGAAACAAAGGCTAAGAGAGATTAAGTAACTTTCCAAACAACAAGCAAGTCAGAGACAGCTACGATTCCAGCCCAGATAAGCTGGCTCCAAAATTCACTCTAGCCTTAGTCCTTTTGCTACACTGCCCTTACAGTATTAGAACCATGCTCTTTCCATCTCTTTCTTCCTCAAAGATCATGATCATGGCTGTCAGCAAACAGCAGGAGTATGATTTTTAACTCTGTCTGCCTCAGTAAAACATTAACTCCAGATATCTAACCTAAGAAATTTTCAGAATCCCTGAAGCTGTCAACAATTTGACAAGTATTTACTGACTGCAGCATATCTTATGAATATAATACCTACCCTCAAAGTCTTTATAATCTATCACTTAAAAAGGACTATGCAAAATACTGGAATAAAGTGAACTGCAAAGAATCATCATTACACTTTTCTCTCTAAATCTTTACCAAACTCTTGAAACCAACCTGCATTTTGCTGGTTCACAGATCCTCTCATGATCTGGCCCTCTCTGTCAGGGCACATAACTATCACTTCCTTGGTTCACTGGGCTGCAGACCTTTGACCTTCCTCTTATGCTTGGAACTCACAGAAATTTCATCTAACCTGTCTCATATTTCTCCCTCTCTTCACCCAAACATTATTCTTTCATAAATTCCTAACTGTATTTACAGCACATATTATCATCAGAACATAATTTTCTTTCTATTTTATTTGTTTGTTTGAATCCTCAACCAGAGACCAGGAGCCATGTTCTTTTAGCCATCAATTTCCTCCCAGCACCCAGAATGCTGCCAGACTTATAGGTGCTACATAAAATTTTGTGGGTGAAGAAAGTACTATAGAGATTATTAGAAATTTCCTGCATCTCTTGGGCAAGAAAAGTTTTAAAAAGTGAAAACATGAGATCTGAACTTTGAAAATGATGTAATAACTCATCAAAGATAGATGCTACAGGCCCTGCAGGAAAGAGAAAGCATGAGCAAATGCATACGAGAGAGAAATCCAGAAGAATGTATGTTCAGGAAAGAAAGAACAATCCAGTCTCAGCAGCACAAATCCAGTGTAGGAAAACCAGACTGAGTTCACGTCAGAGAAGCTTTTCAATGTCAGAAGGAAGAATTCTACGAGAATAGGGGAGACCCAGAATGTCTCTGGCAAAGGAAGAGACATAGTTAAAGCCCAGTAATGGAAAGATTAAGGCCTGATTTAATAATCTAGGCAAAGGACATTAATAACATTTTAAGTCTGTCTGATAAAACATGAAAAATCTGCTTCTCTGTTTTTTAAATAGAAAACTCCCAGGAGAGAACAGGAAGAGAACCACTATGAACTTCGTGCTGTTAACTACTGGGACAGAAAGTACAATGCTACAAAGTATAAAGTTGAACATAATGATGAAATTTCTTTCTCTAATATCTGTTCAAAAGTCCTTTGCAAAATAAACACATATTTTATTCTATCAAACCACCCAGTGTGAGTCATGTCTTTGGAAATGTGTCTCTGGCATCTTCTCTCCTCAGGCCTCAAATTCTTTGAGAAAATCAAGCAGATTAGTGGCCTGATGACAGGACAGAAGTCAGAACTCAAAATCCAAATCCAGTTCTGCCACCAACTTTCTGTCTGACACAGAGCTTTATATTTTTGTATTTGCAAACCATCTTTCTATGGTTAGTGTTTTACAAAGTAGCTAACCAGTGGCTAAGACCTAAAATAAATTTTCACAATAATTGCACATATACATGAAAATAAACAAAAACATTTAATGGAGTCCCCTACAAAATATTCTTGCATTATCCCATACTTATCATTTATTTCTCAACCAGGCCAAGAAAATAGAAACACTCACAGGAAAGCATACATGTGTGAGTGTGCCTGTAACTTGGAAACAGTGACTCTGTCTTTAAAAATTCCCAGATAACAAAAATGAAAAAAGTTTCTTTTCAAAAGACATGATGATGTAAACACAAGGAAGTTTAAAATAACACTTGTATAAACTGTTTGAATTGAAGAGAAAAAAACACACCCCAAAAGAGTTTTGTCAGAATAAAAAGAAAACAAATCCCAAATCCTGACAGCGACATAAAAGCCAAATTCTCCCCCTTCCTTTCATAATGGCTTTTCTACTGAGCTTCATTTTGACCTTTCATTACTTTCCCAACATTGAAGGATATTGCCTTTCAAAACTCTCCATTTCTCTGCCGGTTGTACTATTATTCCTTCACCCATTGTTGAGAGTTCTTAGCTACTGCTGTTCCAATATGAAATGCGCAATCTTTGGTTTTTCCCAAACAAATACAAACCAGCATTTTTACACACTTTCCACTTTTAAATTCATACCCTGTATAAAAAGAGAGATAATCATAAAACCATAAATATGCTAAGAAACAGAAATGAGAATGGCTGGATATCTAGCAAAGAAACATCTAGTTTTATAATCAATCCATAGCCAGCACACCCTCCCCCTCCCAACAGCAACAGGATGTGCTGTGTACCACTGACTCTAACAGCCTCGATTCATTAGTCGGAGCCGGGAGGGGGGGTCCAATTGCATGATCTGATTGATAAAGTTTCATTGCAAATTAGCCCATCTCTTTGATGAAAACAAGCAAGGCAGAGACTGTACCATAATTTTATCCTCATAAATTAGGCAACCAGACAAACACTAAACAGAGCTTGCCACAAGAGGGGCAAACTAATTTAATTAATTCATACACAGCACCTCATTAAGAGCAGTTTTAGCACTAGGGTTGTGATCTTGTTGAGTCTGCATTATTTTCCACAAAGATGCCCACTTAGTTGTCAGGGAAAAGGAACAGGGAGAGGGATGAGATACACGCATGTGTGCACTACTTCAACTGAGACGATCAGTGCAGGAAAGCAACCTGAGTGAGCTCGTCCTTACATGTCAAATATGAATATACAAGACTTTTTAAAAGAATTGTTCATTTTAATAGATAGGTTCTTGCTTTTGCTTTTGCTTTGGTTACATGTTTCATACTTTCAAAAGGTAGCAGAAACAAAACATTTCCTCACTGGCACTGTATAATTCTTGGTCAACTCAGTAAATTGGAAAAGAACGAAAAATGTATTGTTTATGAAAAGTAAAGATAATTCCAAGTGCTTCTAGATCACCTTGGGAAAAGATGCGGATGTAATGCTCTCCAGTCTCTTCACATCTTGAAAAGAACACTCCACCTCCCATGGGTTCCTGAGATCTAATTCTTGGAAGCAGCCTTCTTGGCTGTCACTACATACCTCTAAACAATCTGATTTATCTATTATTTCTTTCTTTTTTATAAAACCTCCTAAAACCGTAATTCCTTTAATACTTTCAAGAAGATCCTAGTTTCTAAATAACACTCTCAAATAAGAAGACCTTGGTTTCTAAGTATTTGCAATTGTGTGTGGCTGCTACAAAGGGAATCTGTGAAGAAGTGGCTGAGTGCACTATGGGGGAGGAAAAAGAGGAGATGAGTCTGAACATGTTTTAGGACCAGAAAATAAGAAGTCAATAAAGGAAGGAAACAAGTCAACCTGAAGAGCTCCCAATGGCCAAAAAGGAAACCACTTCAGCAATTAAGTAATATAGTATTAGAGACTAAACTATAAAATAAAATTAAATATGAATCCACACTGATGGAATTAATCAAATTTATTGATGATAAAAATCAAGCACTGGGGCTGGGGATTTGGCTCAGTGGTTCTGCCTCACAAGCACAAGGACCCAAGTTCGATCCCTGGTACCAAAAAATATATTTTTTTTCAAGCTTTGGATGTATCAATCAATAAAAGGGAGAAACAGACTTTTCATTACAGAAAAATTTCAGGTAAATATGAAAGAGAGAAATAAAAAATCATCATTAGAATATTACAGTAATAATTATTGCAAACAAGATCTACTAATGGATACCAAAATTAATTCACAAAAGTTCCAGAAGAAAGAAGATATCTGTATAGTCTCATAGTATTTACACCAAGATATTTAATAATTCAATGAGGAAAAACAGTTAACTTACACTGGAGAAAGGCAGCAGATAGCACCTCAACCACCTGTTCAAGACTTGCTGCCTCAGGGAAAAGACACAGCTTCCCCTGGTACAATTCCCTCAGAAAATCATTACTTCTGCAGTATTCCAGCACAAGTATATATCCTCAATCTGATTATGAGAAAGTAAACTCAAATTGAGAGACATTCTGCAGCATAACTGACTGGTACTTATCAAAGTTGTCAAGGTCATCAGAAGCACGGAACTCTGAAGAAGCATCACTTACAGAACAGAATAAAGAGAAGAAACGACTGGCTTCTATATAGGATTCTGAATTGGGTCTTGTTTTTGGCTTGTTTTTTTTTTTGGTATCGGGGATTGAAGTCGGGTCCTTGTGCTTACGAGGCAAGCAGCGGAACCGCTGGGCTAAATCCCCAGCCCTGAACTGATTTTTAAACCACAAAAATAACATGAGTAGAAAAATTACTGAAATTGGAATATGGTCTATATCTAGTAATAGTGAGGTATCATGTTAATTTCTTGGTTTTGATTATTATACGATGGTTATATACATTGCTAACACTGACAAAAGCTGGGTGAGAGGGAAAAATAAATTCATTTCTGCAACTTGCTACAAATCTAAAATTGTGTCAAAATATTTTTAAATGTAAAGGTTAAAAAGAAGAGGGGATAGTTTAAGGAACTCTACCAGGAGGCTGATAAAACTCAACTCTAGGAAAACCATAGTCCAAGTGACTGATTAGCCAGACTAAATAATCAGATTTTAAGATTCTCAGATTAGAAATTCAGAGATTTTTTTCTAATCAAATTATGGAGGAATACAAAATCATTATTTTACTTTCTTAATTCTAGGGCCCCATAGTTTTGCTTTATACCAATCATTTTAATATAATTAATAACTAATCAAATTAATTTGGTCACTTCATTGTCTAATTTTCTTACAGACATATTTCAATCATTATTGTAGTAATAATAGCAACACGTGTTACTTTAAACTAGGAATTTTTCAGATGCTAAGCATGTCAACAGTTTCACTTGTGCTTATTTTTACAGGACTAAACAGTCTTTTGAATATGAGCCTCGGCAAAAACTAAAAACTGGGCAATAATGTCCTCAAAGTAGAAATGCGAATATTTTTTAAAGTTTTAAATTAAAGGTCACACAAAGGCTTTTCCCTTAAACCTACCTATACTTGGTTCACAGATTTAGTAAGTGTAAAAATGGTTATCAGCAAAATGTGGAAATATAACTGTGACAAGGAAAAATTATACAAAAATATGAACAAATACAAATTTATACAAAAATACAAACATGGCACATCTCTTTCATGACAATCCTAAAATTTAAAACATTTACACATCACTTCCAAAATACCTACTGTTGCTAAAAGCAAAAAAAAAAGTAGACAGCTTTATAAATAATTTTTAGATATAAACATGAAAACAGAATCTATTCTCCATTTTGTTCCTGAAGGGCAATGATACAAATTTTAACTCCTATTCTTTCTAAGCAAAACCTAATCTCTACATTCATATTTACCTTGATGAGTGGATTAAAAAGACTAGAATACTGAGCCTCAAACTAATTCAAAGAAGACACAATTACAATATTTCCAACCAACCTGGCTGCTCTCACTTTTTTTTTCATGCTGCATCTGTGATAAGATGAGGTGCTGGTGAGTGGAAACAAGCATCACAATTATTTCAAGTATTGCTTCTCAATTTGGGGTTTGCAAATTGTGCATGGTGGAGAGGCAATACAGGTTAAGGAGAAATTAAAAACTTGAGAATCTTTGTGGAAGACTTAGGGTTTACTTCTGCCATTAGTCAGTTTTAAGATGTGAACGTGTTGTAATGCTATAGCTAAACTTGGAAAAGGCTAGGATGTCCAAGGTGCCCTGTTTCTTCTTGTTGATTTTGTTGCTGAAGATTCACAAATAATGGCTCAATCTGCTAAGTCAGATCCATATCTGTATAATATCATTATCAGTCTCAACAGAATGTGAGCTGAAAGTGTATACACGGAAAACTTTGGGTGTTTTCTGGAACAGAGAAGCCAAAGAAATAAGAGGTAACATGAAGTAGCAGCTTATTGGAGGAATACGGTCACTGTGAAAGAACAGATGTGATAGGAATTAAAATAAGAAAAAGGTGGTGTTCTCTAAAACAATTGAAAAAATGGAACTTCTTTTGAATATTTCCATATTTAGCCATGAGGTTGACAAACCTCACCATAAGAATTTGTAAACAAACCCGGAGAACACAGGTGCTCTGAAAACAAATTACTATTCAGTGTCACACCAGTGTCACACAGCTAACTTTGTCTGTACCTGAGGTGGTCAACCAGCCAAGTGGATCAAAGAGCAACATTTTTCTTCATTTTACAAACAGTACACAACTTCTCAAACCTATATGCACCATGAGTATACCAGATTTTCTTAAATATAAAACACTATACTTGAGGATCTTGCCATGTTCGTGTTACTTTAGATTCAAGCCCATACCTGGAAGGCCAGAGGGAGTGTGTGTGTGTGTGTGTGTGTGTGTGTGTGTGTGTGTGTGTGTCTTCGTTCATACAGCCAGAGAACACTGGCAAGCCAAGGACAAGTAAATTATCTTCCAAATACACACTGCTATATTAATAGGCATTTCTTCCTCTCCCTTCTTTATCACATCTTTCACCAGCTCTTTTTAATACATCTAAAGCATGTATTTCTGCACTTTTTCCCTAAGCATTTCAAATATATTAATTTATTTAATCTGCAAAAGAACACTATAAGATTAGTTCAATCATAACAATCCCCATTTTACAGATGAAAGAATAATACAAACTAAATGGCTATGCTGAGACTGAACTTTTTAAGCTTTGGTTCTGTGTCCTGTAGTCTTTTTTTAAACTTTTATTAATTTTATTGGTACATTTAATGTATACAAGCTAAAGACATTCATTGTTGGAAAACTGTACCTTTACAGAATCCATCTTGGTTCTTATTTTTCCACCCTTCCCCTGCCCTCCCTTCAACCCCTCCTTCCCTATCTGCAAAGACTTTGTTTCCATTATTTTTCATTTTCTCATATTAATTTCATTCCCTTCTTTCCTTTCCTGTAGTCTTCAGCCTCTAGTATCTTTTTTGCTAGTTTGGGGAGTTTTTGGATGCTATCTGTGGTATCAACACATGACTCATTTAACTCAAAAGAAATAAAAAGCACTAGCAGCTCAACCCTGCTCTCTGTGTCATAAAAGCCTCCACAGTAGTCCCCAGAGCTCTGCGCCAACAGCCTTCAACTCATTGTCACTTGCTGTCGGGCCCACCCCCACCACTTCCAAAGGACTGACCTGCCCGCCTGGGTTCTGAGTTAACATGGTATCTTTCTTATTCACTGTGTTTAGTATCCATAGATAATTAAAGTAGTATAACATGAGAAAAATGAAGAGCTAGCTATTATTCTTTGGAAAGTTCAGATCTAGATTTTTTTTAAATTGGGGTGTTACTTGAAGTAGTTTAATTCAAGCAGCAAACACATAAAACGTTTCCTAAGTGTGTGTCATATTTCACATGCAAGTGGAAGCATATAAAATTGGGGTTTGTTAGAATGCTATTCTACAGTAAATATCTCTGAGTCACACAGTAAGTAGAAGTTATGAGAAATCAGAATTGACTTTACTATGTGTACAAAGTTGACCGTGTAATCAAATCTTAAATCAGGAAGATGTTTCCAAAATTCCATATGAGCAGAAATGTTTTGTTCTTGTTTTGTGAGGAAAAAAAAAATAAGGGCCTTTGGGGGGTTACTCAATACCTTTAAGAATGTAATAAGACCTACAATTCCTTTCTGCCGAAACAAAAAAGTACACAGACTTAAAATTTTACACATGATTTCATGGAATCATAAAGTTCTTAAAGCTATCCATAGTTCTAGTTTAACGACTTCCATTCAATGTGTAAACAGAATTGAAGGAGCGAAGAGACAACATTTCAAAGGTCAGGGACCTATCAGGGGACCATAATTCTTCATAAACATAATTTTTATTAATAATAATTTCACTAGAGCAATGCCCAAATCTAGCCTTAAAGATACTTTTTTGGACTATTGTCTTAAGAGAGGTTGCTATAACAAATCACTGTATACTGGTTGGCCTAAACAATAAACACTGTGGCTCACAGTTCTAGACCAGCACTTAAGGATCAAGCTACCAGCAAGGCCGGGTTTCAGCTCTGGCCAGGGCCCTCTTCCAGGCCTCAGATTGCCAACTCCTAGTGTCCTCACATGGAGAAGGAAGTGTATCAAAATCTGAATAATTAATTCAGGAATTCATTGGACTTTTCTTTCTCCTTGAATGAATATTGAATTTGTAAATATGTTTTTAAGTTTCACTAAGCGATACAGAGCTGGGAGCCCTGAGTTGGGGGTGTTACAGTTCAGACAGAGAAAATGGCACAAGGGTGAAAATCTGATATAAGAAACAAAATGACATTGTTGGAGCCTGGCAAGCAGATGGGTATAAAGGGAAAATAGCACAAGGAAGAGCCAAGTTACAGACAACCTAGAGACTGGGCTTTACTCTTTCAGATGCAGCAAATTAGGTGTGTGTGTGTGTGTGTGTGTGTGTGTGTGTGTGCGTGTGCGTGTGTGTGGTGCTGGGGGTTAGAACACAGGGCCTCATGCAGGTTAGACAAGCACTGTATCACTGAACTACACCTCCAGCTCCTCAACAGAGATTCAAGCAAGGACCAACATGGATAGATTTCCACTGTGGTCCAGTGGAAAATTTTCCAGCCTGGAAAATAAAATCCAATCAGGATCCCACTGGAAAACTACAACCATATTGACAAAGAAGCAAAGGAGACCAGGAGTAAGGTAGAGGGGACAAAAATTTGTAACTGGAAGAGAAAGAAAGAAAATGAACCAAAACTGACAACTTTCGGATGGAGTCACTAACTGACTTTGGCACTGAGATACAGAATTCAGGAAGAAAAGCAGACATTGAAGATAGTGTAGGAGGAAAAGGTTAACAGAGTCCATGTTAAACATGTCAAGTTTGTGGTTTCCATGGTTCACCCCACCTGATATAAATGTGCCGCCCAGGGCATCAATCACAACAAGAGCTATAGATTCAAGAATCCTCGACTATTAGCAGCAGCTGAGGCACCAAAAATGAAAAGGATCACTGGCCCAGAGGCTGTGTCTGAATTTACTTGGTTTCTAGCATGGTGTGGGGTTTATAAAAAGTACTGAATAAATGCTGAGATCCTCCAAAGCAGGTAAGAAGAGGGCAGAGAACAGAGGACTGAGGGCAGACCTCTGAAACCTCGATGTCAAGGAGTGCAAATCTAATGAAGGCCCCTGAAGGAAATTAATAATAAAGCTCAGACTAAAAGAGAGCAAAACCATACAACCACAGAAAAGGAAAGAATAGAGAATGTCAAGAAAAGATGAGGAGTCAACATGAATGGAAATTGCCCATTCACTGGCCAAAATGAAGTGCTTAATGATCTTAGCCTTTCCACCAAAACTCTGAGGCAAATGCCCTACTTTGCTCACCCTAAAAATAAAGATGGGTAGCAGCATGGTGGCCAGCCAGAAGACAAACCACTATTTGTGTGAGCATGACCATGTCATTTAACCTTTCTATCCTCTCCTTACTCTTAAAATGAAGCCTATGAACTATATTATCTGTAAGGTTACACTGAGTTCTAAAATTCTACAAGAGCAAATCCTTTGGTTTAAAGTGTTCCTAAGATAGTAAGAACCAAGTACCACTTTGAGATCCCTTATATTTTAGGCTGGACTTCTGGTATAATCACTTTCTTTTGCTTTGTCCTCTATTTCTCTCCCGTCTTTTTTCCCCTAGGTGATTTCTAAATTGCTTCAGGGGTGAAAGTGATCCACCTTTTAGGAACACAAAAATGACCGTGGCACTTATGGTAATTAAAAAAGGGGACAAAGGAAGATACGATGCTCAGGCTTCATTGGTGCCAATAATTTACAAATACAATATGAACAGCTGATTTCCCGAAACTTTTTTATGGATAAAGAGTAATCAGTAACAAAAGGAAAACACCATCAATACACTAAGCAAGCATGAAAACACATAGCACTCTACCTCCTGACCTACTGGAAGTCAAAGTCAGACAAATGTGCTTATTATGAGTAGTGTGCAGGCCCCAGGTTAGCATGTCAGAAAAAGGCCCTCCCTTTTTATTTGTGCTGCTCTTACATATGACAGTCATGTCCATGGCCCAACGGATGACTAGAAAATTAGTTCACATTACTTCAGCATACTGGTTGCCTTTGGTCTCTTCCACACCAAATATTTAAATCAGGACTGCCAGATTATAGTTTAACAGTGCTACTAGAAATCTATTTACAGTAATAAATTTTGTCAAACAATAAATCTGACATTCCTAATGTTGTTTTTATTAATAAATACTGAGATCAACCATTTACTTTCACTTAATCTGTATTAATGGATTCACAAACCCCTTTAAAAACCAAAAAGAAACACGTCTACTGAATAAGTTTTAATATTTACTACATTAGAGAAATTATTTTTGAAAGACTGAAATCACTTTTCTCAAATTACCCTCGCAATCAGGTAGCTACAGAAACAAGTGTATATTCACACTCAAAACAGACATTTGTTCATCTTGTTATCTAAAATCAACACACAGGTGAGTACAGTGTGTTTTGGAAGTGATTATAGAATGTACACTGAAGATATGAAAAATAATGGGCTGATCCACACAAGGATGATGGAGTGGAAATACACACATCAGCTGAGCAGAGTAGATGATTTACATATGGCAGAGATTTTTTATTGAGCTCTGTTTCTCTATAACCCAAACAACTGAGTGCAATTTTGAAATTTTTAATGATCTTAAAAGTTATGCCACAAATGCTGATTAAGACAAATAAAATTAAACACCTACAGGAGGAGTCATTATACAGGCAGGAAGAGAAGACCCAGACAGGAAGCAAAGACCAGGTAGATAAGGAAACAGGGTGCAGATCACTGGCACCAGAAGTTGGACAGTTAAGTTATCAAAAGCACATGTACAAGTATTTTGAAAATACATGCCTGGGCCACAGCCCTGGAAATTCTGACAGACTGAATTTTTAAAAATTTATAGGCGAGTCTGATGATCACCCAGAATTGAAATCAAGGGGTCTAAGGCATGCGATAAGAGATCAAAGAGAGGGAACACACGTCAGGTCCCAGCATGATTTTGAGGTGAAGACCTGGTCCCAACAAAAATTTCTTACACACATAGTCTAGAATCTATGTGTGGAGCTGGTCCCAGAATCTAGTACCCAAAGTGAACAGCAAGCAATTGCTCCTGCCGGGAAGGAGGGATTAGGGAAGAGAAGCCAAGGAATCTTTCACAGGCATTTCATTTATTTTCAGTTACACAAATCTTAGGCAGTTATAATGAACCACTTTGTATGCGAGTGTCTTGCCCCGCCCTTGCAGAGAAGGGAAATTCTGTAGGACCCGAGAAAGAGACATACAGTTTATTTCATTCTGTTAGGTATACAAGAGATGTGCAATAAATTACGACAACTACTTTTTTGCAAGCGATTTCCAAATCATTCCCCCTACCCTTGCCTTCCATTCCTCTCCCTCATGTCACATGAGCCAGAGGAATTTTTACTTTGCATTTCCACTCTTAAGTATCCTAATTTTTAAAATTCATAATTTAAAGTCATATGTTCTTTAATTTTCTAAGTTACTACATGACAATTTAGGAGCCTATTCACCTCCACACCTCCCATTGCTCTCCACAGAACCCAATGTTTCACAGTTATGCTAATTAAATTTTTAGAACAATTTAAAAGGCATTAACGTAGGAAATCTGATCAGGAACTGTCCCAAAATTCTTGGTCAACTCAAATTGCATCAGTTTATTTCTAAAGATAAATACATTTTTTAACATTCATGAGTCTGACTTTCAAAATCTTCATGGATAAAATTTAACATTTATTGAGCACCCAGCATGTATCCTTGTGGTTTTTATTATAAATTTTAATGAGTTTAATATAAACTTAGGACTTTTCTCAATAACAAGCAATATATCATCGCATCAATGCATTTTAAATGATAATCTACTACTCAGATTAAATCTAATATGAAGTCAATTATTGTCAAAAAAACAATAAAATACCACTACTTAACTCTATATCCCAATCACAAGTGAGTATAAGTAACAATCATAAGAAGAAAATTTTAAATCCTTTTTTTTTTAATTCTTAAAACTTCTCAGCAAAGAACTCAACCCTGATAGCCTTCCTCTCTGGAAGAAATTCTGAAGCCTGTATGAACTCCAGATAAAGTGATACTCTCTGTTCAGAGTGCTTACATTTGCCCAGTCTAAAAGCTGTTCTAAAATGCAGACAGCTGATCTACCTACTATTGGAATAGCAACCTACATTAATTCAGTGGATGTTGTTCAGTATCATAAATTCTAAACCCTTTCTGAAATTAAGCAAAGAATCCCATCTCCATTCCTGTCATTTTTACCAGAAGTTTAACAATTGATTCTTATTTTATGTCCAGAAATCAAAGTTTAGTAAAACTGAAAAAATACTTAAGTCTCAGATCTAAAACCTTTAATTTAATGAAATTAACATGGATATATGGTCCACTTCCCCCTCTATATTTTGATTTACTGTGTGCCTTCAGCATAGTTCCAAAGGAGAGGTAAAACATAGTGCAATGGAAAGAGCTATAGATCCACTGAAAGGCCAGAATGTAATCTTAACTTAGTTACCCTAAGTAAGATACTTAGTTAAGTAAGCTGCTTACTACACACCACTACTTGGACAAATCAGCAATCATCACAACTAAATTTATGCATCTGTAAAGAACTTCATATCATAGTATCATTCAGGTCTCTTCCAAATCCAAGATTCTAGTATACAGAATTGTCTCTATGTTTAAGTAAAATGTGTTCACCAAACCAGAGTGTTTTATATTAACTTGACAGAAAAAATACCAAGTAGGCCTAGTCAGGTTAATTTGAGCAACAATTAGGGAAAATCTTTTTAGATACTTAGAAATCCAACATGGTTTTTTTTTACTTCAGGTGAAGAGATGCTCTCTGTTCATAGTATCACTCCATATTTAAACCTGCATAGTCAATTCAATACAAAGGCAAGAATTGCTGACTTACCAAGTAAAACTACCATTTTATAACCTAGTAAGTTTGTCTTCCTATTAAAGGAGAGGCATACCACTAGGGATATCTCTAATGGCCTACTCTTCACTTGTCCAACAATCTACAGGTCAAATTCATGTTTCTTTACATACTTCTACAGTTTTATGGAAAAAAGAAAATCTGAAGGAAAATCCAATAGTCACTCCCCATTCTGACTTAATTATAGTCTCCAGAACTGCCACCAAATTTGAGCTATAAAAACTCACACACACACACACACACACATGCATATGCATACAATCCCCCCCACCCCGAAGCAAATTCCTCTTATCTCAATTTGTCATGACAAGTTTTTTAAATTATAAAACTATACAACTTTAAAGATAGGAAGGCTTAGAGAATTTCTAACACAGTTCTTATCCTAATATAAATAACCCACCTCATTCTCTGTAATGAGGCATTCACTACTTTACAAGGTAATCCTTTCCATTGCTGGACAGCTCTGATTTTTGGAAGTTTTCCATTTCATACTAGTAAGATGATCATTTACTTTCAGTTCTCTGAGAACAGCACAAAGACAGTCTACTGTCTTTCCCACATGCCAGATCTTCAAGTATTTGAAGACAGTTGTAACCCTACTTATGGGAATACATTGATTTATCAACAGAACCTTTTAGCAATAAGTCAATCGTTTCTTTCAATAGCATCATCAAAGCACAAGCTTATGTATAACCCTTTAAACGTCACATTCTTCTTTTCTATGGAACCACTCTCTAGAGAGTCTCCATCATTCTGGCTTTACATACAACTTGTACATTTATCTGCATACTGAGTCCTAGTAATTTCATTGAATATATAAATTAACTCTCCAAGATACATATCACTTAAAGATCAGGTAAGTGTGTTTGATTTAAGATGTCAATAGATACTCAAAGGCAAGGGCAAGGTCAGGGTCCATATTTCATTACTATTAGCCAATTAATCACTTATCTAGGATTCAGTAGTCCCACCTGTCAAAAATCAACATAAGCACCGCATCTCATCCCATCACTTAACCAACATTTTTCTTGACAAAGGAAAGATTATGTCAACTCTTTGAAGACACAAAGATAACTCCTAGATATGTTATTTCAGTAAAATAAAAACTGCCTTATTTTTATATCAGAGGCAGTGAAGTCCAGAGCAGAAGTTAAAAAGTGTGGGTACTATGGCCAGACTGCCTGGATTTAACATTTGTTTCTGCCACGCATTACTTGTGGAACTCAGGAAAAACTTACTGGCACTTTTGAAACACAGTTTTCTCACTGATAAAATTAGATTTGCTGGATTGGTGAGAGGATTAGTTCACACATGTAAAGTATTTAAAGTAGTGCCTTGCATAGATAACACTAGAGTTTACCTGTTATTATTTTTTACATAGCACAATATTTTGATCATTCAAAAATAATATTTTAATGTAATAAGTGCTGGAATAAGAAATCTTGGTTATAACCCTCATTCTGCTCTGGCACATCCCAACACACTACACTCACTTATAAAACTAAATGAGATTATCCTAATGTAATAGAGTTCAATAAACCGAGTGAAAAACAATAAAGCAAAATATGTATCAAAATGAACATCATATCTTTTTATAAACAAGTAATTTACTTATCAACCCCCCTAAACTACAAAATGAATCACCTTACATTTTCAGAACAAACACTGTGCTCAAAAACCACAACAATGATCCACATACATTTTCCAGGAGTTAGGAGTATGTTATGTAATCGTTCAATTGCACCTGCACAACTATGAGAAAGTTCCTTTGTAACCTCAGGTACATGTTTGTCTGAGACTGTAAATTTGAACTCACTCTTGAGGTTAAACCTGCCCTTAATCTTTATCCAACTGAAAGCTTGTATTTCCACTTAAGTGTGCTGAATGTCCACTTTCCAGTTTGGAATCAAAACGGGTTGAATAGGGTTCCTTGGTCAAGTCAATTATTAATTTTATAGTCCAGGGTTATCAGAGTTAATTTTTTAGGGCAACAACTTCATTATATTTTAGTACTCACAATGCAAACAAGAATAAGAAGCACGTGAGAGGTTCTCAATAAACATCTGTAGTGTGAATGAAGGAAGGAAGGGCCATTATCACTTCTGATGGCTCTTACTAGGCACTGGCATGGCTACCCCTTCTTCTCTCTTTGGTACCCCTTTAAATTCTGAGCTTATCGAAGCACTCCTGATACAGTTACACTTTTATTTAGCTCCTTTCTTTCTCAGCAGGATTATTCTCAATTATATAGTCAGAATTACAATTTTAGAGCATCTCATTTTTCGTGAGCTATATTTCTTCTTTATAATCTCTGTGCATGGAATTATAAATCAGGCAACATTCATGCTTAATTGGTATTTTCAGTGTAATTTTTTGTTTATTCCTCCATTCTTTATCTTTCAGCTTCAAAACACTTAGGCTCCTAACACCAGAAAAGATAAAAATAATAATATAAAGTTTTATTCTTCTGTATTTGTAAAGCTTTTATATTTCAGTTGCAACGTTTTAACTCCTAAAATTAATCTGTAGGATGATTTAAAATATTAATACTTGCTATATAATAAGCATGAGAATAAAAAATTATTCTAAGGAACCTAAATATTAAACCTAAAATATACATTAACTTTCAAAAGCAGTTATATTACACCTGATTCTTTAAAACCAAAGTTAGCAATTTTAAATGATAATAATATCTAATTCACAAAACAAGTGTTCTGAAAATTTCAAACTTCTAAAATGGCTGCAATATTAAGTTGAGTACCCCAAGGACAGCTGCCTGTTCATCAAACAGCAGTAAATTAATAAATTCTGAATAGTTTAAAGATATAAGTTTCCAAGAATACCTAGTTATTCACAACACAATCACACAGCCCATCCAACAGGAGGACTAACACTTGGGAGGTGTAGCTCTGATGGCCAAATCCATACACACAGTCAAGAAACATGGGAAACAGTATCAGAAGGAAGTGACAAGAAAGAGGTGCAGCAAAGCAGGAGAGCACAGCCAAAGAGAAAAGCAGTGAAGGTTCAATATAATAATTATAAGCACACAAAAGTAAAGAGGGGAGAGAGGAAACAGAGAAATGGAGGAGAAAGGAGAGAGGAAGGGAGAGAGGAAGGGAGGGAAGGAGAGAAAGAGAGCACTGTGGTATATCCTTTGCAGTTCTTGAGGATATTAAGAGATCACACCTTGGAACAATAATTCATGTCCTTAACTCTGGACTACTAATGAATGTTTAACCCTGACCAAATATGTTCTGTACTAGCAACTGGAACATTCTGTATCAAAGAAAATATGCCATGGTTGGTTTTTTTTTTTTTTTTTTTTTTTTTT